>NC_142725.1:16695000-17021250 GCF_055471065.1 Atractosteus spatula | reverse complement strand
GTTCGCTAGCCTTTCCCACTCATTCTGGGATTCCGCGGCCCCCGCTAGTTTTACCCACGATACAGCCTGGCAGGTCGGCAGCAGCTGCTACTGCGTTCAGGTCAAGGTGAGCCTCTCGTGGGTCTGCCTGAGAGCGACCATCAGGACTACTGCAAGCTCCTTCCCCAGCATGCACAGGGCCTTCGTCGCCCCACTTCACAGTTACAACGGCCCTAAATCTCTTCGATCTACGTCCGCCATCTAAGAACCTGCGCTCACGACAAAAAGCCTATCCCCGTCACTATACTTGGGCGTTAGAACCCACACAGACACCTCTTCCAGCAGCAACCTCAGCTTTCCCAGTAGGTCTCCCATCCAGGTGCTGAGCTTTAGTGGGCTGCCAGCTGTGAGCTGCAGGGTGACATGCGTGCTGGCCCATATCACTGTGGGTATGTTGGCCCCAAGGGGACAGTGCGGGAAGAGGCATCATGCAGCCTGGCTGCTCCAGGAGATGGAAGGCCAAGCAGACACAAACGCGCAGGGAGTCTTTCACTGCACAGCGAGCGCTGAGCGCGTCACCACGTGACCAGGCCAGGTCTCTACAGTCACGACCGGTCAGCCCGTCAGAGAGGTTAAAATAGGCCTCAGCAGAGGGACACCTCTCCTGCTGGGCCTTGTATCACCTACACAGTGCAAGAAGGGCTCTTTGCTTTCCTGCGGGTGGGGGGGGGGGCGTGCATGTTTACCTCTCCTGGCTTCTTCCTCGTCCTCCCTCTGGATGAGGGTGTAGCGGGGGCTCTCGGGGAAGAAGGGCAGGCACAGGAGCTCGAGCAGGGCCGGGACCCCGGTCAGGGCCAGCATGAGCGGCCAGCCTGCCACAGAGACAGAGACCTTCGCTGAGCCCGAGGCCCATCGGACAGATGGAACCAGACGACAGCACCAGAACCCCCAGTGTGGACAGGGGCTGACCATCTTCCTACCCCACTCCATAACGCTCCCCGTCAGCCTGGGAGCACGCACCCTGCTCCTGACCTGTTAGAGAGAGCAGCTGGACGGGAGGTGTGCTTTTATTCCTAGTTTTAGAGAGAACGAACAGGGTTGCTCTGCTTTAATCTCCCACAGGATAGACCAAAGAGGCTGTGATTCTTATTAACATCAAAAAGGTGCGAGTCCACTCAGAGGTTTTGACACAGAATAACAGCCTTTCCTTTCCTCCCTTGGCTCTGCTGCCAGCTAATTATTTCAATTTCTTTGATCACCTTTTCTGTCTCTCTGCCTTTGTGCTGTTTAAATCCCGTTAGGCTTTCGTTCACTTCCAAAGGATATTGTTTGCTCTTCCTCTGGAAAGGGGGCAGTGAGGAGTAGTGGTCAGAGCTCTGGGCTGCCAGCTGGAAGGCTGTGTGTTGTCCCCCATCACGGATGCCGCTGTCGGACCCTTGACCAAGGAAGTGTACCCCAGTCGCCCCAAGACTGCTGGGGACAACCCCACCATGGGCCGGACTCCCATCCAGTGGGGATTCACAGAGTCTAAGTTTGCATAAAGCTATGAAAACTGGGATAAGCACCAGCCTGATTAGTAACTAGGCTTGAGTATGGACTCTACGTACCGCACCTGAAAATAACAGGATGACAAAAAGCTTTAAGACTGCTATGGTTTAATGAGATCCCATCTGAGATCATCTTAGAGAGCCAGATCTGTTATGATAAACCCTCAGACACTGACCAGTCTGTCTCAGCCTGTTTCTTTCTCACTGGACACAAAGAGCCCAAGTAACCCAAGCATTCTCCTCCAAGGTACAGTGCGCATTTGAAAAGGAAAGACTAATGCTACAAAATCAAACAGAAACTGTTTAACCTGCCTACAGGAACTTTTGCATGACATTTCGAGAGATTTAGGAGACACATTACAGCATCACTGGGTCTTCTTGTGAAACACAAGAACGTTCGGGTACCTCTGGTGTTACCCAGGATGCTTCTGATGCCCAGTATCTGCGCTGTGAGGATGCCGATGGTGATGAAGAGCTGCGGCACGATGCCGATGGCCCCTCGCAGGTTCTTCGGGGAGAGCTCCCCCAGATACATTGGCACCACATTGGAGGACAGACCTGCAGAGCGTTAGAGAGGAAGGCATGGGGACGTCATGCAACCCAAAACCTTTCATCACGCCTGCGCGGGTGGCTCCTCCCCCGTCTTATTGATCCTTACTCTTCCTTCGGTTCACTAGAAACAATGAGCAAAGCTGCCGGCTCATCCGAGCCCTTAGATCTGCTCTCGGCTCTGCCAGAGGGCCCTCTGTCCTGATGTCATCACTAGCACCACACAGAGGGGCCAGGACAGGGCGCCAGGTTCACCACAGCTGCTGCACTTTCCTTATGCGGACGCGAGCTTCCAGAACACTGTGATAGTTTCGTGGTTGAGACAAAGTCACTTCACGGGGTGGCGAGTGTGCGGGGCCAGGTGACTCCAGTTTCCTGAGCACATGATACTCACACAAGACACAGTGTAAGAAGACTTTATTCTGCCAGCATCGTCGCCAATCACCTACCAACACCACGTCACGAGTTCCTTGATATCCCAAACAAAAATGATCTAAATTATGCCCACGTGGGAATGTGAATCTTAACCCTCCACCAATCAGCCTAATGAATCAAAACATGAACCTTATGTGAACCTCTCTGAACACACAGTGGTTCAGTACGTCAACAGCCGGTACCATCGTCGCTACAGCTGGACTGCCCCAGTAAGAGATTGATTAAGGACACTGTGGATTTTGCATTTTGCTGTGCACAAGAACACAACTTTAACTTTGCATTGCAGTTTCCAAGGCAGTCCAATTCTCTTCCTCACCTGCGCATACTCCCACAAACACTCGCGCGGCTATGATGATCTCGTAGGACTCGGCTGCCTCGCTGGCCCCCATGAGAACAGCCGGGACGACAGAGAAGATGTTGTTAAACAGGAGAGTCCCTCTCCTGAGGCGCAGGGGGAGGAGGAGGACATGAAAAACATTTAAACCTCAGTTAACGCAAAATCAAAACACCTACCAACTCGATAGGAAAAATGCATCTATTGTAATGACACAGTCCCAGACTGGTGTCCACATAGCATAGTACCTGGTCAGTAGAGCCAGCATGTCAGAGAACTTGTATCTCAGCTCAGTCCGCTTGTTACTGGCTTAACTGAACCAATTAAATAGCACCTCAGAGGCTGGAGCTTGAGAGAGACCTAGAAAGCATGAAGACACGGAAAGCCCCCAGGAGCAGGACTAGCAGTAGATACTACACAGCACCACTGTGCTTGGCGTTTCCAGCCTCCCACATCGAGAGCAACGCTGTGGACGAATGAGTAAGGAGCCAGACCACAACCTCCGCTGCTCACACCCAGGGGTTTAAAAGCCCTCGACCTGCTCTCCTACCTTCCCAGCTTGTTTACCAGCGGCGCCACCATGAGGGAGCCGAGAAACCCTCCCAGGGGAAACATGGACACGGTCAGCGACCACAGCAGCGTCAGGAAGCTGTCGTCGATGGGAGCCCCAAACCGCTCGGAGTACGTCCTGTTGTAGAACTGCTGCACGAACTGCAAGAGGAACACCCAAGGGCCTCCCGTGAGCCTGCAGTCCGGGCTCCCGAGCGCAGAGGCCAGCCGGGGCTCAGATCTTCGTCTGGACTCCCATTTCCGAAACGCTGCACTAGCAAGCAAACCCAGAACAAGACCGCTCGCCTCGAATTTGACCGTCTTCCAGTGCCTGCCTTCTAGTTTTCAAACCCACCTTCGCTGTCTGGTAATTGTTAAAGCCCTCAACTTTGGAAAAACGGGGGTTCGTGGTGATCTGCGAATCTTGACGATCTGCCTGACCCCTGTGACTGACCTGTAGGAAAGTTCTCTGGCCCCTGTGTACCCCAGTTTACTGGAACAGCAAAGGGGGTACGGCAGGGGTCACAAACCCAATTCCCGCAGGCTCTAGTGTCTTCGAGTTTCCATTCCAGCTGTGTTCTCTGCTACACGGCCGGTCTCATTGTTCAATTAGCTGCACAATCGTGCCTCCTCTCCAGGCCCAGAGGTGAGTTATAAATAACCATGTGTGAATATCTCGCGGGATCAACTGTAAAAAGGTCCATGAGAAAAATCGCTCGGTGGGTCCAATTTGGAAAATGATGAGGTTAAGTGTTTAATTGACTACTCCTTTAGACCAGGAGGCACAAGGCCCTGCAGGTGTTTGAGACTCCGAGGGCAGAGTTTTCACTCAGTGGCTACAGTGAGAAATTTGCACTTGTGTCCTACAGTAAAAATCTCTGCAGATTCTTCATCACTTGTGAAAATCTCTCTGCTGTAGTTCACCTCAGATTCTTCATCTCTCGGAAGCCTTTAAGTCACCATACAGGACATATTTTATGATTTGAATGTCTCTTCTGTCAACAAACAGCCATAAAACAATAAGAACGATCATCTCATCGTCTGCTTTCCAGGCACTCCAGCCTCCTAACTACCGCCAGGCTTCAGCACCTACAGCCGCTGTCTGCACGAAGATGCCGAAAGCCCGTGAATCGCCACGCCGGGGAGGGACGGCGCTGTACCGGGGCCGGCGAGTTCACCACCGCAACGTTGTAGCCGTACTGGAAAGAGGACCCAAACGTCGAGATGAGGGTAGCCAAGGCCAGGACCGGAGTCAGCTTCTAGAGCAGAGAGGGGAAGCAAAGTGCTGAGTCCTCCGTCTCACTCCGAGCCCCTCCACAAGTAACTAACAAGCTCCACGTCTTAGAAGGCAGCGTTATTCAGTGCAAATGCAACCCACAGGACTTACATAGCTCACGCAAGCTCAGGAAAGCATTATAAGGCCGTAACCCATCAGCGTTCTGTTTTTAAGGTGAAATATGCAAAACTGAGAGAGCAAAGTCCCAGCCCCGGCAGCGCTCATTGAGGCTCTCCATTCACCAGGAGCAGTGCAAACTGAAATCAAATTGTAAAACACAATCCCACTGTAGCTGTCGTTTCATTTTAAACAGTCTGCGAGTCTGTGGACAGTGGTGGCCTCATCGGTTTGGTACCAAAAGAGATTCGTGCCTCCACCAAGAATTGATCAATTTTTCCCCTGTATGTAATATTAAAATATAATATTAATAATATAATGGTAATATACCCATTATATAATGGTAACATAACCATTCACTGACAGCAGCCTCACACATTTATACTTAACTTCAACATTTTGCATGTGCAAAATCAGTTAAGAACCTTATGCATGATCGTAACTGCAGGTTACAGCACCAGTCTGTCCTGGTGCTAAATACATGTACATCCTCTCCCGTCACTCCTGCTAGCAGGAGTAATTCCAAATCTAAAAAACAAACTTGGAGCGCTAATGAATCCAGCCGACTCACCCCTTTCCTTAGATCGGAGTTTTCCAAGATGTTTGCACCTGCCATTGTCTCACTGTAGCTCTCAGGAAAAAAATCAATTTGTGCTTCGGGTGCACTTTGGACACTGTATCAGAGTTTGCCATGATCGGCAGTAATAATTACTGTCGGCGCTGCCCACAAATGTGCCTGAACAGTGACACACACAGCTCAGACAATTATTGACTAGCCAGTGCTCAGGAAAGCTGGGTGGCTGCTGTAAATACTGTTGATGGACCTGTAGGTGGCGCTCTTCGTGGTCAGGAACTAATGAATAGCAAGAGGTCATTAAACATGAAGTAAAGAAACATCAGAGATCTAGAATTTTATAGTTGATAAATATTTCTCCCCGAATTATATGTATACTATATTATGATTGATGTATTTGTACTGGCGGTGTCAACCGCTGGAGAACTCTGCTCTTTGCTTTTCTCATGAACCACATTGCAGAGTAATTCTGCAGCTGCAGGCTGAGAGATGAAGCACAATTCAACAAGGCGCTTTGACCCAGCGTGCTTGCCGTCAGTAGAGGCACGCAGAGCCCAGCGCGCAGTGGAAGCCATCTGTGCTGATCCAGGACATTTCAAATCACCACACAGAAACTCTCCCACAAACACGGCCCAGCAAGACCAACCGAACACACTGCCGGAAAGGCAAAATATCTGTTCTTAAGCAGGTGGACTCCTTATGAATTAACAATATACTTTTTTTGCTATAATCTGTTTATCAGTGTACTACAATAAAAATAAGTGTAATAATAATAAAAGTACAATTCCATGACCCATAAACAAGAAACAGGCTCTTACCATGATGACTCCACAGCTTCAGCTTCCCCAAGGCATTCCTGGACAAGCAAAACTATCACGAAACCCCACAACTCCCGAGACAGTCAACCGAGCGCCCACTGGTTAGAAAGTCTTTGGTGCCCCCCAGTGGACACTATCGCACACTACAAGTGTCAGACTGAAGTAATGCATAGACTTTACTGTATTGTGTATTAAGAACATAAACTCGCAGCAAAATGATCTAATGGTCTTAGCCAATTAACTGCTTGAAAGAAGCCATTCTACCAGCTTGAACAACAGGCCTTGGTAGGTTGTTGTTTACCTTTGTGTAAACAAAGTAAGTGCCCCCTGTTCCCAGTTTTAAAAGCACTCATTAGCAGATCGTTACTTGTGCTGTGCAGGTACAGGTGCTGTACCAGTGCGTTCTGCTCATTAACACGTGGGGATTCCAATTTCGGACACTATAAGTAAATAATCAGCAATTCCAATTTTTTTTTTAGAAAAGAAAGGAATTCTTGCACAATTAAGTTCAGAATGTAACGGATTAAAAAAAAAGATTCAGGGTAGCATAACACATCCTGTTTAACAGGACCTGTAATCCATTGTCAGAGAGTCAAGGATAGAGCTCAAATTTAAGTCTAAGAAACAATTGAGATTAGGCATGAAGTTACCAAATGAAGGTAATTAACAGCCCTGAAGGTTTCCGTCTTGCTCGACACCTCGGCCGCGCTGAAGACAGAGCCCAGCGACACCCCCATCGCCCTCACTCGTGCGACTCCGGCACCGAGGGAACATTTTTATTTTCATCCCCGTCTCAGGGTGACCAGTACTGTCTGCTCAGAAAGGCGATTGACATCTTTCGAGTGAGAAGCACCCTGTGCACGTCAACAGTGCAGCCCTGTGGCGGATCTCAGCTCCCAGCGCACGGCCGTGACAAGCTCCCCGCCCCTGACAAGAACCATGCAGCCTGTTTACTGCACTACAGCGGGGACGAAATACCAATTTTAAATGGATCACAAGAAGAATAAGGAGTCAATGCACCAGCACGAACAATATGATCATTTCGCCATTAACCAAACGAAGCCTGCCTCCCTGCAAGCTTGTGAATCAATAGCCTGACATCTTGGCTGCAGACGAGCTCGCACACAGCAGCGCTTCGATCACTCAGACTCTGCAGCTCCTCTGGGGAGCCGCTGTACAGTGAGTACAGCACATAATAAATCACATATCCCCTGAATAAACGTATTTTTAATGAAGACCTTCATTGATTGGTCTTTCTTGCTGAAACGCCCTGCTTTTGTTGGCTTAAATCTATACATCATCATTTACATCCATCAAGATAGAAAACCCCTGTACATCACAAAAATACCGTCTTCTAACTTATTTTTTAACATAAAAAGATGCCAGGATGCCCACAGTTGCATCTGAAAGGCAGAGTCACTGGGCAGGGTGCTCCAATGTGAACCCACACATCCGTCCCTGCTCCTTCGGGCCGATTCAGATCGGCTGGCCCTGTGTGTTGGAGAACAAGCGCATGTTAGATACTCGCACACCAGAGGCTCACCGCGCCACAGATACAGGACCATTATCCATCCTGGCCTCCCCTGGGCCCCGGCGGGACCCTGCCTCTGCGCCTCACTCAGCGGAGAACAGGAAGGACAGGTCCAGCAGACTGAAGCTCTACAGGCTGGATCAAGAGCGACCATGAGGAAGCTTAATTGCGACGTTCCAGATCCTGGATACAGATACTGAATTCCAAATCACATAAAAAAAAACATGTAAAAAAAAAGACAATACCTAAAAGGAGCTATTTCACACCCCTTTCTTTCTCTACCCACTTGGCTTTTAAATTATTTGCTCACAGTCTGGGCTGTGATCTTCAAATGGTGTCCTTGAGGACCTCAGTGTCTTGACTGTTAGTGCTCAATTAAACAAGTCTTTGTTCTCAGTGACAGAAATAGCTGTTTACATTTTTCCCCTCCCTTACAACACACCACACGAGAGAGCTCTGATGAGTTTACGGCAGTTCAAAGGCTCTCCCTGGGGTCCTGGGACGGAATGAGGCCCCTTAAAAAAAAAAACTGCATGACCTTCGTTCTTCTTCGCAAACAAGAGGTGTGACTCTCACGTGAGATGGATGAGCTCCGACCCCCTGGACTTGTGAAAGACTGGGCTCACGGAACTAACTCCCAGAGCATCAGAGCGACAGCGAGCAGGAGGGAGGCTGCAGGTACTGTACAACATGAGCGGTGGGACACAGGTGGCTCAGGATCTGCGCCTGTGACTGGAAGGTTGCCGGTTCAAATCCCGCAGCCGGCAGAGGAATCCTACTCCGTTGGGCCCCAGAGCAAGGCCCTTAACCCCAACTGCTCCAGGGGCGCCGTACAATGGCTGACCCTGCGCTCTGACCCCCAGCTTCTCTCCCTGTCTGTGTCTGTGTCTCATGGAGAAAAGCTGGGGTATGCGAAAAGATGAATTCCTACTGCAAGAAATTGTATAGGGCTAATAAAGAAACATTACATTACATGAATACACAGTGATGAACACATAAAGGGACGAGCACACGAGTAAATGAGCCGCGTCAACAGCAACCACAGCTGAACTGCAGTGCCCCAGGGCGGGGGCTCTGCCCGGGAGGTTGTGTTTCCGAGGAGACAGAAGGACTGGGCTTAGGTTTCAGCGCAAAGAGTTCAGAGGCTTGGCGCAGCACAGAGGCGGCTGGTGTGGTGAACAGGGAAGCATGGCTCTCTGGCTCGGGCTCGGAGAGACCTCACATCCGAGAGCGCTCTCACAAGCCATCACAAGACAGGCTTCTGAAGGGCTTCTGGCCTGGCAGGATGCCAGAGACTCAGTCTTGCCTGTTGAAAAGCCTCACTAGAGGACGGTTGGTGTGTGTGTGTGAACACATCCCGCTCACTTTCCACAGCAGGCACACTTGAAAGGGGGCAAACTTGAAAAGAAAAATCACTACAATCTTCTCTGCAGCGCCCGTGTAACTGATTGTAGATTATTTTGATCAATATGAGTTCACCCCCTAGAGATTAAAGGCGGCACCTAGAGAAAAACCCAGACCAGATGACGCACAAGGCACCCGTTCACAGACCGGACCTCGGACAGGGCCGACTGCTCACGGCCGCCATGGAAACAGGACCCGCCAGGGACTGGACTCTCCCTGGACTCCAGCCCAGGACCCACGAGCTGGAGGCCAGATGACCGCTGGACACACAAGGCCAGTCTGAGCCACAGGACGAGCATTAACGGATCCCTGAGCTTTTGTTAATGTAGGCAGGCAGTTAGAGCACACTGAACGACAGGGGAGCAAAGCTTCTCCAATGGCTGATTACAGCTTATCAGCAAGAGCCTAGGAAATTGAAAACAGGAACAGGAGGCCTGATCTTCCAACATCTTCAACCGCATGACCAGCAAACGATATTTCCAAATGACCACCACAACTGGAGAGGAGAGTTTCAGTTTTCTACAGTGCTGTACCAGGAGACGTAAGACATCCAGATGTTGGTAGTGCAAGATACTGCATCTTCATGGCGAGAGGAGAGAGCAACACACAAGCTTTTGGAACTTTTGTGGTCACAGCCCATTCACACCAGCACCGTGGCCTGTCGCTTGAGTTACAAACTGTCAAGTTTCACTCTTCTGTTTCTCCTTGGTTTGGTTTCGAAATCAAAAGTGGAAGTTAACTAAGCGTCGGGGAGCTGCTGCTGCTCGGCTGAGGTGGAGAGAGGTTTTTCAGCATTTCCATTTTTTTTTTGTCTCGCATCAATCTTCATAATCTAAAGTGAGAGAAGATGTTTTCGCAGGCGACTCTTACGGTATAAAAAAAGATAAATGCATTGCATGTCGAGTCCAGTTACGAGGGAGAAGGATTGGAAACCCGGGCACGATCCCCTTGGTTGAAGCCGGAGAGCGTCGGTGCAGGAGCAGGCTTCCTGCAGTGCAGGCGCTGAAACACCCCCCTGTGTTTTCTGTGCCCCGGCCCCCCGAGCCCGCACAGAGCTCCTCTCCGACAGAGGATCGGGGTGTCCACACGACGCCTCTTCCTGTCCTTGATTAGTGCGACCGCGGCGGACTTCCCTGTTCTTGGTTTTGTAATGAGGTGATTATCGAAAGAGTCGGAAGAAAGGAGGTAAAAAGATTAAAGCCTCATTATTTGTGTTTTGCTTGGGTAGCTTGAATTCCCACTGGATTTTGCTCTAAGCTTAAAAACATCTTAAAGCCTAGTCCGATGGGAGTACTCTTCAATGCACATCCTGGGTAAAGATAACTAGATCACCGTTATCCAGACGCACAGAGACAAAACAGTTCCTTTTCTTCTGGCAGTAGAGAATGATTCTACTTTCCTCCTGACTTGTAAGCAAAAAATAAAGTCACAAGGTTCATTACAGTGTAACTTTTTTTTTCCACTTCTGCTGAACCAAGCAAACACACACACATAACAGAAACCCGCCTGATGGTACAGCTCTCACTGTGGCCTGTCGAAAACACACTGAATCTCTTTCAGTCAAGAGGTGAACTAGCAACCCAGCAGTGCAGAAGATACTGATACAAAACGTCATCAAGGTCTCTCTCCTTTTCAAATATTTTTTTACATTTCAACTCAAACAGTTCAGTTGGCAGTTTTATGAGGTCCAGTGATGAAGTGTCTAAACTGATTATACAATATGCCTCCTATACAAAGAGATCCAAATAAAACATTTCACGCACACTCTGCAAATAAAAGACTATCTTCAGATTTCAAATGTTCTTTTACTTACATTTCAGCAAAGATTATGGCATTTAAACTCGGATTTTTAAGGAAATCTTGGAAGGCTGTCAAAAAATAGAAAACATTTAGCAATTCAATAGTAGTGCAGTAATAATAAATTATATATCGCTAACAACATAATGGCATCATTTGTCATACACCAAAGTTCATAATTCTGTGTCTGATAAAAAAAGAAGACTGCGGTGTTCATACAAATCCCACCATTTAATATGGAGCTCAGTTCAACATGTTTAACCTTTTCTGCAGACAGGCAGTATTTTTCCTGCACGAGACCACTGTGGTTTTCTTTGGTTTCCCCTCTTTCATCTCTGTACTGCCTGGTTCCGATATCAAAACTGGAAATAAAAAACACGTCAGTTTCACAGCTGTCAATGTGAGCTGCTTCGTACCTTTGGAATTCTGGGAAAACATTCTGCGCGCTCACCTCTGCAGCTGCGCAGCTGTTGCTGCGGCTGCGCAGTGCGTGACTGTCTGGGAGCAGGCGGAAAGCAACATTTGGTTTCGGGGTTGACCTATTTCGGACAGGAACGAATTTTTTTTTTAAAATCAATAGGAACGTTCAGTGTTTACAAAACGCTGAAAAAAACACAGCACACAATTATTAAAAACTAGCAATAATACAGAGATGTTTTAAATGACAAAATAATAATAATGCCAGATAAAGGGATCCATTAGCTATGTGAAAATAAAACCAAAGTGCACACAATTTACTTTTAGACGCAGAACGAAATGGCTGTCTGTCCAATTCACTGATCATCAGGCCTGCACAGACATAAAATTAAAAACCAAGTCTAGCAATTACTGAGACACTAATATTATTAATCACCCAACTGTAAAAGCAGTAACACAATACGCTGTGCGTCATGCTGTGGGGAAGCAAGCCCCCATCAGCGTGATTACTCTTTCAATTTTTAGAAGTAAAGGCACCTGTTTATGTGCTGTGAGCAGTTCTCGGACTGCACCTGCTCACATTACATCACTGGTCAAACGTGTTGACTAAGCAGCTGCAAAAACAGGGCTATGCGCAGGCCCAGCCCACCGGATGAATCACGGCCTACTGTGCTGCAAGGAACCGTAAGGCAACATTTCAAAACCCTTGACCCTATTGTAACCAAACTAGCTAAAAATATATATATATTAGAGTCATTAAAATGTACAAACATATAAAACGATCACAGTTATCTACTCAATCAAGGTAGAGACACCTGCAGGGTGAGCAGCACTGAAGGGTGAGATCCACAGGGAATCCCGTTTTTGGAAAGGAAGACGTCTGGGATTCCAGATGCGACATTTTTGGCATTTTTTTACAGTTAAAAAAATGAAAGGGCGCCAATGTAACCGCAAAAAAAAAATCTTTTCTCTGTATCTTTTCTCTACAGATACATCACCTCAGAGCCCCCAGACTGTAGTGCGTATAGTTAAGCACTCCGATGAGCGGACTGATGCAACTTGTCCATTATTTTAAAGGGATACAGTTTTGCATTTTCTGTAAAATAACCCATCACTTTTAAAAAAAGTGTTGTTTTTTTTAATTGCTCTCATACTATTGTTCGATTTATATTACGTATTGCTCTCAGTTCGGTTTACAAACAGCAGATGGAAAAGCGCTTAGCTGGAGGATCTCGGGAGCGGACCGTATCGACGCGCGCCCCATCAGCGCGAGTCCCAGCAGCCCAAGGAGAGCGAACTAAGCAGAGTGCCACTGCCACACTGCGGCGTCGGACAGTGGCGAATTAATTGCTGATACCGGGGGATGTTGGTGCCAAAAAAACAAAACAAAACACACGCAAGTTGCAATTTGTGCAGACATATTAAGGAAAAAAACAACGGAAATGACTTTTCTCTCCCTGTGCTTCTGTGCACACGGCTGGGTGACGGTGCTGTGCGGCTGTGCAGTGCAGTGTCAGCAGGAGGCCCCTAAGGCACTTGTGCAGAGGCTGGCCCGGGACGAGAGAGCGTGGTGCGTTCAGGCCCGGTGCTCGTGCGCCCCGTGTGCAGCCGGAGTGTCCCTGGGGTGCGCCGGTGCTCAGTACTGCTCCGCCCACTCGGGGGGGCTCATCTCGCCCCTGTGCGGGCCCCCCCGGCCCGCGCCGTACCTGCAGCGGCCGCAGCAGCACAGGCTGGCCGCCAGCCGCGCCCGCAGCAGCTGCGTGAAGAGCACGAACGTGATGCAGTTGGCGGCTCCCTGGAAGGTGTTCCCAATCCCCTGCGGGAGGAAGCACAGGACCGGGAATGGGCAGGGCGGCACAAGGGCGGAATCCCGCCACACGCTTCCTCCGAAACGCACGCCACCTGAAAACATGGCGGGACCTCCCCCCCTCCCCCGCCCTTGCTTCATTCTGCAAGCCTACAGAATGAACGTCAGCCGTCTGCCTGAGCTTCTGCGTCAGGCTCTGCATGACGGTCAAGCCTGGCCTACGATGGAAGGGGCTTTGTCACCAGGGGTTTCCTAGTTCAAGCCACACCGCTCCACCCCGGCCTACGACGCATTACAACAAAAAGTCCTACAGTCTTGAGCCAATGGTGCTCTGAAGCAAACGTTTCCCAATCTCCTTGTTTTGGTGGGCCGCGCCTCCCGGGGGAAGTACTCACGTGCAGGGTCACCAGGACTGCATTGTGTACCGCTGGGGAGCCGGACAGCAGGAGGAAGAACCGCACGGTGCTCCAAACACGCAGGGCGATGAAGATGATGGGGATGAGGGTGAGCTTCCTGTCCGCCAGGGAGGAGCGCGAGCGGGACAGCGGGCTGTTGGCCAGGATGGGGCGGTACTCCGACAGCGCGGCATGCTGGGAGGCAGGTTGCACGAGGAAAAGCAATGTTATCATCGGAAGGAAGCTGTACATCTGGTCATGAGCTGCATCCAGAGGGACCGTGCGCGTGCGGCAGCTAACTGCACGCACCTCTAGGAACTCCCTCTACAATAAGACAATTCAATTGTATGATGAAATAAAACATTAGAAAAATATTCAACAGAGTTCCATTACAAATCTTCAAAGTTAGCAAATTGTCTACCCTTTGCATGAAGCAATACTACAAACAGCAACTGAACATTCTGCAGACTTGGTGTGGAAAGAGTTATGAGCTCACTGCTGATTGCAATCTAAACCCTGAATCCAGAGGTGTTTCCTCTCCAATTCCCATCTTCCTCCCCAAGTCTTACATCAAGGCCCCCAGTTACACATCCCCAGGTAAGGGTGCAGCTCTCTTATTCTCTCTTGTTGCAAAGGCATCAAACAGAAGCCAGGTTTATGAGCTTATTGAGCATCACTTATCCCCGAGCAGGCAGAGAAAGCATGGTGGGGTGTCGGAACACCTTTACAGTGACCGTGACCAAGCACACCAGAGGGCGCACACATCCCTGCCTGCCAGCAGGGGGGGGCAGTGCTGCCCTGCTGAGCTGGGAGGGGGAGTGGCAGCTCACCGCTCTGCTGATGTGCTTCTTGATGAGGACGTAGAGGACGGGCAGCGCCAGGTAGGCCAGCAGCTCCCAGATCTTCCCCGTCAGCAGCATCCACAGCACGTGGTCGGCGGCCTGGATCCGCACCCAGCACCAGCCCACCGACACCTCGGAGGCGTCGTAGCCGATCTTCTGCAGCGCCACGGCCGCCACGGTGATGCCCAGGGGCACGCCCCAGCTGGGGGAGAGGAGGAGGAGGAGGAGGAGGAGGACAGGTGAAAACCAGCTCCGCTTTCAGCAGATCGTTCTCAGCCAGTCCCAGGAGGTGCTGCGACTCAGAGCATCAGGACACAACCGCTGCATCTCAGCCAATCTCATTCTGGACTGTCGGACACAGGCCCTTCTAGAGCTGTGGTGACAATGCAGGTACTGAGGAACAGGCACCTCCTGCCCCTGCCAAAAAATACCCCCTGAAAAAGATGGACTTTGTCCTTTGCATTTCATTATAAATTAAAAGGGTTTCAGTGAAAATGTGGCTTGAATTGGCTGTCACCCTCCCCAAAACCCGTTTTCTGAGACTGTGCTGGCTCCCACAGACGCACGCATGTCGCTGTGCTCAGGAAGGGGTCTGGTACTTGCCCGTGTCACATTACCAGTTCTGTGGTTTTAAAGAATAACCCACAACAACGAACCAGACTTCATCTGGAGCAACCTGACTCGCACAGCGTCGTGAAACGCACAGCTCTCGGCCGCATGCGAGAGTTTTACGGTGCGTACGAGACGGGGAAGTTGGGCTGACAGAGGGTAAATCAGACGTTTCTGAAAGCCCTGCTCGCAGCTTGTACAAGACGGAAAATCCCTGCAGGTACTGCAGCAGCCAGTCTGCCAACTGACCTCCTCTCTCCTGCCAAAGAGCATCACATGGGCACATCAGAGAGAAGCAAGCGAGGGGGGCAGTTAGGAGAGTCACACAATCCCCCCACAGCATTTCGTTACTTAATCAGAGACAGAACAGACGGCAGCTACCGGGCTGTCATGCAGCTGTTTAAGTGGGTCTGTCCTGTGCAAAACAAGGAGCCGGCATGATACATCACGAGCCCCAGCAGGACAGCAGGAGTGGAGGTTACTGCAGAGAACACAATCGTGTCGACTTTCGATCAAAAGCGACCGAGCCAGATTTAGAAGCCAGAACTAATCGGATTAGCGGTTCCTACTTTTTTTTTCTGGTTTTAAAACTGGATTCAAAATTGAAAAGCTGTCCAAGTCAACGGGAAAGAAAATCAAACAATGTCACAGGGCAGGACGAGAGCTGAAGTCTGAGAGGAGCATTCATCACACTGGGCACCTTTCAGCCTCCAGCTCCTTCAGGCTGGAGACGCTGGCAGAGGTCACGTGGCCAATGTTTCTTGAAACCCAGACTACTTGAGGTATGAGGGCCGAGTACTGCTCATTTTCCCCAAAACTGCTCCTTATCTTTCATCTGCCCTGCTCCTCCATCCCCCAGTCAAAACGCAGGATGACTGTCCACTCCCGAGCAGCAGCCTGACACAGCTGCATAGGGGCTACAGGGCCAAGCCCGCCTCCTGATCGCAGGTGAGATAAGGAACAACACAACTAGGTAAATGCTGTGGCTGAATCCACTCCGTATACACAGTCAGAAAAGAAGCAAGAGCGCGTTGTTTGCCGGAGCCAGGAGAGCCTGAGATCAGTTAAGTGTCACACTGTACCTCAAAGGAGACCTCGTCTGAGGGGTCATTTGCGATGTTATGACTAGCAAGACAAAAACAAAGTCAACGTCTTTAAAAATCACAAAGCTGTGCTGTTCATGCCAAATCCTTCGCCTGAAGGGTTAAAAAAAAGCAGTTAGACAAGTTTCTTCCTTATGCATGAGACTGCACTTTTTTATGACACTGAAAAGCATCTGAATGCAAAGAAACAGTTCAACAGTCAAACTGGCGGCACTTTAAAATCCCACTAATGACCCGGCCATTTACCTCTCAAGAGGGCTGCGCAGAGCCAGAGTCGGGCTCGAGGACACGGGAGGACAACATGCGAACTCCACACCGAATGTGCCCCAGCCTGGACTCGAACCCGAGTCCCAAGACCTTCAAGCTAGCAGCGTTAACCCACAACACCGTAAATTAAAATGCAGCCTCTTTTAAAATTTCATGTGAATTATTTACGTTCAATGTGGTGACATTCTTAAGTCGAGAAAGACGTACAGTACTAGCAAATTATTAGCAAATCTTTCGGTTTTTTCCTAATATTGCTCCACCATCTGAACACACACTAAAAAAATATATCCATCACGGTTACAAGATTAATTATTAATTAATTAATTTAAGTCGTTGGCAGCGGATCCGTCTTGTTAATAAAAACTTGACAAATCAAGTTAGGACAACCGCGTTTTCGGGAGAAACATTCGAGCTGGATGAGGAAGTTTCGAATAAACTTCTGGATGCAGTTACACTTTCACCCAGCAGCTACCAATCACAGAAAATACGACAGTTTGGTCTTTATAATGGCCGAGACCCATCGCTGTCAGGCGACAGGAACAAAGACAGGACACGACACCGGGCTCCCTGCCCTCCGCAGTACCTGATGATGTGGAAGAACAGCACCAAGCTGTCGGCCAGGCTCTGGTTAGATTTGACGATGAAAATATAGAGGTACACGGCTATCGCCACAGTCCAGAAGAAGGAGCTGGTGTTGGCGAAGGTGGACACGGCGCCTTGCAGGACACAGTCCCAGGAGTCCGTCTCGAAGACCCGCAGGACGCCGTAAAAATAGGACACAGCGGACAGCAGGTCAGCAGCGGAGAGGAACACCAGCAGCTTTCTGGGCTTGGTCCTCAGGTCCTTCCAGGCGACGTAGGTGACTATAATCAGGCAGGAGCCCAGGAAGGACAGCAGGCAAGATGTCAGGATAACCACCTGCTCGTAAATGTACACCTCTGTCCGGTTATCGGCCATTCTGTTTCGGACTCGGCTCTCCCAAACTTCTCGCTTAGCGCAGCCTGCTCGGGCGAGTGCCAGCCCTTGCGTGCGAGGCTGACAACATGCGTGCGAAGCGAAAAGGTCACTTGATTTCAAGTTTTTTTTAATACTTGCGATATCGATTTCCCCCCCCCCCCCTCTCCCTCTTCCAAGACGCTGGCAGATGTCTTCCCGTAGAAAACACAGCGCCGACAAGGCTACATCTGCTGCTCACGGCGGTGCGAAACGAAGGCTTTAAGGGCGTGTAGTCGGGTAGTCATGAAATAAATCTTCAAAAAAGTAGCTAAACCAGACCGACTCTGCCCAGGAAGTCCAGGAAGCTACAACGCTAAGCTTTATTTTTTTTTTGGAAAGTTTTGTTACTCAGATATGTGACTGCAGAGGGCAGATAGAGACGGTAACGTCTCACCCACGGAGGTTTTGCGGGTTTCTACTGCCTGCTTGCGTCTCCCTTTGCCTTCACAGTTTAACCCGGAAACCAGACTCCCCCCCCCAAAAAAAAATTCGGCCCCGGCAGTCGTGCGATTTCTTCATCGCCGCCAGAAAACTGTGCTGCACACGGCCGCCTGTGTCCGTCTCCCCCCGTGTCGGTGGTAACGCCGATCTCCGGGTCCAGAAGGCTGTCTTGCAAATGTAACGCCTGTGTTCTCCGAGGCTCTGAGCGTCCGGACAATAAAGCAGAAAAGACAGTCGTCTTGCACCGCACCGCCTCCTAGCGGCCGCAGCGGGGGACTGACCACAGCCGAAAGTGACCAAGCGGGTTTCGTGGTTAAACGCGCTGTCCGAAAAACGCCGATATCATCCCCTCTCACTTCTTTAGCAGAGTTTTTAAAATAGGGACATGATAACAAAACACCAAAATCTGCAATTTTTTTGTAAGATTGTAAAAGGAGCGTAGAGAGAGAGACACACAACGGTAAACGGGTTTAAAAAGCAAAAACAACCAGACACTTGTTTAAAAAAACTACTAACGGGTTTTAATCTAATTTCCTATTCGTTTTAAACAGCCAGCCTCAATCTTCTCGGCCTCATTTAATTTAGCGCAAAAAAAAAAAAACCCAACCGAACTGAAATCGCTCCGCATCTGGTTCATGCGGTTATGTGCTGTTATGTAAACTGGTATCAGCTCGAGAACTTCCGAAGATTAAGAACCGCGACTGTTTTGGGAACTTTTGAGGGCGACGGTTCCTACGCGATAGTGCTGAACAGACCAGCAGCGCGCCTTCACATACACTCGACTAATTATAATCATTGCTTTCATCTGCAGGTCCTGCTTCTCCTACGCGCCAGGCGGTGGTGTTTTGTCCCTGGTAGAGAATTCCCCGTCCAGGGGACCGGGAATTCAGTGCGCCGGGACAAGCGGACCCTCGTTCGCACTCCAGTCGATCCAAATCGCTTAATTGTACCTACGCGTACCCCGATCTACCTACGTGCGTCTGCGGGTTTCTTGTTTTTCTCCTCTCAGAACGTTTGGGATTTCCTTTTGCTTTAAAAAACAATAGTTGAGAGGCGACCCCCAGGACGTTTTCAAACGTAAATTCAGTAAATTCCTGTTCAGTTAATTGACTTGTTGTTCAGTGGTTCAGTAGCTCAGCAGGACAGGACCCCTGTAGAAATAACTTGATTGGTTATTGATCCCCAAGAGGGATCTCCTACGCGATAGTGCTGAACAGACCAGCACATACAGCACATACAATCTGGAGTTGTAGATTCCAGGATCTGGCAACCACAGCCACAACCACATAGGTGCAACATGCAGATCCATAGGTCTGCCGGCAACCACAGCCATAGGTGCAGAATTACAGGTTCCTTAATTATTCGTTTAATTATAATTAGTAGTCAGTAAATAGCCAGATAATTTGTGGTGGGGACTCCCCTCCACCACCAATGTGCATCTACCTCACAGTAGATGTACACACATAGAGGGGGATTATTAGTAAAGGCAATGGGAAATTTGGCCAGGAAACGCCCTGGGATTTTTAATGACTACGGAGAGTCTCATCCGAAGGACGGCGCCTGTTTACAGTATAGTGTCCCCATCACTATACTGAGTGAGCACCCCCTGCTGGCTCCATTAACACCTCTTCCAGCAGCAACCTTGGTTTTTCCCAGGAGGTCTCCCAGCCAGGTACTAGCCAGCCTCACACCTGCTTAGCTTCAGTGGGTTGCCAGTTGTGAGTTGCAGGGTGATATGGCTGCTGGTCTAGTGGCCTCCTGATATAGCAGTGATATAGCTGCTGGCTGAATAAGTCGTCTCAGTAGTAGATGCCACATAGTCCACAACTTGTAGATCGATAAACGCCCTTTTAAATTAGGTGAGGTAAAAACGTGGCTCTTTTCATTTTTCAATTATTTTTTTTCTTGTATTCAAATACACAACGTTTCGAATTCTTCAGAATTATATCAGAAAAAACGAAACTTTGTGTCTCCTTTCTCTTGTGAGCAGGAATAAGCCTTTACCTGTTCCTCTACCGCCTACGCATGCTGACGCAGCTCCCTGCTCGAACATAATAATAATGTGTCGTAGCACGAATACTGAAGAGCACGAATTTGAAGAGCAAATTAGTTGTTTTCACATCTAACATACATTTAAGTCTCAGACTAATAATGAGTTCTGTACTACTACAGTGTCCCCAGAAGGGGGAGCTATTTTCTAAGAAAAACTCGCCAATTAAAACATTTACCTGGAAACCGCGTGAATCATAATGTTTAATATTGCTATGAATCTCATGTATATACGGAGTTTTGATTTAACCTTACACAGAGGAAGATATATATATATAATGTTTCACATGTGCACGTTCTGACGAGAGCGTTTTTATGCACCTCTCCGTGAAGTCGATCGGCCGTTCAGCTCGCGTCTTCTCTAGTCTATAAATAACAAGAGAGAAAGTAGGAATGATCGCTTCGCCGCAGCCTGCCCTCATGCGGGCCAGAGTGCTCCCCAGACAGGACGGGTTCACGGGAGCTTTTCGTGGAGGAAATGGCTTCTGCTCAGCCGGATTTTTTAATTTATCGACAGGAGAGCCTCTTTCTCAAAGTACCACCGAGAGTCGAAGGAGCGAACTTGGCGCACAGGCCAGCGGTTGGCAATTAGCGGTCCTGCCTCGCAGCTGTTGGGTCCTGGGTTCGATTCTTGACTTGGTTTTTTCTTAAGTTTCCCACGTCCCAGATACACGGTGGCCAATTTAATCGGCGTCTCTAACTGGTTTAGAATCACGCATTGCAAAACGTAAACACCTATACCACTAGACTGATTCTCCACACAATATTTAATCATATACACATATGCATGATTATATTCTGAAATAACCTATACTGCGCTCCTAATTACAAGCATTATATTATTTTAAATTCATTTTGTCTTAGGATTATGTTCAAATTCATGTCATCAACTCATGTTGTATGTTGTACGAAAATGTGTTTTCTCTGCCCGACAGTCCAAGTGAGAATCCTGTTTTTATTCTTCAGTCTGGACTGTCCATTTCTAAACTTCCAGTCTCTCTCTTCTTTTAATACTTGCTAGACACATCATTGAAGACGCGTGATGGCTTCCACTACATTCTCAAGCTCACCCAGGAAGCTTGCCCTCTCCAGACACAGTGAAGACAGTATGACGACAAATAAACAATAGAAAGGCTTTCAGAGAACTCTCTAAAAAAAGGTTTTGTAAAACCCTCAGAATATTATGTGTATATGTATGCTCCAACTGCTGGTGAAGCAGATATAGCACTGTCTTCACAAATAGCAGATTGCAGTTTGCTTGACTCTGCTGTGACCCACTATGCCTTCCTCCAAATCGTTTTCTACATTTCTTCTTTCTTTCTCCTGCTACATTACCTTTGCTTACTGTCTTGTCTTTATCACACCTGAAGAAGGCTCCACAGCCAAAACGTTGTGTTTACTTTCTTCTTTTTTTCCAGCATGGAATAAACCTATTACTTGTTCCTCTGCAGCCTACGCATGCTGGCGCAGCTCCGCACCTACTGTACTACAGCCTGCTGAATAAAGGTGACAAAGATTGATGAGCCTCTACCTGGTGCCAGAAAAGGAGCCAGAGGGACACACAATTGCTGATATATTTTATTTTTACCAAAATAATACACACAGGTTAAACTACAGTAAAGATTTAGCCAATCAGCAGCTGTGGTGCTGTCCCACAGTGGTCCCCTCTGATGCCGTCCTCCCAGGCAGGACTCCAGACCTGCTCTGGGACTCCTGGGTCTCTTTAAATCACAAACACTTCCACTGAGAACAGCAGCTGTAACGGTCCAGTTCAATCAATGATTACTCGGAGCAAAAACATTCCATTGCTTTGACAGTGAAAGAAGCATCAAATAAACCAAGGCATCATCCTGGATAAAACCGTGTATTCCCCCGCCGTTAGTACTGTACTAGTATGTAAATCTAAATGAGCAAAGCTGAAATGCGGTGTGCGGTCACCAGTATGCTCCTTTTAAAAAGATCAGAAAGGAAAGGCGACACGGAATGAGACGGGATGAGGGCTTATTTTTTTAGCCGAAGACTAAACATACAAATGTAGGCTCAGAGCCAACTTTGCTTAAACCATCTTAACAGATCCGGTGGTGGCAGATGACGCTGGCGGTCGGGAAAGACACCCCCCCATTCAGAAAGCAGACAGGGGTTAAAGTGACGGGTTCAGCCAGACACTCAGTGCTAGTGCCTCACAGCTGCCTTCTGGCCTTTTTTAGGCCTTCAGCACTGGCTGCAGAGGCAGACTCTAGTTTGAAAGCGCAGCAGCAGCAGGCAGCAGGCAGCAGCAGCAGGCAGCGCCTCAATCCCACTCAGCACAGTGTCACACGGGGAGGTCAGCGGACTGAGCAGGGTGCATTAAGCACGGCCCAGGAGCCCAGGACCAGATATCTGTTTTTCTGAGGTGCTGTAAAAAATAACACCCCCAGCATATTCACTACCACCCTTTTACTTTATTTTTCACCAAGGCAGCAAGAGGGTCTTTTGAAAACTGCAGTGTTTCATTATGACCTGCAGCGAACGTATCAAATGCTGCCTGAAAATCAATACCTGCCCCCCCCCCCCCCGACTCTGGGCACAGGGACTCAGCCCAGGTCTGGTTTAACCAGACAGCTGAGCTCTGTTCCCCCAGTCAGCGCAGATATCGGAAATGTGGGTTGCGGGTTCCAGTGGCGTGTTGTTCCCCATCACCCCTCTCCAACGGCTTCCCCCAAAACGCATGGGCACCCCCCACTCCTCCCTGATCTATACTGCAGATACTATATTCACGGTCTCTTTAACTGCAGGCTGACATCTTTGCAAAGCTCCCACTGGAGAGCCTGTCTCCTTCCGCAGTGCATGTGATCTGCCAGACCTGAGATGATGCCTCCATATGTTTCCATTCATGTTTCCCGCCCTCGCTGAAGTGGTGCTCTTGGGAAGAGCACCAGAGGCTAAGGCAGCAGCAGTAGCTCCAGAGGGGAGGGCGTGCACCGCTGCTCTCACCCACGGAAGGCACAGCCAGGGCCATTATCATCTAAATGATTAACACGGCAGGAGGCTTCCAAGTTTTTTTTTTAAAAAAAACTCCATTCCCCAGCACGCAGCGAGAGAGAGGGATGATGAAAAGCAGTTTCGACAGGTACGTCCGCACGAGTGTTATCAGACCCGGCGATTTTTTTTTTTTGGACCCAACTCTTCTTCATCAAAGAAGAGCCGATGTGAAAAACCCAGCAGGGCGCCCCTCTCCAGCGTGTTTCACCCTTGAAACAGAATGATAGTCCTCTGGACCTCTCCTGGGGGGGATCATGCGTAGATCGACCTGTGCGGTGGCGGAGGGCGTCACACACTGGGGCTGAGACTGCGGTGATCTCAGCCTCACCGGCCCGTACAAGAATGTTCACGGCACAGAGTACGAATGAGAGAAGGCCATCGATTGGTAGCTAACCGTTACAGGGTCAACAGCAACAATATGGCTGGAGAGCTTGTTCCAGACTCCCACAACTCTTTGCGTAAAGAAGTGCCTCCTGTTGTCGGTTTTAAATTCACTTTCCACTTCAGTTTCAACTTCAACCCCCGGTCCACGTTTCACGGCCGATTCAGAAGAGCTCCACTGGGCAGGCTTTGTCAGTGCCTTTGAGGATTAAATCTCGTCTATTCAAGACTAAAACAGTCGGTTCATTTGCCCTGTCGGGAGTTGGCCCGTTCATTAAGCCCAGGAAGGCATGTGGTCGGTCTGCTGACTGATTCCACAGTAGCAACATCTTTTTGTACGCAGCTGAACCAATGCTTAAGTGTATCTATTCTGAGTTATCTCGGCTTCACAGAGCATTCCTGCTTAGTGACTGTAGAGTGAAATGCGATTCGATACATTACCTGTCTCGTTGTGATTTATTTACAGACTGATTTTAAGCTTTTTGGTTGCTGGGACGTGGTTTGAATCAGGCTTTACCAATGCTAAGGCTCCAGCCACATTTGCAGTCACCATTTCAATTTATTCATTAAATAAAAACAACTTCTAAAATAACACATGGAGTTTAAGATGTGATGAATGTTAAGCACGTTTTCCATCACCCCATTATGCTTCTCATTGTTTGCCTTCTTTTGAAAGAATTTTTTTATTCCAGAAAATGCCTGTGCTTCATGACGCAGCTCGATCAAATGGACTGGGTTTTCACGCAGGTGGAGAGCGGCGTGCTTGGTTAATGTAGGGCCCCCTGCCAAAAGACGTGTCTGAGGAACATAATAGGGTTTTCTGGAGAGAAGGACCAGAGGATTCTGCTGCAGTTCTGTACTGATGCACTGCAGCAGCAGGGTGATAAGCTGTGCGGTGTGAAAAAGCACCTGACAAGCCCAGACAAGCCTGGGCGCTCTGCAGGGAAGAGACTGGGTCTTCCATACAGAAGCTGCTGCAACTTTCAAAACACCACTTCACCGCACAGCAGGCTTAAAGAGAGCACGGTGATCACTTCTGCAGTTAAAAAGGCAAACAAAGCGCTAGGACATGCAGTGTAGAATTTAAATCAAGGGATGTTATGTTAAAATTGTATAGCACTAGGAAGGCATCATTCGGAATAAGAAGTACAATTTGTTCACCACATTATAGAACATATATTGTTGCTCTGGAATCAATCCAGAGAAGAGCAACCAGATACATTCTGGAGTTTAAGGGGATGTCCTACACTGACAGACTGAAGGAACATAACCTTTTTAGGTTTAGACTACGAAAGAACCTGATCTGTACATTCAAAATCCTCGAAGGCACTGACAGTCATTCTGGTGGACTTCTCTAGAACAGACAGTGAAGCACAAACCAGAGGACACAAGTCGAAACTGTGTCAAAGTGCATTTCAAACCAAGAACAGGAGGCACTTCTTTACCCAAAGGGTGGTGGGAGTGTGGAACAAACTACTTACCCACGATGGATGGGCCGAATGACTTCTCCTTGTTCGTAACTTTATTCCTTCTGTTGGTATGTTCTGAGCAAAGTAAATTCCGAGACAAGTATTATGTATTTTTATTTTCTTTAATTATCATAATAGCAATAGCACAAATGATAATCGGCGAGCAATGTTTTCAGAATTAGCATCATGTGAAGAACACGTGTACGTACTGTGCCCCAGACAGCATCCCTGCCTTCGTACCAGCTGGCAGAGTGAGCCCACGGCCGTCGTGGCCAGCCCAGTGACCCGGGCTTGTGTGGCACGCATGGTGAGGCGTTTCTGCGGCAGTATACTTGCTGATTGCTTCGTTCAGACTCCTCACAACAACCAGCTAAGACACTGCCAAAGAAGCGCCCACAAATGCCCCGGGCCCTTCTGGAGCTGGGAGGTGTTTTCTTTGCCTTTTCTGGTGGCATCTCCCTGTGGTCTCCTGGAAGAGGGGTGTGCGTCAGAGGCGGGGGGGGGGGGGGCTGCTGGAGAACAAGAGAGGCTGCCCAGGACGTCTCAGGGCCTGGCCCAGCTCGGGGCCACCCACCTCCAGGCTCCTGGGTCTCTCGCAGCCCGGGGGTTGGTTTCTGCTAGCTGAGGAGACGCTCTTCCAGGGTCAGACTGAGCCCTCGCAGGCAACGTACACGCACACCAGTTCACCGAGACCCGCGCAGGGTCTGTCTCTGAAGCTTTCGGCCAGGCGACGGTCTGTCCTTCTGCAAGCAAAAGTTAAATTCATCAAATAATAATGAGCAGATCAATAAGCAAAATATTACAGAAATAAAGTTGACTGGAAGAAATTCTAAATTCACGGCTTAGAACAATTTCTTTTGTTAAGATCAACGTTCTGAATAGCTTGCTTTTAATAGCTTAAATGAGATATCAGTGTATTTTTTTAAATAGGTCTCATAAGGTATTTTCCTTTTGAAATGTAAAATGCAGACAGCAATATACAGCTTTAAATGGCTAAGAATAATTTTGGAAAAAAAAAAAGTTACATTCGGAAATCCACATCAGCCAGTTAGGGTAAAATAACTGGTGCTCATGGAGAATCAGTACTGAAAGCGTTTCTGGTAAGTGGATGTGTTTCTGGATCTGTGGTTTTATTACCAGGAGAAGGAATTTCCTTGCATGGCCGAAATATCATATGAGTAAGGTCGGCAACCGATGCGTCGTCATCAAAGAGTAAAACGAAAAGATTAACACGGTACTTAAAAGTTTGGAATTTAAGAACTTACCAGTGCTGTCATAAAACCTGGTGCCTTATACAAGTGTTACTTTGATTCGAGATCTTCAGGCAGCTCCACAGCTATTTAACAGTGAGTAATCTGTCTAACAGCGTTTTCTCCAGAGAAGCAGGATCTTGCGAGCGATTGTGATCGCTGCGTCAGGACCGTACGATCACCAGAAAACAAGCAGCTTCACCACTGCGGACACTTCAGACGCTCAGAACAGCCCGAGTGTGAGGCAGGTCGCATTGAACAATGAGAAAATTCTCCTATGCGCTTTGATTAGAGAAAGATAAACAATCAGAAAAGAAAAAAATCTCTTTATCTGCTCGCCGGAATAACGCAAGATTGCACTGAGGCAAGGAGCAGAAGACTATTTCGTAGGCTGAGCTCATGAGATACCTGTTCAGACAGGAGAGCGGCACAGCAAACGCAGGCCATTACAACACACTTTATACTGCACAGAGTCCAGCCCAGAGAGAGACAACCACACCTAGGGCACTGATTAGACACACCTTTCTATTACAGCTCTCCCAGCCCCCATCTAAAAATACTTCAGTACAGTGACTCACGTTCTTTCACAGAAAGCTGACTTTGAGCTGCAGTGAGTTCGGTTCTTACTTCAGTCTGAGGAGGACAAAGGGAGCGTGTCTGGGTCAGAGACAGAGGGAGACAGAGGAGTAGGAACAGACCACAGTCCGACACGGAGATGGAGGCTGAATTCCAGTGCTATCAGCTGGTATTCCCCGCAGCTGAGTTATTTTAGGAAGGCAACCTCATTCCTCACACCCCTGCCAGAAGCCGCCTGATGACGAAGGCAGGCAGATATGAGGAAGCTGGGCTCCGTGTGCACGAGAGGGAGAGACCGAGCAAAGCTCTTCTAGCTTATACTGTAGATTCTATCATCTCCGTGTCGCCTCTCACACCAAACCCTTGACATGGGACATGGGCTCCCCAGCTAAGCGAATAAAAAAAAAGTCTAAAACACACAAGACAAGCACAAGCAGAAGCTAGATTCTGAAAATGCCATAAATTAGTGTGGCGCACAGATTAACTGGGCCAGTGTGACCCAACGCCAGACGAAGGGACCAGATTGTGGGCTCTGCTCTCTGATAAGAGAGGCCATCTTGCCCCTTTTCTCATGCTTGCAAGCCAGGATGATACCGGTAAAAAAGGAAATGTTATTTTTATATTTTGTTTTTCCTCCTAACCGAGGGGATGTTAGCTAAGCCCCTGCTGGAGCCCTTAGATTACACTAAAGCCATGCCGTTTCTGCGCCGTTGTACAACTTTTAACATTTGCTCCACCGGGGGAACAGCAGAGATAATGATCTTCATGAAAACGCACAGTTTCTCCTTTCAAAATTCAGCTTTCCAAAATGAAAAAAACAAGCGTGGATATACAGGCATGTGTCTTTAATTACAGTATACGCTTAATCTGTACTACAGTTTTGTTTAGCCTAGCGCCGTCAGTTTAGGCAAAACATTTAGAAACAACGGCACAGACAGAGTGCAGCTCCAGGTATTTACCCGTGTTAAAAAGCCCACTGCATTCTAGGTAAAAAAACCCTCAACAACTACCTTAAAAGGAGACAGCGGAAGCGCCCAGAGAGAGAGTTCAGCAGTGTTCCAGTGAACAGTGACGAAAGTGCTACTCAGTCTCCTCTGCGCTCATTGTGAAACTCCCACCACCTGGGCCGGCTGTCTGACAGCGCTCTGGGGAGGTGTCCGGCCACGCCGCCCCACTGCTTGCTCAGGACAATGAGGATGACAAGGAAGGAAACGAAGTGGATGTCAGGCGCACAACTATCCCGCCCGCGGGATGACGGCCTCGGATCTCATGCTATACAACAGGCTTAGTTTTCTCCACTGTGGTGCATGATTATCCTTAAGGTGGGGCAGGAATCCCAGGAGCGAGACGAGCAGAACAAGAGACCATCTGAAGCGATCATTCCCTCTCCGTGCCATCACGGCCTTTTTCAGCGTGTTCCCCTTTCGTCGTAAACCCCCCGTTTGATCACAGGCTCGTCTGGCCCACAGAGAGGTAGGGCAGGAAAGGAGTCTCTCCCTCGCTTCGTAACCTCACTTCTCTATATTTAGCCAGGATAGTTAAAATGCAAAATGCACAAATAAGTTTCAATCAACTCTTTTGCGAAGAGGGTGGTGTAGCACAGTAGATAAGCCACTGGGCTCATAACTGACAGGCTGTGGGTCCGAGTCCCCCCTGCAGACATTGCTGTTGTTTCCGTGAATGAACCCCAGTCGCTCCAGTCCACCCAGGGAACAGCATTGCTGGGAGGTTCATCCCTGCAAAGGACCAGTGTCCCATCTGGGGAGGAGTCATGTGCTCTCTAGTCCACTTAACAGTACAAAAACTGAGATGAGCCCCTGTGACTCTAATATGGACTTGACCTTTCACCTCATGCTATTTCCAATACTGAATCAAGACTGAGAAGGAATAATCCCAAAGCCTCCTGAGACTGCAACGCGTTTCAGATATTAATGATGCAAAGAGGTTGCAGGTTCCAGGCCCAGCTGTGCCACTCATTCACTGGGTGTGACCCATAGCGAGTCCCCTAAACGCCTGGTGCTCCATGCTGCAGACAAAACATCAAACTGATGTCCTGCTGTCAGAGACGCGGCAGTAAGCAATTGTTCACATCAGCCATAGCCCAATCTTTGGAATACTGTCTAAATGAGTCATTCCTATTTATTATATATGCACACACTTCTACTGAAAAAAAAAATTCTTGGAGAATGGCACTTGATATTGAAATTCCAAAAACATCGTTTCACATTTGCCATTGAAATAAATGCTGTGTGACAGCAGTTTGCCATGGGGTTATGAAGCGGGACTGGATTGCCAACCAATCCTGCTTTTCTGGTTTGTATTCCATCCTCATGAAAGCATTTTTTCTTTGTCATGAAGGGGAGTGCAATCTAGTTTCGCATTTGCACTTTTTTGAGACACCCATTACGTAGTAAGGAATCCTAACCCAAAACCACAACAATAAAGGCGAGAGTTTTTTTATCCCCGTTTGAAATCAATGTCTTTTTATTTCCCTGTTCAAACATTATTTCTGAACGCATTTTTCTCATTTAAAGGGGGGACTGCAGTCCCAATTCCTCTGACCTCTTGGTAACGAAAATCTAAACAAAGAGCAAAATCTCGGTCACAAAATAAATTCATTGACATTCTAGAAAAAAATTACAAATTTTGATTTAAGCACAAAATCATTAACTTTGTGAAACTACTGTAGGTCGACATGTTGTCTCAGACTCACATTTGAGTTCCCACAAATAGCAATGTGATGCGGCCCTTCCCGCTCACTAGTCACTAGTCACTAGTCACTAGTCACTAGTCACTAGTCACTAGTCACTAGTCACTAGTCACTAATGCAGTAAATGCAATGTGACGTGTCAGGCTGCGCAGCAGATATTTCACTGCAGAAATGTTCCATTGTGATCTGTATGCTGAGTTAACAACTAGCATTTGTCGGCAAAACTGTCTCGAAAGAGCAGTATTACTGTGGTATTAAAAGAGATGTGTTCACAAGCCTGCTTGTTTACAATGTCAAAGGGCCACAACATGTCACTGGCCGTTTTGTTGCCTCACTCTGAATCGCAGAACATGGCGCTGTGCATCCCTAGAAATTTAGGCTACTTTGCAATGTAAATTGGAGGTTTTACAAGCTACTGTGTACATTTTACTTTAACTGCTGTTTGAAATGCTGATTCTTTCTAACCCCCAAATATAAAAACAGTGTTGCAGTTCCCCTTTAAAGAAACATTTTCCTCAACTAATTTGTCTAAGCACTAGTGAAACATGAACACCAAGCCAGGGAAATCAAAGTCACGTAGGCACACACTGGTCTGCACACCTTCAGATAGAAGTGCTTATTTCCTATAAAAAAAGAAAACTTTTAGAGTACGCTCTTTCACAAACAGCAGCTAAAAGTCATTTTGGACAGTACAGTCAATTTTCACATTTACTTGAAGCATCCTGTATGTATTTCCTTGTCTCTCGCTTGAGAACGAAGATGTCGTACGTGTACACGCAGGTGGGCCTGCACAACTGCAAATCTCGGAGGAATATTTGTCCCTTCTGTGTCCGTGTCTCTGCAAACCACAGTGATACCGATAAAGGCGGACTCTGCGCACCCTTCTTCAGGGGACAGCTGTCCTTCGAAACGCCGAGACGAACGCGCTTTCTGTGCTCTATCAAGACCCACATCTACAAGGAGCTCTCACCTCCGCCACAGCCCTGACAACACAACACTATACGTGGGCTTAATTCATTGTGTCCTTGCTTCCTGCCAGCCCGATTTCCAGCTCCACCTGTTTGCAGGAGCGCTTTAGTCAGTTCAGCAAACATGCAAGGCGCTGCCTTACCTAACTCCCTACAGAAAGAGGAAGCTGACACTGCGTGTGGGTGGCAAGCAAGAGTTCTCATCGCAATTCACCAGCTAGAAATAACATTAATTGTGCTGGATTTCCTATCTGTTACTATACGGATACCACACACCCAGATAGCTTTTCCACAGTTGTCCAGATCTCTGTCACGTTCTGCTGTACGTGTCAGTGCTACTGTGATCTCATTTCATCAGCCTTTATCTCTACCCGTACCATAGTACAGAACTAAACTCGAGCGCGACAACATTCAACTTCAACACCATCCTAGCTTAAGTCATGAAAAACAAAACACCGCTGGGCCTGCTACAGATAAGGGCGATACGCTGTTGGCACCACTCACACAGCCTCATTAAATTTCCTCCTCATCTATTTAAATTCTTAAGAATATGGAAATACGCTGCATGGGATGACTGTTAAAAAGTTCTGCAGTTTCTGAGATGTTTGTGTATTTTAACGCATTATTCTCTCTTCCAGACAGAATACCTGTGCTGGGGTATTTTTCATGCACTCACAGAAGGCAGTTAGCAGCAGGGAGAAGCCAGCTGAGAAACCGCAGGGTTGAGAGGGAGCAACCTGTCATCACGGTTGGAAAAAAAAACCTCTCGGCGCACCGTAAGGGACCCTGCCTGGGTGACAGGACATCCCAGGCGGGTTTCCGAAACACCACCGGACAGGGGCAGGAGCTAGGGACCCCACCTCTGGGTGGGGTTGGCACACCCTGGCCTGGGGCGTCTTCCCCACCGTGGGGCGCTCCTGCCTTGCCAAGCTCAGGGGGCTCCTCCAGGCCCTGCAGCGAGCGGTCAGCGCCGAGCTGGGGTGCCGGGGAGCCCCGCACATCTGCCTCCGACAGGACGGGCTGCACCCCCCTGCCTCTTTCTCCTTCTGGAATCTCCATTTCTCACACTGCTTCCAGGACTTGTTTCTGCATTCCCCCCCCCACCCCAACAATCCGGCTGATGGAAAGACATGAATCTTTAGCCAGAAGGTCAGACAAAAGTGCACCGACAGCAGGGCACTCAGGAAACAAAATAAGGAAGCAGCATTAGCATGAACAGCAGTATTGATCCAGTAAGCATTTTCTACACTGCTGTGTAACACAAGAAACGCTTCATCTATCGAGTGAGTGAGAGCCGCTGTCCGAAAACGTCCCCCTTCGAAGTTCGTGCTCGGGTTTCCGTTTTTTAACTCTGGTTCTGGCAAACTGATTCTCCGCAATAACCCTGCCCCTGCAAGACTGAATTAGTCAAATTAACACGGGAAAAAAAATTGGCCCTGGTTCGTACTGAAATATTCAGCACTTGGATGAAGCTCGGACATGTTTACTTTTGAGATGGCAGGGTACAAACCTCCCCTTTCTTTCCCTCCACCCTCTGCAACATATTCCTCATTGTTTCAAATCTACAGACTTAATTCATTTTGTATATTCTGCTAGATAGTAATTGCTTCCCGTTGGGCATTTATCTTAAAGGTCTTGCCAGCGCAGTAGCGTGATGGCTGTCAGAAAGACAAGCTGCATTGATCAGGTCGGGGTTTTAAAAATAGCTGAGGTCAGACGCTCAGGAGGCTGTCTGTCTCTGACCTCTGCCACTGGCAGTGAGGAACATGTCTACCTGATTGAATGATGAGCCCCCTTCCCTGGATATACAGTGTAGATAATAAAAGTTTAACAAGTTACAGAGAACAGACTGGCCTGGTGGATCGTGCAGGGCCTGCTGCATATACTTGTGAACAAGACTCCACGCTCACATGAGCACTCAGCCACAACTGGACAGTTCCACTTTGCTGTGGGAGGAGATGGGAGAGAGGTGCTATATTCAATGTGCTGTGTCTCTTGCGTATTCCCTGACTGCAACATTCCAAAAACGCACACACGCATCCATCAAAACACTGCTGAAAAGCACTGCAGCCCCTCATACTGTCCTGCTGTCTGCTCAGGCAGAGACTACAGTGTCCTGGCATTTAAAGACGCTCTCAGAGCACAGCTCGTTTTTTCTGTGTGTTCTGCCAGACCACAGGCGTAGCCCGCGTCTCCCCTGCGAAGCAGGAGCCAGATGGCTGCAGGAGAGATGAGGGCATTTTAAACATTAAGGAAATGCATTACAGGCAGCAGGAGCGCCTGTGAGCTCCCAGCGCGGAGACTTAAAGAGACCAACGTGGAGTGAGAGCAACAAACTCGTGTCATGAAGAGGCTCATTTTGCACGAGCCCAACGTTGTCTCTGCTGCACGTCTGCATGTCTTCCGAACGGAAAGGAGCGAGGATGGTGAACGGAACCCAACTGTCTTTGCTGCCACTTGGGCAGAAAGAGTGGCCGATCAGAAATGGAGACAGTGGCACTCTGGACAGGCTCCGAGCTGGAAGAGAGCCGCTCGGCACATTTGCATGGGGGCTTTTTCTGGTAGCATTTACAAGAGATCTGATGAGTGATGCTATGTAAAGGGTCCTCCCCAATATCTCCGCCTCCCCAATATCTCCGCCTCCCACTCACACTTGGACCCCTGCTGAAGATTTTTACACAAACCCAGCAGAATTCGGGGGAGGGAGATGTCACGCTCAGGCGACTGTTTCACCGATACCGAGAGAACTGGGAAGACGACCCCATCGGCGGTGAACCACATGGCGCCGAGCTTCCATTGCGGGGGGCCGATGGCGAACAACAACCGCGAGGAGCAGAATCCCCCAGACGTCCACCACGAGCCTGAAGGGGCAGCACGTCCGCTCCTAAACTCAGAAATCCTGAAGCAAAGGCAGGTAGAGAAAGGAAAGCACAGCACCGACCTCTTTATTGCGGAGGAGGACGCCGGCACTGCGGAAGAGACAGGCTGTCATCAGCACGGGGCCCTCTCTCTCTCTCTCCCAGGCCTCTCGGCAGCCTGCTGCACTGATGAACCTTTCACTGGCTGTGCCCGTCTTCCTCGCAGAGGCAACTTCCTCCTCGCTGTGCTTGGCTCTCGATTTCCTCCGTCTCGGTCGTCGTTAAAGCGAAAGCTCTGCACATCCGCAAGGACCCAGGACTGCCCTGCTCAAGGGGAAAACGGGCACACGAGGAAGACGAACACGTTCCACGTCACCGGGCTGCACAGTTGGGTTCTCCCAAGGAGTCTTGCTTAAAGACACAGCCTGCCTGAAAATGACCAGAAAGGTCAGTCTGCACTTCCATCTCCTTTGTTGTGGGAACATTTCATTTTTCACAGCTTTAGGATCGTCGTTTTTGTCTTGTGTCCCAGGTGACCATAAAAGCACTGATTTCTTAAGACCCTCCGCAATGTACTGTGATTGGTGGAGCAGCTGGAGCTCCTTAATACAACTACTTGTGTAATGAAGCACCTACAAGTGATATGCATCTTTAGAAATAATGTGGGGTGCCCTAGGAGAGTAAGCTGATTGACGGGTTGCAGACCCCTGTCCTTCACCCTAACTAGTTCAGGTGGGTAGCTGCGTCAGCATGCGTAGTACACAGTCACCACCACACTCATTCAAGGCCCCTCAGGACAATTCCGGATCACCCAGACAGCATCTTGTACCTCCAGCAACCTTATTTACTGTATCTCTTGCAGTAAATGCCCAGCCATCTACATTGGAGAAACAGGAAGGAGACTCGGAGACCGCTTCAGAGAACACGCCAGGGCTGTGAAGATTAAAGATCTCTCCAAGCCCATTGTTTCTCATTTCACCTCTGACGGCCACGACCACTCTAATCTCTCCGTCTGTGTTCTCAAAGACGGTTTTCCGAACTCATACATCAGAAAGACCACCGAAACTAAAATTATTCTGCAGCTAGGATCACACATTCTCCCTTCCCTTAACGACAGACTACTGTTCTTTTAAATTTTCTCCATTCATTGGAAGTTTCATTTCACACCTCTCTGCACCCATTCTGACTTCACACCTCTTGATTGGCCTCTCTTTCTGTCCCCTACTCCCGCCTCTCGCTCCTCCTCCCTCCCAACCTTTGTTCTCCCGCTACTTTACCTTTGCCTACTGCCCTGTCTCTCTCACACCTGAAGAAGGCTCCACGGCCGAAACGTTGTGTTCTCTTTCTTCTTTTTTTCAGCATGGAATAAACCTGTTACTTGTTCCTTCACCCTAACTTACTCATAAACTCTCTGCTTGACCTAGTTCATGATTCCTTTCACCATGTAAAGTTCTATAGGTTTTAATGGCTGGAAATGACTTTTGTTCCTGAAAAGGACATTTTGACATTTTCCAGGATGCAGTGGTATCACTGGTAATTCGAAGGCCACTGTGCAGGAAAAGTCTGCTAGGGCTGTGGTTTTCAAGCACAATGACATTTAATCACAAATTTGAAACCACATCCTGTTTTTTTTTTAATTTATCAATTATCTCAAAGGCATAAGAAAAGTATCATTCTTAATTTTACTTGAAAAACGTGTTGGGAGAACAATTTAATTTTTTTAAATAGCTTTTGAAATGACTAATGCAGACAAAAGGTGTGTTTTAAAAATATATACTGAAGTACACTCCCATCAATTCTTCGTGCGTTTTTAAGGAAGTACAGTTTTAGACAGTGATGCAAGCTCTCGGCTAAACTCTCAGTACGTGCGGGTTTCTGTGCCGGCTTTGATAAACTGGACCATGTGAAACAATCCCTTTTTGTTTTGTTAGGCCATGAGGCAGCATTGCCAACAGTAACGTCTGGCGGCTTTTAATCAACGCAAGCAAATGGCTCGTTTGAAGTCTTTATCAACGCACTCCTGAACACGTCTGAAGAAAGAGAAGTTTTAATTCTGGGTCAACACTGTGCAGATTTATAGGACACGCATCACTGAAACATTTTTGCCCGTAATTCGGCATTTCACCCCAAAAACAAGTTGTTCCACACGGGTGGCGCTTGACATCACACCGACTGAACGATTCTATCAGAATTAACAGCTGAAACGCAGACGCGATGCCTTCCGTAAAGAATAGTTATGTAGGAAAAATTTAGACTGTGTGACCTGAAAGTTAAATGTTTTTGGCTTTGCTTTTTTTCCCAGAAATGGGAAGTGATGCGGTAGAAAATTCCCAGGAGGAAGGGTTAACTGCTGTGCCATGGGTACCATTACTAAATCAAGAGCTCATTCTTTTCAAATCCAGGCAGTATAAATGCCCGCTATTCCCAAGGAAAGAAAATAAGCAAGTCAGATCATAAAGTGTCTTTGGACTTTGGATATCTCCGGCTCCGTGTGACTGTAGTACAGTTTTACGCTGATCTGGCCCTTCCTGCGCCTTTTCAGTGGTTCATTAGGGCAACGTGATCAATTTTACCCTTCGGACCAGACAAGCAGGAGCTGCTTATGCATCAGTGAGGAAAAAAAAGATCCACCCCGTCCTTCTCCTGGTTCAAGGCTATCAGGAAAAATGAATCTGCACACACTGCACTGCTCAGCAAAATATCAGTTTACCCTGGATGCTCCAGATGAATCAAAGCTCTGTTTGCAGGACGCATGAATAATTAAGTCTTCTAGCTCTAGAATATTGCTGCAGACAGAAAGTCCAGGGACACAGACCCGCTGGTTTCGGAAGAGCTCAACGCTCGGCTGGAGAATGAGTCAATATCGAAGACATGTCAGGCATAGCGACAAATCCAGTTTCACTCATTCCCATAATTCATATCTATCCGGGCCTATTCTCTGCAGCATCTTCTGCATTCACCACACAGAGCAGGCAGGACAGCCACGTCCCTCGGAGGGCTGGGGGTGCAGTCTGTCTCGGAGGAAGAGCCGGGTACAATGACACGACTCTCGCTATCGCTCGCGTTTGCAGGCACAGAGCCTCTGCAGCAGGAGTCTGCTCCTCGGTATTTCGACACTCTCAAAATCACCTTCCCTCAGAAGCAGCATTATTGCATGACAAGAGGTTAGAAATGTCCGTATTGAATCACAATACGGACATTTCTGACCAATTCAGTACAACCAATCATCCTCAAACTAGGATCACACCTCCCACCTTCTCTCAACGACAGACTTGTTTCCTTCTAATCCTCTCTATTCATCTGCAGGTTTTGACTTCACACCTCTCTTCACCTCTCTCTCTCTCTCGACTTGACCCCACCTGAGTGTCCACTCTGCTTCTCTCCTGCTCCCGCCTCCTCTCCACCCCTGGCTTTTGTTCTCCCCTTCTTTATCAACTGCCGATTGTCCTCCTATCTTACACCTACAGAAGGCTCCACAGCCAAAACGTTGTTTCTTTTCTTCTCTTTTCAGCAGGAAATTAACCTCTACCTGTTCCTATGCAGCCTACGCATGCTGACACAGCTCCCTGCTCTAACAGATTGAATCACATGCAGTATGTCTTACCTGAATGCTTCCCTCATTGGCAGTTTTGTCCGTGCTGTTGTTGCCAGGAACACGCAGGTTAAGTGAATCCAGAGCAATGCCATGTGAAGAACACGTTTCCTCTAGATCTCAGCAGTGCTCAGCTGGGCATTCCTTGACATAACAAAATCAGATCAGTACACTCAGAAACAAGCTGTAGGTACACAGATATTTATACTGAAGACATGACTCAAGTGGGGAATTTACTATTTCCAGTAAGACCATCACTTTTCCTTTACTGCTCTCGGCATAAATCCCCCTATGTTTACTATGGGGTGGAGACTAGGAAACCTAGGTAACAAAGAATCACACCTTTACTGTGGGAAACATTTGACGTCTGAAACATGAAACACAACCTGTGATCATGTAAATGTTGCTCGAGGAACAATAGACATTTAGTAATTAGTGAAGGAAGTCACTGCCACCTACACGGTCCTGAAAGATCCTGCTTTATCCAATTCACAGCAACAGAGGACATAACGACAACAGTATAATAATCGCTGAATTTGTCAGAGGTCCTGGATGATTATAATAAGAATGGATAATAAACAATGCCCGGAAAAAAGATGATTTAGATTCTTTTTCCTACAGTTAAAAAAAATGGGAAGCTAGATGAGAAATAAAAGTGTTCGTTTTTTAATATATCCAAGGCCTTCCTAACCAGTCTGGCCCTCAGCACCAAAAAAAAAAAGAAGAAAGAAAACAAAAGTTATCAAATGACAATTTCAAGGAATAACCCTGTTGCACTTGTGGGGAAATGCTGTCGAGTACAAATGGTGGGAAATGATCTTCTTGGATCACTGCAAAATTTCCTTTAGCATGCCATTGTCATCATAGGTGAACCTGTTGGAATTTTAAGAAAAGGATACGTTAAAAAAACGGCCTGTGAATCACTGCGGTGTTACTGGCATTGTGTGGCGTAGTTACTGACCTGTCGCTGGTACTTCTACAGGTGGTTTTTCCATAGGAGGTTTCAATTCCCTATGATGACGTCACATCCTCGCAGTGAGACGTCACCGGCCCATCTGTTGTCAGACGTCGGCTGAGACAGTACAGACCTGAGTCAAAGAGGAAACAAATACAGAAAGCGACAAAACCAGCTCGGAGCTCACGTTTGCTTGTCATCTTGAAAAGAAACCCTCTTTGAAAGCCACGGGTTTTCTTTTTTAAAACTGTATGATGTCTCGTTAAGAGAGGTAAAAAAACAGAGCAACGTGACCGGGATACAAACAGTAAACATTCCAACAGACAACAGCTAGCGTGAAAAACCAACATGAACTTTCAGGCACAAACATTCGCCGGCTCCTGGCGCAGACCTGTCACGACTCTACAGGGCAGCGCAGGGGAAACTGGGATGACTGGGAGCTAAAGTTTAAACCTTTAAAGCTAAAATGCGTGACCTGTTCCGGATGTCTGCCGGGGGGAACGTTACTGTGGTGGGTTTGTTCTCAATTTGTGGCTTTACCTTCCTCTCTGGTTTTTAAAATGCCATGGCATACCGGAACAGCATTTTCACTGAAGGTTTACCACATTCAGTGGTGAAATCAGGTATGTAATGGCCATGAATGGTCTGAAAAAAACCCTGTTTCACAGAACCTTGCGAAGCCTGTGCTTTTCGGGTGGAGCTCGCTGGGAAAAACAGAAACTTTCCTCCTGTGCATCACTGCTCAGCTGCTCCTGCTTTCTGAGTTGCTGTAGATTTTCTAGGGGACCGAGGTTTTTACGCTTTCCGCCATGAAAGACAATGACCAAAAACAATTAAGTGCTGTGCATGAATATAACTTGAAATTACAAAAAAAAAACTGAACCTGACAATTTAGGAAAGGAAAGAACAAACTTAAAATCTAGAAAGAGAAACTAAAACGGAATACTTTCAAGTAACTATTTATAGTTATTTGGAAGTAAAACATTATGTTTAACTAAGTAAAATTAAAGTTCGATGCCATCAGTGCGTGCCCTCTGATTCATGCTGCTGAACTAATGTCTCCTATGAACATGTGCTGCTGTGCTCTGACATCATGTCTCCTGCAGCTGTCCCACTGAGCATAAGTGCACTAACAGTAAGTAACAGAGACAAAGGCAACATGCTGACGTCTCCCTGTTCACATCTGGGAATTCTTTTCCACATGAGGGGCAACGTGATGAAGACAACACAGAGGGGCATCTTAGACTTAGACTGACCTAAATGTCTCCCTGGACAATTTCTGGACAGGCCCGAGTGAGATACAGAAGGGATGTTACCTCCCTCCGAGAGCTGGACAGTGTCAAGCTCTGCAGTGGAGGAGTACCCAGTCTTGTAATAATAATAATTGCTTACACTTATATAGCTCTTTTCTGGACACTCCACTCAAAGCGCTTTACAGATAATGGGGACCCCCTCCACCACCACCAGTGTTCAGCCCCACCTGCATGATGCTCCAGTCTGCTCCCCACACACCAGCTCTCAGTGGGGAGGAGAGCAGAGTGATGAAGCCAGTTCAGAGATGGGGATTATTAGGAGGCCATGATTGGTAAGGGCCAATGGGAAATTTGGCCAGGACACCGGGGTTACACCCCTACTCTTCTCGAGAGACGCCCTGGGATTTTTAATGACCACAGAGAGTCAGGACCTCGGTTTTACATCTCATCCGAAGGACGGCGCCTGTTTACAGTATAGTGTCCCCGTCACTGTACTGGGGCATTAGGACCCACACAGACCGCAGGGTGAGCGCCCCCTGCTGGCCCCACTAACACCTCTTCCAGCAGCAACCTTAGTTTTTCCCAGGAGGTCTCCCAGCCAGGTACTGACCTGCTGAGCTTCTGTGGGTTGCCGGTTGTGAGTTGCAGGGTGATATGGCTGCTGCTGTGGTTGCCTGGTGGAGTGTAACTGCAGCATTCTCAAGGGCAGTGGCAAACTTAAGTCCTGTTGTTGAACCCGATACCCTGTCTTTCTTTAAGAAACGGCAAGTTTAGATCCTTTGATCAATTAGCTTCTACCAAGCAGGTTAGATGTGCTGAATGGCCTCTTGTTTGTAATCGTACTTATGTTCTGAACCTCACTGTTCCTACACGGATGCAGTGAATTTGAATTCTGTAATAAAAATGCTATGAGAATAACTCTCCGATAACAATGGGTTACTCTGTCCAGGAGTCTAGGGGTATATTCAGGTTTCCTAGGTTTCTGAAGAGTTGGGAGATGCTGTTTAATATCTCCAATTAAGCTAATAACAAGCTGATATAGCCTGTTAAGAGCTGATGAGGAATAAAAACCTGTTGACACGCCAGCAGGCCGGGACCAGAACTGGACAGTCCAGGTATACTGAGCTACCAGCTGTAGAGGGACACTGGCAGCTCGAAGAGAGCCCTGTTCTTGTCTCTCGAACCTGTGACAACACCACAGCTAACTCAGGGACTGCTGCAGGCTATGCCCCCCCCACCCCACCCCTTTACACACTATATACAGTATGTGCAAAAATGCTCAAGACACAGAAAAAGGGGAAAAGAAAATATAAACTTCTTTCAGGCTTGAAAATACTAAACCATTGTTCTGAATTATCCCCACCTAAAACAACAACAACAATGAGAAATCTGCTTACTTTTATTCATATAGTTTCAGCTTTCTGAGCCCTGGTGATGCAACAACGATAGTGCAATGAAACGGTGATGAAAGACAAGGAATTTGAAGCATTTAGCATGTGAGACAGCAGCACATACTGTAATAACCCCCACAAGTACGAATCGTAGCATTGGGCTCACAGACTCTGACCACATGCGCTGCACAAACACCACTCCCCACTCCCAGCAGCACTTGTGGAGATAGCTGGGGCGGCGCCTCTGGGGCACGATTGGAACAATCTGTGGAGCAGACTTGTTCGGTTCATCACCCTGCACATGAAAGCTCTGCAGCTCTGTCTGCTCCTCCCTCTTCCTTGCTGTGATTCAGTTTTGCCCCACATCTGGTAGCCTGGCTGCTAACCAGCTAAGCAAACACCCGCCTGCCCATTAGTGTCGAGAAACCCTGTTTGCACCGAAGAAATCTGAACATAACTTGTACGCAGGATATGTACAGTAGCTTTGAAAAAATCTGTTTTGCACTGCTTGCTTTATGTAGTTTCAAGTACAGAGGCTGAGTGCGTTCAGAGGCCTAGATACCAATGTCAAGACAATGACTGGTCAAGTTCGCTTTATCTAGTGTTTAAAGTCACTGAACAATTAAAACAAAAATTTTACTAGAAAAAAAAAGAGGTTGTCGGGTATAAAGCACTACAAAGTGAACTTGCTCTGATTTTACAGTTCACCTGTCAATACCCAGAAAGTGTAAACAGGCACACAGTAATTATTTTAATCAAAACGGTTTTTAACTTCAGGAGAACAGACCTTGTTTCTTAAACAAGCTTCCAGGAATCAGATCGTCATCTCTCCAGGAACCAACACCTAAAATGGATGTAGCACAGTTCCTTGGAAGTCTTGGACGGCTACAGGCTGTCTCTTTAAGTCACCGGTGGCTTAAGACCTGGAGGAAAGAGTTTAATGGGTTGAAAAAACATATATAATTAGTTCAATTATGTAATTAGAAGCTCAGGTACAACGAAAACCAGAAAATCCACAGCAGGCCCTGAAGACTGGACTTGCACCACACACCCTCTCCCATGCACAGCACAACATAGCGAAGACAGCAGGAAATACGCAACTTTTTCCCCTGTACTCCAAATGTTCAAATTTAAAGTTGTTCGGCTTTAGGTCTCCAGCACATCCAGTTTAGATATCCTGGAGAGCATACCCTTCAGAGTCTGGTAGGTTTCAGGCACAGGGCAGCTGGAAAAAGAGAAACTCTCGATTTCCGATGTCCTCATCCCTCTAAGAGGAGAAACTATGGAATACAGCACCCTCTCTCCTTTTTTTTTTTCTTTCCACACCATCACTGATGAAAAATTCCCTGCTATGCGTTTCTCAGAATCTGCTTTTGAGGTCAGCTCACAGATGCATCTGACAGTGCTGACCACAGGCCTGCAGCTCTGCTGGGCGAGTCTCTGCAAGCCGGGACAAGTTCGAGCAGACTCTCAGAGCTCTGGTGCTGCAGTGAGCAAGAGGCAAAATCGGGGAAAAAAACAAGCAAGAAAAACGCAAACAGGGATGAACTGATTAAAAATAAACTAGAACAAGCTTTTAGATGCTTGGAAGTCCCTGGCCTTGTGCATAAGAGCAGTAAATAGAATGTGGTTTCACTGGAAACCCGTCTTATTTTGCTGATGTACAACAGAGTTAAAAAAATTCCGTTCCAATGTAAAACATGGGAGACCTTTCTCCTTGTGCGTGAAAGTTTTATACTTTTGTTCTCAAGGTTGGAGGTTAGTATATTTTTTATGCTCTCATATTTTTAGAATGATGCTGCTTCGGATTTCCAAACCTGCCTGGAAATTCTAAAGTTTATTCTGAATTTCTCAGCATCTTGCAAATGCCTGTGCTTTAGAGTGGGTGTACTGAGTTCTTGACCTGTAGTTCAGGTCAACTTAGTTACATATGTAAATCCATCTGGACCCCGATTTTCTAACCTCTTTATCCAGTACAGGGTTGCGAAGTACAGGAAGCCAGGATAAACTCTGGATGGGGCGCCAGACCACCACAGGGAAGACACACACTCACACTCACACTCACACTCACACCAGGGCCGATTTTTCCCAGAACCCACTTAACCTACCAGCATGTCTTCGGACTGTGGGAGGAAATCAGAGTCCCTGGAGAACCCCCCCCACCACAAGCAGGGAGAAGATACAAACTCCACACAGACAGCACCTTTAGGAATCGAAGCCAGGGCCCCAGTGCTGGGAGGCAGCTATGCCAAGCGCTGCACTGCACTGCGCTGCACTCCAAGACGTAAGTCTTGTACTGTACTTTTGACTACAGCTGCCATCGTAGCCTCCCTAACCAGCATTTATTTCAGCCCACCATGGTTAACCCAGAGGGACAGTGGGGGCGGGGAGCCGAGTCTGTACCTGACACAAGACAACAGTCTCTCTGGGGGGTGTCTTCCCTCAGGCCACCCTGCTGAAATGAAGCAAATGAACGTGTTCTGTCTTTGCTTCTGGTGGAACACAGATCTTCATAACAAAAACATTAGAATAATTACCGCTACTAGCGATGGACTAGCTGCATCTGAAAAGCTCCTTTGTGTTCAGGCGGAGAATAAAGGCACCATTTTCCTCTGCAGCGATGGAATTTATGGAGCAAGTTGAGGTTTCAGATTGATGCGAGTTTCTAGTTCACACGCAGGGATGTGGATATGGATCCTGTGCATTACTGTATGAATTGGATTCCTTGGGGGGGACGCACTGTTTGGCACTTTGAAAGAATCACTAGGAGGTCAGGGAAGGCCGATGTGGATGTTTCTGTAAGGGATGAACAATAACTGCTGCATGCAGGAAGTTGGGACTTTCAGACAGCTGGATGATTTTTCAGTGTGACATGAGACACACTGGTGTTGTAGTTCCCAGACTGCAGTGGAGACGGGAGAAAATTGTGCAGTCAACAGTTGGAGAAAAAATGAAACATACTGCTGACCAGAATGTACAGCATTTTTTTATCCCACACCCCTAATCTGTTTTACATTCTGCTCTACAAAGCCAGGAACTGCAGATCTATCATTTTCATTACAGTCTATTCAGATGACTAGATCAGGATTTAATCTCCCTGTGTCTTACTGTGATCGCAATCAATGTAGTGATCGATACTGCTCACAGAGACATACAGGGCTAAAAGAACTGCCACATGGTTATTATAAGAGGCACTCTCATTTTGTGGCAGAGCTAAATGAAGGCATTTGTAACCAGTGAAAGTGCCGCGGTGCACTAACAGTGCGAAGATGCTCGGCAGCACTGATGACATTCGAACTGCGCCACCTGGTGACGCGATCATGCAACTGCAAGACTATTCAAGAAAAAACAATATTGCGGACTAAAGGGGTAATTTGATTAAATTTCAGAAACGGTCTGCAGGAATATAGGAATTGCAATGAAAACATTTTATTTTAAAATAAAGACAAAACATCTAGATTGTTACCGTTTGAAATCTGTAAGTTTTGATTACTGCAATTGAAGAACTAAATACACACCGTCGCATATATTTAAGCGCTATAATTCAACCCACCCAGTTTCTCACTGCTGTATCCAGTACAGGGTCGCAGGGGAGCAGGGAGCACCCTGGACGGGACACTAGTCCACCTCAGGACAGGCAGACAGACAGACAGAGCAGGGCCAATTTCGAACTCGGTGACCCAGCGCTGCAACACAGCAGCGCCAACCACTGCGCCACCTTGCTGCTTTGCCTTTTCATTGAGGTCATTTGTATTTGAATAGAGGTTGGAGACAACTGCAATGCACATGCTGGATTCCTACCATACTGTAGCTGGAACTTACTTGCACATACTGTATGTGGAGCAACCGCAACCGCGTCACTGCGTTCGTGAACCTGGTGGGGCTGTGGCTCCAACAAAGCAACTCCCAGCTGTCGGGGTACACATTCGACGCACTAACCCCTAGTAATGACCACACTAAACTCCAGCACTGCAGCCCTGAGCAGCGCAGTATTAAAAAAAAAAAGGAATAAGCGACGCTGCCCACTGACCGTGAATCCGAGAAAAGCTGTCGTCTCGGCTGTTCTCGCCCTGTCTTCTGACAGACGAACCCCATGCACTAAAAACACACGACCTGCCCTTCTCACTGTATTGCAATGCTACAGTATTTACTGTACCCTTCATCCAGCAATCAGTTTAATCGGGAACAGAATTTTGTGGTGAAAACTCAATAGTTGACATGACACAAGAGCTCATATGGGCATCTATACAAAGACAGAACACTGAGGAAATGCCCTATTTGAGAAAAGGGTAGAAAAGTTGAGTACAGCATGTCCTGCGAACCGTACTGCGTGCACAAGCTTTTCCAGCCCATCACAGCTACCTGCCACTCTTCTTTGCAGGAATCGATGCCTCTCCATTCCTTGCTCCCCCTACAGCGCCACCCTGTGGGCCCTGGAGCAAAGCGCTGGAAAGCATCAAGATGCTGGAGTGCGGCATTGCCTGTGTGTTTGGCGTGTCGTACACAACCTGGCCGTACGTGCCCTGGTGGGCCGCAGAGGGCCAGGAAGTGGGCTGCAGTGCTCCAGGACGTAGGCTGCAGAGATTTAGTGTTTCAATAACAAATACCGTCCCCCATCAGCAAGATTATACAAGACAACATCTCGCCCCCGGACCCTTCTGGCACTGAATCCAAGGGCCTCACCTCCTCACCAGACAAGACCCGCACTCCAGGTAACGAGGGGAAAGGCTGCGCTCCTCTGCTCTGCTCCATGCCGTCAGAGTGCAGCTGCAGCAGCCTCCTGGACCACAGGGCTGTGAACTTGCTTCTCCTTTTCATGGAAAGGCAAGGCTAGCAGGAGCACTAAAGGATGTGCGCTTGAAGAATCGCAAAGGTCAAAACTTGTCCTTGAGTGCTCAGATGCACATGCAATATATATATTCGATTGCTGTATGTATGCATGTACACATATAGAAGTGCCCATGTCTGAGGGAGTGTTGCTCACTATACACTACTGCAAAACACAAACGGCTCTAAGTCTACAAAAAAGGACTTTATTTTTGCATCCAGTGCAGTGTACTGGAAAGGTATGGATTGCAGGCCTGACTTTTGCCTCTTTGCCTCCGCTGACCCCTGTAAGCAAATTACTCACAAGGGAAGTGATCATCTTCTGTGACGCCCCGTAACAGTTCCACTTTCACAGCGACACATGAGATTTCGTACTGAACTTGCCAAAAAAAACAAAACAGATTGCACACTTGAGCTTCCAGGTCATAATTCACCTGGATAGTCAAAAGCACATATTGCACGGGTCTATACTTGCTGTGTATCGTGAGTCTACTTAGTGAACTGTATTGTGCTTTGAATGTATATTTCAAATTATTCTATATTTCAAAATATTCTGCTGAAGGAACAACATTTTAACACACCAAGTCTGGCTGGGAAGAAATGGTGCAGGTTGTCCCTCCAAAGATATCTTCCCGAGGAAACAGAAACAGAGCACAGACAAAATTAAATGAACATCCGTTTACAGCTAATGGCGAAGCCATAAATAAGAAAAACTGGGACAGCCTGCTTAGCATGGCGTTGTATCAGGAGGCCAGCTTGTTACATCAGCGCTGCTGAGGTGAGGTGCAGAGTCACCCTGATTGGGAGGTTCACCCGAGACAAAAACAGTTGTTTTAGTATTCACAGACATTTGGTCATATTCCTGGCAGGAGATAGATCTTTATTTTAAGGTTTGTGTATGGGAGAGCATATTTATTACAGGAAACATACTTTTATAGGGCATCTTTATTGGAAACTGCTCCCCTTGGTGCCCACAGTCCATCTGTAGTGATACCCAAAGCCACTGCATTTTGGAGCTTTGCAGCTTGGCAAAAGCCCTGTATGTTTAAGAAAAACAGCCCTGCTGACACTCAAATACAACCCCCTCTCATATTCTAGAGTCTTGCTACAGTGCTCGCCGGATGAGGGGAATAAAACCTGCTTTTGCTGTTAGTGCATACACATCTTATTTCCCAGGAAGAAACAAAGGTGTCTTGCAAGCAACAGTACTGTTTTACCGGCATTACGCGAGCTCCATTCTGGACAAGCCAGCCCCAGGTCTGAATCCGACCGTGCAAATCACACGGCACAAACCCACAGGAGGTCCTTCCAAAAATTCACGCACAAGGAAGACCTACAGGCCCGACTGCAAATCAGCATTTTGTGGGCATTTCTCTCTGATATAGCGCTTCACTGACTTCCTGTTGGTTGGATTCCCAATTTTGTTCAGGAAAGGGTCATTTTGGTTCAGTCAATCACACCACATTTTTTGGGGTGTTTTTTTTAAAAAAAGGCAGGCACCTTAGCAGGGGAGACGGGCCGGTTTCTGCTGAAGAGGAACTTTGCCGCTGGAATGAAGTGCAGCGCAGCACTTTGGGTAAAAAACGCAGAGCCGTTTGCAGCTGCAGTCTGCGGGGGGGGAGGGGGGGGAGAAATATTCTCCTGACCTTCCCTTTTAGTGAGAAGTACAGTACGAATCCTTTATTGCTTCCAAGGGGTACAACTGCCTCATTTAGAGAGATGAAGAGGCGCGAGCGGTGGACGTCAGTCTGTCCACTGCACTGCACCTCCAGGTCAGAGCAATCGAGCAGGAGCCGGAGGCTCACTCTGTCAGGACGTCCCGTGTAAATGCACACCTTTACGCTGTTCTGCATTGCTCGTCACCCCCCGCGGCGGCCATGCCGAGAGCTGAGAGCTGGCCGAGATCCTGCACTGAAGGAAAATAAACTCTTCACTGTCAAGACTCTGTCTGCCAACATCTGCTGCAGGGATCACCAAGGCAAAAACCAAGGCAGGTAACCAAGGCAAAAACACTTTGTTTTTTTTTTTTAAAGAAAAACGGGAAGGCTCCTTATTACAAGAAAAAAACAAGTTTTACTTTTTAAAATAAATGTTTTAAATTTAATTCATATGAATAATTATGTGGAGTTATTTAACTATCTGAGTTTTCCCATCTCTCCGTTTCACCTGCACCCTCCAAAATCACATTTTCCGGACAATTAGAAATTTCACTAAAAAAAAAAAACATCAAGTGAAAAAAAAAATGGTTCCGTTAATTATGTGCTGCTATTTTGGCCAAAGTAAAAGTTAATTAAAGTGGAGTTGTTATTAAAAGATAAATAAATGATGAGACGGTAAAAATGCAGTTTGATCCATTTCGCTCCTGATGGAAAGATGCGATCGCAGCACAATTTGCTTAACTGACCCCTTCCTGGCCAAGCCCCCCCCCCCCCAGAGCCCCCAACCAGCAGACAGTTCATCCATCATCACTGTCTCAGGTTTGCGGATTACTGGGCCAGAGGAGACGGAACAGAAAAAAAATGGTCAAAAGATCCCAGAACACTGGAAAGTTCAGAATCTGCTGCAATGCTTGCATCATTGCGTCTCAACAACAGAGTGTGACAATGCACCACTGGCGCAAAAAAAAAAACCCTACTGCTAATGTGCCCCCTGTCAGCTCCCCCTTTACAGATGGAGGGCACTTTGGACTGCCAGGCTAATTGAAGTGCCCAGGATGTCTGGAGTCGGAATGATTTTTTATGTGATTGAAGTTTTGCAAGACCGTACCTTGGGATCTCTATGCGAGCCCAATGACCACAGACTGAACTGCGCTGCAGAAACTTTGCTAGCTCGCCACTGTCCTCTCTGGCCTTCACTACACAAGATGGATTTTCAAGCAATGCGGTGTGTGCTGCGTGGTTGTATATTGAGCAAACGCACGTACTAGGCATGCACACAACACACTACCACAACAGCTTTCTCTCTCGCACACACACACCTGTATGTCCACACAATATACTGCACTTGTTCTCTTGAGAGTTCAAGGGAACTGCAATGCAAGTCAGGTGAGTGCTGAGCTGCAGCAGTTTGCTCTCAGCCATTAGCTGGATCTCTTATGCGATTTAAAGAGCCCGTTAAAACACGGGCTGTCCAGCTCTCAACACACTTGCAGGCTGCAGTTCTGCTACATTCATGATTTAGCAATTGAAAGAGCACCTGACCTTATAAAATAAAGATGTCTTTTACAATCCTACAAGGATGTCAAAAGCACTAGGAGCACAGTCTTTTTTTTAAAGACAGCACCTGAAATAAAATAGTTCCGCCCGGTCAGATTACAATCCGACTGCATTTATTAATCAAATCGTTAAAAATCTCTATATATAGTATACCATGCAGCTTTGTTGAACTGGCTGCACTCAAAGTGTCATTTCATCATGCATACCTTCTGGATTCTACTTTCATTTCTACATGGCTTTACAGAAACTCCAGAAATCAATTAGACACTAGAACCTCATATCGATGGGTTTCCCATGCAGTAGGTAATTGGATCATACTAACCCATTTTCAAATGCCGCTGCTGGAATAATTGTGTTAAAGAACTCGGGAATAAAAGCTGGCAAAACTCTTTTTTTTAAACATCATTCCCTGGCTCGGAATTTGCACCGACATGCGATTCAAGGTTTAGAAACGTCTGAGCAGAAAGTGTGACATGCACCTAAAGGGGTTCCTCGCTCACAGATCGTGGTAAGAAAGGTAAAAAAAGACAGAAGCGAGTCCCGCAGCAATGAGGAAACTGAGCTTTCTGACCCTGTTACGTCAGACAGAAGTAGAGATTCTGAGGCCTGTGCTGGTCTGACAGAGGAAGGCGCCGCATTATTAGAAAGATGTCAGTGTCCCCGCTGCCGAGCGAGCACGCTGCGGTTTGTACTTCACGGCCAGGAGGCTGGGCAGTCAAGAGAGGCCACCCTGTATCCCCATCTTCACTTCTGATGTCAAAGCGTTTAGCTCTTCCCTTGCACACAGGTATTAGCCGGTACAGTGAGGCTCAACTGCACACTCTGACCCTTTGCTAACGTGACAATCCACACAGCTCTTTAAGAATTAGTTTAACATGCTTTCTTCAGTCACACATGTGTATGTAATTTAAAGTAATCTGGAAAGACTGTCCTCCTCTAGAACTGACTCTTAAAGGTCAATTTAAGTCCTCTATATTGTTGCTATGTCTAAAAACAGTGCACAGTGTAATGCATACTTTTTTCACAATTCAATTATTTTTCATTTTCTCAACAGCTTACATGGGACATGCTGCTGCAACTTACAACCATGCTCTAAATCGAACCATGGCCAACACAGCAGTTTAGCAGCACGCCGACAAGACACTGGCGCAAAGATAAGGTCATTGATGTTAACACTTGTGATGTGCAAGCTCGGTGTGGCACAGGGACAATAACAATAAAATAAATACCACGCCACTTTAAGACTTCTCATCCTGCCCCGGATAAGTATAAAATAATAATAATAACAACGCGTTCTCCAAAGTCTCAGCATCCATTACAGGACGAGATGAGGGACAGCCCTGCAGAGAAAGTTGCAAATGATTTCCAGAAGACAAAGGAAAAACTTCCGTATACTTACAGCAATCCGGGACGATCTCTGAAATCGTAATGAGTGCTCATCGCACAATAAAGTTGACTGCAGCACTGCCTCCTGAACAGAATGACATTGTTAGCTCTCTCGCTCTCTCTTGTCTCCCTCGCTCCCCCTCCCTCCTCTCCCTCTCTCTCTCGCTCACTCACTCTGGCAGCACAAACTGCACAGCTCAGCAGTGCTCCTCACTGCCGCAGCATCGACTGCATGGGCTCTGCATATCTGTGTGTGCCGTGACTTTTAAAGGGGAATGCAGCGTAGCCCAGCTCCAGCGTTCCCACGCAAGTGACAGAGAGGGGAACAGGAAGGGCCGGGGGGTTGCCCCGGAACACGTTTTGGGTAGCCGGAGAAGAATTTCAGAAATAGCTGGATTTTCCCCATGGAGATGAAGGAAAAACCCCAAGTCCTTCCTGAAGGAAGCATGGCGCACTGTGCTGCTGTCATCTGGAACAGTGAAAGCGCAGAGTCGGAAAATTCTATATTTAGGGTTTTCGCAAATTTTCAGGGGCACCTCATCACAGTTCCCCATCCCAAAAAACACCACATGACAGCACCTGGATGGAAAAACAGTGCGTTCCTTGTTAAAAAAAAACAGGCAAAGTTTATTTGAACCAAAAGAACAAAAAGTGATAACTTACAGTAAGTTCGTTGTGACCGGATTATCATGTGGCTCTCTGTGCAGTCACAGCTTGCCACAAACAGCCCGACTGATGTACACAAGGATCACAGTGTCTGATATCACCAGAGACATCCGCCTGCTTGCAGACAGTTTGCTCTTCTGGGGATTGGTCTAGTCATGACAGCACTAGACCCATCCAAAAATGGTCTTAAAAATATTTGGTTTTCTTGTGCAGTGTGTCTGGGACATTCTCAATGACCACTTCTCCCCTTCCCAGAGCCTATAGAATTTTTCTACATCTTTACACAAGGAGTTGTGAGGGTCTGGATCAAGTGACCCAGCCATGCTGTTGAAGCCGATACCCTGGCTTCTTTCAAGAAATGGCTGGGTGAGACACTGGTAATAATCAGCTACTAAAAAACACAAAACCCATCAGAAAGGCCAGATGGGACGAACTGCTTCCTCTCATTTCCAACTGTTCTTATGCAATGCTTTTGAGCCAAGTGAAGCCTCTTCCAGGACGATCTACCTTGAAGAACGTCCTACGTGCCCACCATCGCGCACAAGCTCCACCAGTCTACTCTGAACTGGAAAACGCCATGAGAAAAAAATACACTCCCTGTCTCAGTCCAAACGGGCTCAGAAAACGGACACGTGCTGTACCCGAGAGACCCAGGAACTAGAAATGCCATCAGCCTTCAAAATTGAAAGGCTTAACAGTTGGAAAGGAAAACTTGTTAGCCCTCCATCCCTGAGAAACCGGTACACATGGGACTGAGTAAATACACAAATCACTGGGACTACTGTATGTAGAAATAGGCCTAAATGGGGCACTTTAATAACAGCAATTGCTCTGTTTTCCCCTGTGGCTCTAGAGCTGTTCCATATCTCTTTTTTGATCTCTGCAGCAATGTCAAAGTGTTCAGGAACTGCTTGGGAATTACGCTTCCCGAGAAAGATGCCACCAACAAGGAAAAGACGGCTCCAATGTCACACCACTCTCTATTCAAAGGCAAATTCAGCTCGGCAGCCCAAGAAGGTTTTGTCCTGTGACAGGTCCACCATGGCAGTGTTGCTGGGCGCCATGTGGGGTGGAGGGAACTGTGCAGTGAAATCAGAGTAAATACCTCGCAGGGCTGTGGTGCAGATTCCCTGGCTCTTCAAGCCCAGCTTCTGCAGAAACTGCTGACCCCTTTAAAAACATTAAATTAGAAAGGGCAATTTCACTCTCCTGATATTTCCTGTTTAAAAAAAACAACCTTTCTTTATCTTTCCGATTCTTTCATTTGGCTAATCCCCTATTAACAGCGGGGAGCATTTAATCAAATGAATTCTCTTCATTATGGGAGAGTATGAAGACCATTTTTTTTTTAGGTTTGTCGCCTGTGCAGATTTTCTTTTGCAATCTGATGGACTGGGTGGCTGGGACAGGAGTGAAAAAGGAATTTGGTGGGAACTCACAAAGCAATGGCGTCAGTTGTAAATGTAGAAAAATGTTCATTTCTGGTTGAGAGAAAAAAAAACAATCTTAAGTGTCGGGCCTGCAAGTCTTACATTAGCCTCATACGTTACAAGAGTAAAACGAGATGTGAACCTTAAAAGCAGAAGCTTGACTACATGCTTTTGGTTAAAGTTTTTCTGAGAGCTTGGCACCCTGTTGAAACTTCTTTTCAAGCTGCACAAATGCACAGTGTTAGATCCTAGTTAGAGCCCAGCCAGAAGTAGTAAAACACACTAAAATCACAGTAAATGTATGGTAAATCATAGTGTAAAATACAGAAACCGTGGTCAAGCAAGCCTATGCATAGGCAATAATGCACAATACTTGACAAACTTTCATAAGGGATGAAGAGAAAACATGAGCACAACATGAGCTTTCATGACTTGCAGAGAAGAGAAAATACAAAATGAAAAAGTTGTAGTGAAGCTGTGCTTTACATCACTACACGTATGGTGTATCTTAAGCTCAGAAAAGGGATTATTACACTAAACCGCATTCTTATCTGTCCCATTAGCTCAAATATTCATAAGGAAACTAAAACAAACAAGCTTCTTCTTCTTCAGAACCTGCAACTGTATGGAGATGAAAACAAACTACAGCAATAATCTCGGACACTGTTCACATGATCTGCTCTAATGAATGAACCATGTGGTGGAAGAGATCAGGGAACAGCTGGACAGAACATCCCACCCCTGCCTCCCCTCCGAGTCTGCTGTTCATTCAAACTCCGGGGAAGATGAAGGCATGTAGCCCAGGCAAGGCCCCTCATCTTCAGTCACGCACCCCGAATTCCACTTCCCTGCAGGCAACTGTAAAATCACCACCCCTCAATCCTCTTTCAACAAGTGGCTCTCAATGGCACTTTTAAAGGATGAAGACAGGCTTTAAAAGAAGAAAGAAAAATCTATAATTATATAATTACGCCCTTAAGGGCAGAGCGTGGGGTCTATTAAAAAAATTGACTCTAGGGGAGACGTCTGGACTGGTGCTTTTTTAAAGTAGCGCAGTGCTACACCATACGTTAAACAGCTTTTGCAGTGGTATACAATGGTAAGTTAAGTGCTGTAAACAGCCAAACTGTGCAGAAAAATGATGAGACAACAAAGTGTGACAGACTGCAGAAAAGCATAGCAAGGCTCAGTTAACACACAGTGCAACCATGACAAAGCCATGCAAAACTGCAGAGATTCTGTACGATTTTACTGGGGTAAACTGCTATTCAATGGTTCAGTCAAACCGCAATTAAGGCAGAGAAGAGGCGTTTTTCAAATTGTGATCAGTGTCGGGGTAACCTGGCTGTCTGAGGAAACAACAACCTGCCCGTAAGATCTTCCACTTTAATAAATGATGAGCCGAGGAGCTGCAAAGGTTTATTTCAACATGAATTTGAAGCTCTCTTTAAAGCACACAAGGTGCAGGCTGAAATCATCTGCTACCGCAGGCCACCCGTACTGCACTGAGCAGTGGACACTGACCGAACAGAATGTGTAAGTCTTAACGAGTCTTGTGAAAGTTCACTGTGAAATCAGCTCGGTACAGTGAGGTTAAACCGGAGGAAAGAGCAGGTGAAAACACGCTCAAGCAGTGGAAAGCAAACTGCTGCTGTGAAAAGAAGGTCAATGTGTTGCACAACCATATAAGCATAAACATGTCAAGTGTGAAACCTCATCGAGGACGTTGACTATGGGAATCACTCCGAAAGGCTTGGCCATCACAGTTTATTAAACTCGGGGAACTTCAGATTTCGACAGGGTGCTGGCGACGCCCACACTGAGTCACACTGATACAATGAAATGTCTGACACAATCTAAGCCATCTGTTCTCCATTATTCTAGTCCCCTTTTCCTTCTTCCTTTCTGTCAGCACATGGATGGTGCAGCAAGATGATGAATATTAATTGATTTTGAGAGCCAAGAGGGCAAGGATATTAACATCACAATACAATGTAAAGAAGGGGTAAGTACAGTACAGTTCACATGGCGATGAGCCAACCAGATCGAGAAATGACCTTTTTCAAGCCATCACTTTCAACTGGGACACCTTAAATTTAATGTGAATAAACCAGATAACGTAAAGCTGTTCTGGTTTGCTTGCTATGGAGTGAACTCACTTTAAGCTTTTAAGCTTTTTTGGGAAACTTTTGAATGTTCTCTTAATCCCCAAATATATCTTCGGAACCCAGTATGGTAGCCATTGGCCTATGATCATATTTGATTGCTTTTGTGCGGGACTTTTCAACTGAATGGATCCCTAGGTGCTTGACTTACAGGGGAGGATCCACTTCATCCACTACTGAAGAGCTGCCCCCCAGCTGGGTGACAAACAGCAGCCCCACCGCACAGCAGACCAGTTGGAGAGGTGAGAGACTGCTTCATTAACTGCATGACAGAACTTCACACAGGCCTAGATTGAGTGTGGAAGTCCGAAGTGTTCTATCTATAGCCCATTTAGTACTTAAAGTATGGAAATTAAAGGAGGCTGTGGATTTTGCCAGCTGGAAGAGTGCCCCCTGCTGGTCCACCAACACCACATACAGCTGTAACCTTGCTTTCACTGGAGGTCTCCTGTCCCAGTACTGACAAGACCCAAGACCCAGTCTTGGTGTGGTTCTACAGAGGTTGTAACACTGCCTTTGTGCTACAGCTGCAATTTATTCATGATTATGGACTGTAACGCTGTATAATACTTATCTACAATGCACTGTATTGAAAAGGCAATTCTGCAGTAATTATGGTCACTAAATACTGTTAGTTAGAATTCAGTAATATTAGTCTCTTAGTTGGAGCATTTAAATGTAATTCAGTAATCTACATTGTTTAAGTATAATTTATAAATCCTGATCTTTATCAGGTCAGTTGTGTAATGCACTATAACTGGATTTCAGTTAAAACCAGTGACCTCTAAATGTACTATACTGTAGTCATAGTTTAGCAGCAGTGTACTTCAGTGGTGACACTGGTCTATGGTATACTGTACAGCAGCTGCCATACAGTAATGACACTCTGTTATGTAGAGTACTGCAGTTGAAACTCATTAGTGGTAATGGTCTGCACACAAATACTGTACTGCAATGTATAACTGAGAGAACACCAACACTTCAGCTTTGTAAATTGTCACATTAAGACTATTTACCAAGTATGCACTGATGCACTGCAGAAACATACATTAGTTCTTAACTGTGCGTGTACTGAATAATGCATGTCTTTTGCTGTGCCTTTAAATAAAGGTCTGAGCGAAGCCCTTACAGTCAGTCTGAGGTCAAGCCTTTTAAAGCCAGCTCCAGCGCGGTCTGCTCCAGGCCTGTTCCCGCACTGCATTAATCTGCAGGGAAGAGATAATCGACCAATTGATTTTCTTCTTCAGCAGACTGCTTGCTTTAATTATCAGCCGAGCTAATTCTCTATTTCAATCAATCAGTGGAGGATGAAACCACGGTAAGTTTGCTGAGCTGTAGCTTCTCCACCCGGGGCCACGATTCCCAGCCCCTGACCCCCACCCTGCCGACTGCAGACATCAGGACGGGACAAGTCAGCAAACCCCGAGCTCTCCCGAGCGAAAGAAAAAATGAGCGACGTCAATAAGTGGTTAAAGAGCAGTGGGAATGCTGTCTAAACTGGGGAAAATTCCAATTACGTCTAAATGATTCAGTGATTTGTTTCTGGGAAGTTCCCTGATGTAGGCCCTTGCTTTTTCTCACGCAACTCCATTTCTTCAGTCCCTCCACTGGCTTTGTAGTGCTGCACGCGATTCAGAAACCTCACTCTCGCAGACACCCCTGTTCTCGACTGCCTGTCCGTCTTGAGTTTTGTATCTCTCACGCCCCCCACTCGGCCATCTCTGCTACTCCTCTACCACCAGATCTCCCCCTGCAACCCCCCCCCACCACCAGATCTCCTCCTGCACCCCCCCGCCCCACCTCTCCTCTACCACCAGATCTCCTCCTGCACCCCCCTGCCCCACCTCTCCTCTACCACCAGATCTCTCCCTGCCCCCCCTCGCCCCTCTCTGATCCTCCTCTAGCAACAGATCTCCTGTGCTCCCTCTCCTCTCCTGGGCCGCTACTGTACAACTCCAGAAACGCTGCCCTTGCCCTTGTCTGCTCAGTGGTCTTCAGCACAAAAGGGAAACTCTCTAGTTGAACTGCCAGTCAGTGACCAAGATGAAATCTTCAAATGTGGGTTTGGTGACGAGCCAGTCTTTCCCCAAACCAGAATTGGTATAGAATTCCTTTCTATACATTTGAAAGGAAGAGGCACTGTCCTGGCTTTGATAACAATCAGAGTGCTCTATTAAAACAGCTGCATTAGCTTCTGATTCTTTCCAAAAGAAAACACAAAATAGGATCATTTTTACCACCAGAATTAATCTCACACACTCTATAATTAAATAAGCTTTTCCAATAAACATTTAACACCCTTTCTGCAGGGAAAGAAACACCTTTAAAAACGGGACAGCATTCATAAATACAGATGAAAAATTGCTCAGCATAAATAGCGTTCATTTTAGGTCAACGTTTTATTAAGTGGGGAAAAAAGGCATTTTACTGCTTGTTGTGGGAAATGAGCCATTTGCCTGCGATTTCATTAGAAGCACACTGCAGCTACCTGGGGAAGGAACACACTCTGCCCCACATAACACACACTGTAAACAGATCATTACTCAGCCCACTTCCACTGCCTGTTTGTCTGGCATACTGATATACAGGTGTGCATTTTAATCTAATCCTGCTTTGAGCTCAAAATATGCATTAACGTCCTGTATGAGTCCCGAACAAGCAGAACAGTAATAAAGCTGTAAAGGCACAAGGTACAGTACAGATCAAACACACTGTATTTGGGCTGAAGTTTCTGTGTCTTGGGTGCTTCGAATACCTGAGATAAATTTAAAGAAACTGACCTGGATAGAAATGTTTGACATCAGTATCGAAAGTCAAACAATTGTCTTTGCGAGAGTAATAATATGTAAACTAAACTTAGGCCCAGATACCTAAAATGACTCAATGCAATTGTATGAAAATGGAGTTCTTTTAACAGGAGCTACTAAAATACAGAAATGTTAAATAAACATAAATCTGGAAGATTTTGCCTTTTTAAACATATTATCGTTTCTAACGCAATACATAAAAAATTATGTATCTTAATTAGACTTAAATTATATCCCACGTGGGCTACTGCTGTTGTACCCTTGAGCAAGGAATTTGTTCTCAATTGATCTGGTTAAACACACGATTGAATATACAGTATAGTGACGCCCTAACACGGTCTACTGTCTCCACCTGCTGGACGAGGCTGGAACTGCAAAAGGATGTAAATTGAGGACACGAATATGAACTAAAAGAGAGACGTGAGCTGGCCGGTGCTGGCTCTCTATAGGGTGTCGTATGAAGTCCAAGGGATCATCTGAAAATTCTGGAACGTTTTCACTCAATTTAGGCACGTGTAAACAACACATTCACGAAGCAGAGACACCAGTGCATAAAACACACATGTGGAAACACAGCAACAGTTAACGTGCAGAAACTTGCTCACCTCCTGGAAAAGCTACAGCCATACAGAATACCCAGTTTCTCCTGAAACATTTATAATTTCATCAATAATGCCATTCATAGCACTGCAATACAAATTGAACAGAGGAAGAAGAAAGCACGAGACACTGCACACTTGCACAGTCGTGCCAGAGTGAAGGACTGTGTGATGTGCTTTTCCTTCTTTACACAGAATCACAGTTCTGTTTGACCTGTTGCTGAAACTTAATCTCATTTAGTCGTAACAGAGCTGTATTTGTTGCAACAGATATTTTTATTTAACTTTGCTGGTGTGCAGGAAATGATGTCAACGATGAGGTCCCCCTGAGAATGAGTCAGTAAGATCTGTTAGATAACTGCAACAGGCAGGGCTGGATTTTGGTGTTCGTAGGCCCTCGGCACTTTCACTCCAAAATGTGCAAAAAGAGGGGTGAACGCCAACTGAACGACGTCTATTGATACGATGCTCTTTAAACTATTCTAATGCTAAACCCTGTGATTGATGGAACGAGTCGAGCGACCATCACTTCGGTCCTTCTGGTTTCTAGAACAGCCGCTAGATAGCGCAGGATTATTGATTTGGAGCACCTGGGGTCGATCGCAAGCGTGTTGTTCCAGCTCGTTTTTCCATCAGTCACTAGTGTTTCCCTCCTTTGTAGGCCCTAAAAATTTCATAAGCCCTAGGCGCTGTGCCTACACTGCCTCATGGGAAATCCGGCACGGGCAACAGATTAGCTACTCCATCACTTCATATCAACAGCTCATTTACCGTAACCTGCAGATGATTTTTGAAACTGAAGATTTCAAATTGAAAGATTAACTTTCTAAATGTCATGCTGGTCTGCCTTTAGATAAAAAAAAACCACAATTCAAACATTTTCAAAAGAGATTTCAAAAAAGGAACAGCTATCATTAGTGCTTTGATGTTGTGTTACTGTGCTAAGGACCCATGATCTGATCCCGTATGAAGGTGACAAACTACACCTTGTGATTAAGGAGAGGGGGGAAAAAATGCATTTTATGCTAAAGGTGCTGGTGTCAACAAAATATCCTAAGAGCATTCTGGGAAGACTCAAGGGCAGTGGAGAGGCAGCAGCAGATGAAATAAACACCATCAATCCGTACTGGCCTCACACTGCAGGACAGGTACTGTGCGTCTGGAGAACTAGAGGATTTGTCTCGGACGTATACAGTGTTGTCTCTCCTTCACACACAACCCTGCAGGTTTGTCAGAAAGGTTACTGCAGTGCGATGAACCCATGTATTCTACTGCGCATCTCGGGGGGGGGGGGCAGCACCTGGTCCTGGATAATGGCAGCCCAGCCGGTTTTAAGATGTTTAAAGATCTGGAGCACAGGGTGTCGGATCAATTCAGCAAGCTGAGCTGCTAAAGAGCGGCCAGATGCGAGTGTCGCTTTCACAGAAAAACTGGCTGCTTGAGTAGTCAATCTGAAAGTATCCCAAGTGGGCAGATGTTTCAGAGTTTACTGTGGAAAAACAGAAGAAATATACTGTAATATATTAACTCCGTCAATCCTGCTGGAATGTGGCTGTCCAAGACCAGGGTCACCTGATCTTGGTATATATCAGGAATGTCGGAATCCTGGAGCGCCTGGTGTCTAATATAATTGCTTTAGTGGTCTAAACTCAGGTCAAAAACAGAAAACATCAGTCCCTGCAGGAGCTGCGCTTGAGAACGTTAACGCTTCCTTCTACAATCTCTTCCAACAGTCTGATCCTCCTGCTCCCTGTAAATCCTCTCTGTCCCGATCCCGTGACTTCACAGGGAAGACGCGCCATTCCAAAGATCCTGCTCACAATCTGGGTACTTTTTATTCCCACAACAGCGTGGAAGCGGTACCGCTCAGTCCCACAACGGGACAGGTGAAATCAGCCAGTTTTATTACTTCAATCAAGTCCAGGATCTGAGTTCAGGGGTGTTTGTTCACAGAACCCTTCCGGGAAGCTCGCTCGACTTGTGACGTTTCTCACGAGACACTTTCCCTTGGCCTATATAAGTGTGTTTCTACGTTTATAGCAATGTACAATAATAGAGTTGCACTTAAAAAAAATATCATGTCAGCCTTCAGCGAAAAAAGTCTTAATATCCGCAGTATAATACAGAGAAAAAGTGTATTATAATCATGTACAGTAGTGTCTGTTTGGACACAGGCTGGTGCATGACTTTTATAATGCTTATTAACAACAATGATAAAACACTATAACTATTAATCAGAAAGCCGTGATCTAACCATCAAAGGGACGTACTACCAGTGACTTTTTTTTTTAAATGAGACAAGAGAAAAAGTCATATACCCTTTGATCTTACAGGTGCGTTTTTACGGGATATAAAGACAAAAAAAAATAGCGTTCCTGCACGTTTGCGGAACTTCAGAACCAATTAGCTGCGTTGAGGAACAACCCGGGGTGATATTTCGCATTACTGCACCGTTAAAGGAGCCGCACGCCGTCTCCTCCATTCACATTCCAAGAAATTACCACGTTTGAAAAGAAATAACGCACGTTTCCTCCCCCGCATACAGTAAACGTAACCACTGATCATAAAGATAAGGAGACAGGTCTTAACTGTCATGACACGAACGGTCTGACAATGAAATGCAACAGGGATGATCAGAAACATGACTATACCAGAGGGAATGGACAGTAGATTACTCTCCTGCAGGTCTTGGTTAATTGCTACACGAGAGCCGAGTTTTCTTTTCGCGAGGAAACTCAATGACCAGGCTCTTGGACAGCGAGCCGTCCTTTTGTGTTTGAATTAATTATGCAGCGGCTGACCAAGGCTCCAGCCAGTGGCGTTATAACGCGACCAGTAATGAACCGTCTTTGAGCTTTTCCCAGTGCAAAAGCCCCCAGTCTAATTCCCCTCCCTCAGGCCGCAGCAGTGCTCCCTCTTCACTGGAAAAAAAGCAGATGACTTACCTTCCTGTGTCTGGACATTGAGGCTCTCAGCAACCCCCCCGCAACACAGCGCCACCCGAAAGTCGTCTAAACTTTAAAGAAACAGCCGTCCGGTTTGAACCCCGTCTGAATGCTGCAAATGACGTGGTGTGTAAAAGACACGAGTGTTAAAAACGGCGAGTTTTTCCAGACACTCGTCCGTCCGCGGACATTCTTGAATTGAAATAAATCTGGTGTGTGTGTGTGGGGAGGGTTGGCAGTGTTTCTTAATTCAAAGGTTGCAGAAGGTTACCAGATAGCGCCGCAGAACATGTTGGAACTTGTTCAAGAACTCCGACACTTGCATGTTCAGGCAGAGACCCGACCGTCCGAGAGCCCTCTTCGCGTTCCGGGTCTGCATCTTTTACATCGCTTAACATCGGACGTCGCTGGCGGATGCAGTTTTCTTAGTTATTATTATTTTTTTAAATCAAGAAAATCAGCTGTATTCTTCACGAAGGAGTTGAGCTCAGAAAAAAAAGCGATGATACTTAGTTTCTGTAGTGGTATAGTTCATTAAAAAAACAACAACATTATGGCTCCAGTGTTACCCAAAGTAAGCCCACCAATAAGAACACGAAAAAAATCGATTGAATAAGGAATCAGTTGATCCGTCACGATTAGATGCTTATGGACAGTATTTTAACGGCAGAATTACTCTCGGCGTTCGCAGATGAACGTGTTTTGATATTAAAAAAACTGGAAGGACACGATCTCTTGAACCACAACCCCCACAGTACAGCCTGGCAAACCCGTCACAGCGGTCAGCCTAAAACCCGGCTCCACTGCGTGATCACGAACTCGGACGGAATGAAACGCTGCTGATAAATAACTGTTAAATAGAAATACTCAGGTGTGAGTTTAATATTTTTAAAATGTTCTTAAATATTTTAAATAGTTAAAACTTTCCCCTTTAACCCTGATAACGAGTAATAAATTGATTGAAAATGAGGATCGCCTTCAGGTTTTACAGGTGCCTGTCAATTAGCACCTGATTAAGACATCTGATTTCACTTTCAATTAACTGGTTCAATGAAATCTTTAAGGCCTGAGGTGGAGAAGGGTGTCCCTCCAGGACCCAGGCTGTCCACCTGTGGGCTTCTACAACACCTCGAACTGACAGTTCAAGAATAGGTCCCCTCCAGCTGCTGTGATCAGATAACAATCAATGAGATTGGTTACGTCTCACTCAAACACAGATGTATTAATAAAATCCAATGTTGATATAATAGTAGAAAATAAAAGTGGACGGACTTGTGCAGTGGTGTAGTTACTGAACTACACAACTCTTTATGCTGTTCTAAGAGTGATATGTTGTCATTTTAAATGATAAATACATTCGGATTTTGAGAAATAACTCAAAAGATTGAAACTAGGAACTGCAGTCAGCTGTGCCATGCTCTGTGTGTAGTAAACTCGGAAGTAAAAGCAGCCTGCAGTGTCACCGAAAAAGCTTCAGATTTCATTTGGCACTTTGACTTCAGTCTCCAATTAGAAAAAAAAAATAGGATACCTCAGTATCAAATGCACAGCCTAGACTGGGTGAAAAGTGGAAAAAAGCGCAGTCTTCAGATGTAAGGTTTTTAAGGAGAGTTTAGTGAGAAGGGATCGCTTCACCATGACTATTTTGCAGTGTTTAGAAGAGCTCTGCTGCTGAAAGACGCCCTATCCAGGGAACACCCCCCAGACAGTGGAGAGAAAGACTTCAACAACAGCTTGATCTCATCACGTGTTCACAATAATCCACAATGTATATTCATGAACTAAAGATGACTCTCACCACACGCAGACTTCAAAACCTTTTGATCAGACTTCAAAACCTTTTGCAGATACACGATAACATTTCCCTGTTTTCCAGGAGTTCTGGTAACATTTTAAACCCTAGCCCACAGGAGCAGCTGGTTAGACACGAACTCAGTTAAAGTTTTGCTTTAACTGATGCTCCTCGTTCTCACAATCAGTAATCCAATGCAAGGAATGTGCACAATCTTGGTGCCAGTGTTTAAATATTTTGCTGCCTTGGAAATGGCAGCATCCCATTTGTAATTGAATGGTGCTTTGTATGGATTTTCCAAATGAACGTGTCTGTTTGTGGATTTCCATTTTCTCTTGTCTAGTCTTTGTATTTGGAAATGATTTTAAAAGGTCAGTGGTTACAGTGATAAATAAACTGTTTGTAGAGTTAGAGTTACTATGTAAATACATGACCTCTTAAAAGGAATTTTCCCCAAACCTCTTATTTATTTAAAAGGTAATCCCCCACACAATAAGTAAGATTATTTCTTAAAAGTAATGTAAAGTAAAATGGAAATAGTTCCTTGCTATCTACACACATTAGGATATTCTACATTTGGATTTTCTCTTGCTCTCCTTTATTCTAGACTGATGAGATTAGGCTAACATTTTAAATAAACACCTCTACAGAAATGCAGTGACAAAATGTAAAAAAGAGACCTACTGTATTTGTGTCTTTATTTACCTTATTATAAGTTAATACAGGAGTGACCCTACACTGAAGATCTCAAGCCTGAAGGTTTCCCATGCTGAGCTGGTGGTGAAGCACACTGCCTTCAGAGGAAGTGACCTCACTCTCAGCCACGTGAGGAGCTGTATCCAGCACCTCCCCAGTGCCTGTATCCTGGACGACAGTGGGAATCCAGTCTCCTGGTGTTTCTCTGATGAGCTGTGTGAAATGAGGAGGGCTTTCACCTTACCTGAGTATCGAAGGGCTGGGTACATGAAGACAGTCTTCACTGCTCTTATAAAACAGATACATGCGATGGGCTTCCCAGTCTATGCCCATGTTTCAGAAGAGAATACTGCTGCAATTAACATGTTTACATCTTTTGGCTTCTGTAATTATTCTGGTGTGACAGAACCCTTTTTGATTATAGCCAAACCTGCGGGGATCTGTACACATTAATCTCTGTTTAATCTCGGTTAAGGTGCTGACTGGGCCATTGTGTTGCATTTAACCTTTTCACCTTGCATCTGGTCCATCACTTGTATGCCTTACTTGTCAGACCTTGAAATAGTAACAGTGCAAACTTCCTCAACTGGGTGATTTCTGTCTGGCTGGATTCGCTCTTCTTTGTCTTTAGAGTGCCCTCTGGTGACTTAACTACACTTTACACTTCAGATCTAACTAAGAGAAGATCACTTTCTTGGCCATATACAGTTTCTCGTATTAGGAATGTGGCTCAGAGCACAGGGTCAGCCATTTATACGGCACCCCTAGAGCAGTTAGGGTTAAGGGCCTTGTTCAGGGGCCCAACAGAGTAGGATTCCTCTGCCGGCCGCGGGATACAAACCTGCAACCTTCCAGCCACAGGCGCAGATCCTGAGCCACAGAGCCACCGACTAGCAGCATGTCTGAGGTAGGACACACGCAGACATTGACACTTTCACAAGGGCCGATTTTTTAACTTACCTGTACGTATTTGAACTATTCCTTTACCCCTCAATGGTCCTGAGTTTGATTCCAGGGTTCCTGTCTGTGTGGAGTTTATATGTTCTCCTTGCATTTGTGTAGGATTTCTCTGCTGTCCTCCTAAACACATGCAGGTGGGGTTTAGAGACCAGTGGTTTTATGGCTCTGACCCCAATTGCTGAATTGAACTAATCAGTTGGATAAGAAATCAAATCACCTGTTGTTTTCTATTTGCTAATTGGGAGTTTTATTGTATACCAGAAATTCATGGATAACTGTGTTGTGATGTGCAACAGTAATTGCTCTGTGGGAAACCACGAAGGTGTGCGATCAGAAACAGTTCATGGAGGTACTGTAGCAGTGCTGGTTCCAACCATGAGATTAGATCCCCTCAGACTAAGGGACTTTTTTGGATGGAGTAACGATCACATCTGGTCTCTTTTACTATAGCTTGTGTGTATATTTCTCCATCTGTAAATCATTAAACACCAATGTTATCAAAACCACTGATATGGTGAAGAGGGACACTGTGCTGTAGAATGTACTGTTCTTGTGATGGACCATTAAACCAAGTTCCTCACTATTTTATTATTAAATATCCAAATGCAACAGCGTGTAACACCGGTTTGCTAATCCAGTCAACCTAACCTTTCCCCCAAAATTCACTGGGTGATGAAATTCCTCACTTCCCCCTGATCTGTACCTGTCAGGCAGGTGCGTGATGAACTTAATGGGGGATGAAGTGGGTCCCTCCTGGATGTCAAGAGCTTTGGGATCCTTTGGGATGTTAAGCGTCTTATGAAGACAAGGAATGAACTGTAGGAATGAATCGTTAAGGACAGTGAAACATAAATAATCTGTATAAGATATACAGTATACGTTGATTTTTTTTTACCTTAAATGTTAACTTCTAGGCTTCATAGATAGACCTCATAGTAAGTACATTAGCACTGCTGTCCCACAGTTCAGGGATCATGAGCTCAAGACCTGGACAGGTGTATCTGTCTATGAGGAGACTGCATGACCTGGCTGTGATTAGCTTTAAATGTCTTTTTAGAATCTGGGGGGCATAATTAAATGTATTTATTACTCATGCATACAGCATATTGCTTGATTGCAGAGAAAAATGGTAAATTTGAGAAATTTCTATTCAGATTATTTTTGAGGATAAGATTTTTGAAAATGTAATATTTATTTCCTATGATAAAATACATTTTAAATGTCTGTTGTTTAATGGTGACATCTTTGTCAATAATATTTGTAATTATTTTGTGATTAAAATGTTTCTTTTAAGACTACATTTAAAAGCTGTAATACATTATTTTAAGTTAACTGACTGTAATAGTTAAGACTTCATCCATCAGTCTACTTTATCCAACACAGGATCATGGAGGGTCATGTCAAGCAACAGGTGCAGGGCAGGATACACCCTGGATGGGACACCAGTCCATCGCAGGGCACACACAGACACAAATACACACACACTCACACCAGGGCCAATTTTCCAAAAAGGTATTTAACTTACCAACATGTCTTTGGATTGTGGAAGGGAAGATGAGCACCGAGGGGAAACTCACAAACACAGGGTGAACATGCAAACTCCACACAGACAGCACCCCAGAAATTAAGCCCAGGGCCCCAGGGCTTTGAGGCAGCAATGCTAACCACTGTACTACCATACTTTTTTAATCCATATCTTAACATTTTATTTACCAGTTTTTGTTTCCATACATTGTCCAGAAGGGGTATATGTGTCAACACAAACACCAACGCCTATTTTATAAGTAGCCTCTTAGAAATGTCTAGGAGGCTACTTATTCAACATTAAATATTAAACCGTACCAGAATCCAGATCCAGGCAGGGAACTCTTCAGGTGGAGACAAAGTCTTCTGGCTCCGACTCGTTAGTGGGGCTGGACTTCAGAGGTTCCAGGTGTGCCAGGTGCACAGAGATTGGCAGTGAGAGCAGACGGTCAGAGTGACGTTGCAGGGAACCCTTACAAAACCAGGTCTGACCAGAAGGCAGAGCAGTGAGAGGACCTCAGAGATTCAGGACAAACTGTAGAGTCCCAGTCCAGTTAGCAATAGAGATGTTTATTCTAAAATCATTTAAAGACCTTTCTACCTTGAAAAACATCCTTAATCAGATTCCTCAGTCTCTTGTGGTAATGTACTTTATTAGCACTTGTGAATTTTTTTTCTTATCTGAATTGTTTTTATTATGAAAAGTGGCATTTTAGTGCTTGAGAGGTTATTGTATTAACATGCTATAGCAATAATATTGAAAGTTTTATCAAATGAATATGCCATGGATGTACACCTGTTACAAAAGTTACAAAGTTAGACAACGTTTTGTAGTCTTATTGTGTCTTAGTTACAATTTGATTTTATCTTATTTTATTCATAATTGTTGGAAGGTGTTTGTTTAGATTAAACAGGTGTTCTCCACAGGGAAATGATGTCAACATCTGGGAATGCAGTTAAGACACCTTTTTTCATATACTTACTGTAAATAGAAATGATTACTATGTTCATGTTGTGTTCCTGTAGCTCTAGAATGAGCAGTGTGAGAACACCTTGTACCTGCTGCATGATGATGTGCTCTGTATTATTCAGGTGTATGGGGGTCTCCTCCACATCATGAACAGTAACAGGTGCAGCCTTGAGATCTGTGTGGACTCTTGGCCAAACTTCAACACTGTCATCTGTAGACATCAAAACAAGGTACAGGATGAAGAGGAAGATCCGAAAATCTGCAAAGTGCAAAGACTAAAAATAACCTAAATAAATAATTCAGCTCCAACTAGAACTGTTTTCATTATTCCTGCTAGGAGGTTTTGTAACAGTACAGTAAGTGTACTGTGAAATACAGTCAAGTATGGAGCTTTTAAAAGTCGTGTGCTGATCCATAAACCAGTTTGGGAAATGTTTGAGTAATATTAGATGCAAATTTAGTCAAAGCAAAAAGCACTTTAATAGCTATTTTGATGTAGGAATGTAAAACAATGGACTTGGTGCATAGAAACAAGCAATGTAAATGAAGACAGGAAGATGAAGCAGGTATTAACACTACATAGAAACACCTGAAAGTAATTTGTGCTGTATACTGTAGATACAATATAGATATATATTAAAACACTTCAGTGACTACTGAGGTAGCTTGATAATTTGAATTATTCCTCTACACCTCCGTGGTCCTGTGTTTGAGTCCAGGGTTTCTGTCTGTGTGGAGTTTGCATGTTCCCCATATGTTTGTGTAGGTTTTTCTCAGAGACTCTGCATTCATCCCAAACTTTCAGGGTTAGGTTAGGTTTAGAAACCAATGGTTTTCATTCCCCTGACCTGATTTTGCAGTACTGAACTAATTAGTTGGATAAGAATTCGAATCACTTGTTTTCTGGTACATGTGAAGTACAGTGTTGGGAGCTCGAGCTGGACAAGAAGGACCAGTCACACGTGACTGGAAAGATAAACTTACTTTTTCAGAAAACTGTTTATGTGCATTTATGCTTACTTGATGCACCGTAGCAGAAAAAACAAAACCAAAAAAAAAAAAACCATCAGTGTGTAATAATATTGTTAGGTTAAACTCAATTTGCCTCTTCCAGTTTTTTTTTTTTCCAGGAAAATGTTCCATATTGTACAGATCCACACCAGAACCTGAGCTCAGAGCCGAAAGGCATCAGAGCCAATCGTGATCGAGACAGTGAGACAGATGCAAACTCCACACACAACTGGATATGTGGTCTGAATGGGAAACCAGTTGATCCATTTTAAGTAACATTTTGGTAACAAATTGCTGCTGTAAGTGGTGTGTTGACCGCTAGGTGGTGCTCTTCTCTTTAGCACCAGAATTGCCAAACCCGTTTTATAGTAGTCTGACTCTGTGCTGTAGGAGGAACCATCCTTCTGATGACACATTAAATCAGGTTTCTGACTATTTGGTCATTAACAATCCCATAGAACACTTTGTATTTTTAGGGCTTGAATAAACTGGCCAACCTTTATTTTCCCATAAGATTACTTTGGTTTCATAATTCCACAACTGAATGTGATTTTGACAGCTTTCAATCTGATGTCTCTTTTCCCAGGCCCTGACAAGCCATCCAGTTCAGTTCCCTAATCTGTGCACGATGTTCACGAAGGATCTTGTGAATCTGCGGGCGATGCTGATGGATGACAGGGTGATAGACTGGACCCAAGACACCATTGTGAGAGGTTCTGTATCTCATTAAGTGATCAGAATGATCCACAATGTATATTAATGAACTGAAACCAACCACATGCACACATTCACACAAGACTAATGAACAGACTGCAACTGTACTGTCCAGTCCTTCTTCAGAAACAAAACATTGATCAGACTTTAAAACCTAGATTCATTTTGTGTTGTCCATTTTTTTCACTTTTATATTTTTTAACCATGAGTATTAGCTTCTAGGCTTCATGTCTCTGAGGTTTGATTCCCCCTCCTCATTAATCCATCCTGTCTGGAGTGGTACAGTGTTGACCAGTAAACAGCTGCTTTAAAGTTTTTGAGAAAAGGATTCACATAATTGTTTTTTGTGTTTCTTTTACTTAGCTGTCAGAATATGGAGGGTTAGTCAGATTCAGCACAATTGTATATGTATTTAAACATGTGTATGTCAATAAAACATAAATATAGAAATTGATATTAAATGTGTCTAAGAAGTTTAATGATAGCAGCTTTGTAATTTTCCAAAACTCCATAGATATTTCCTATGATGACATGAATTTTAAATGTTTGTTGTTTAATGATGGCATCTCTTTGCCATTAAAATGTTTGCTCTGATAACACTGTACAGTCTTTCTTTTAAAAAGGTATTCCACACACTTACTGTGACTTAATAAAAGAGGTTGCTACCAGCAGTGGAATGGATGTGAAGGAATTCAAAGACTACAGCCTGATGGTTAATCACAACCCGGAGAGTCTTCAACACAATAAGTGAGTGCAAGACTAGTTACACAGAGAATGAACTCTTGTTTAACTATTAAAGTAATATTTGTAGATGTTAAGATAATATTTAAAGGCCTTTTAAACCATTAGCTTTACTTGCAGTATATTATAAAGACTTTACTACAAAACATGTTTGTTACAAAAAGTCACATGTAAATTTGCAACTATTTGTTTTAGATGCTACATGTATTTGGATATGTTAACACATTTAATACATCTTCAAATAAATTAATTATTATTTTCTGTAGAAACGTAATGACAAAATGGCATTAGCAGAAAGCTAATGAATTTTCTTTCTTATTTACTTGCTTATAACTTACAGGAGTGACCCTACACTGAAGATCTCAAGCCTGCAGGTTTCCCATGCTGAGCTGCTGGTGAAGCACACTGCCTTCAGAGGAAGTGATCTCACTCTCAGCCACGTGAGGAGCTGTATCCAGCACCTCCCCAGTGCATGTATCCTGGACGACAGTGGGAATCCAGTCTCCTGGTGTTTCTCTGATGAGCTGTGTGAAATGAGGAGGGCTTTCACCTTACCTGAGTATCGAAGGACTGGGTACATGAAGACAGTCTTCACTGCTCTTATAAAACAAATGCATGCGATGGGCTTACCTATCTATGGCCATGTTGCAGAAGGGAATACTGCTGCAATTAACATGTTTAAATCTTTGAACAGCACTTTCATCCCTGGGAAGTATGCTTTACAAATCCTTGTATTCAAAAAGGCCAGTTAAGGAAGCCCTATATTATCATCTTATGGATATATGAATATATATATCCTATATATCTTATGGTGATGTTTTTTGTTAGATAATTGTGCTGTAGAAAATGTCACATTTGCTGTATACATTATAGGGCTTACAATATGCTTACCCTGTTTTAAAGCTTAACTTACAGCTATTAACGATGTGTGTACTCTATAGTAAATATTTAAAGAAGTTTGACAAAGCTACATAATGGTTATTGATTTTTATTGTTGTACAGTAGTTGATGGGGTCATAAAATTCATATTGGTCACATTTGGAAAGTTTGCATCACAAAAAAACTAAAAAGATGTTTTATTTAAATTATTTGCCCGGCATGTGGTGGGCTGAGAAACAGGTAAACACTGAAGATCATAAGGAATTATCTGGTTTACACCAGATATTTAATTTCTTGATGAATCATTTGAGGTTTCAAATGCAGGAACATCGGATAAAAAGGCAAAGAAAAAACACAGGGGAGAGGAGTCAGAAGGATGATGAAGGAAGAGAGTTATAGAGACGGACAGAAGAAGAAACACCATCATCCTCCTCTTCCTCTGAGCTTTTGCCTGGCGAGAGGGCCTTGTTCTGCTCAGTCTGGGAGACCAGATTCTGGCTCAGTACTCTGAACCTTGTTATAGACAGCTCACTGTCCAATATATTTTTAGGAAATTCTGATTTCTTTTATTGTGGAATCCACAGGCTAAAGACTTTTCTCTCCTTATTTGGTGATGCATGTTTAGAATGGGACAGCAGAGTCAAATTGGCAGCAATGTTGTAAGAAGGGAGTAGTAGTCTTGGGTTGTTTTCTTTCATATAAGATGCAGGCTGTTTCTCTTGTTTATCTGTCAAGGTGTTGCACAATGTTTCAGATTACAGAATTAGAATTTCGTGTTCCTGGGTCTGTCAAGGAGTTACTTATTGCTTTAGATTAGAGGGTTAGAATTTTGTGTTTCTGGGTCTGCAGGACTTTGGCTTCTGAAATAATCTTGTATGAAGGGTAACATTTTGTGTTCTTTAGTTATTTGATTGTTAATAAATATTCATTTTGTTTGTGCACATTTTGACTCTGATTTTATGACTATTCCACCAGAGCTGTGTCAGAGAATAAAAAGAATTCATGTTCCTCAAATTACAGTACACTAACTCCTCAGGCTTATTTATTTACATTTTTATTTCTCTAATCCCCCAATATATAGTAGCAATATATTTCTTTAATTTTAGGCTTTTATTTATATTTTTATATTTACCTTTTTCATTCAGTCTCCTGAGTATTGTCTGTTTTTTGTTACGCAATGAATCTACTGTCCCTTAAAAAATTCCTCATTAAAAGAATAGGCTGGTTGTACAATACATCTGATGTAACCATATCCATAAAACTTTAACACTGAATAAGAAGCACAACAAAAATGTCTTAAATACAAATAAACTAGATTGACAAGTTCAATTACTATGTCATAAGAAGGAGAGGTACAGAATTTCATGAAGGTCTCAACAAAATGTTTAACTTTTTATTAAAGATTTAAGTCATGATACCACACAACAGGGCAGCATAGTGGTGCTGAGGTTACCATTGATGCTAAAGAATTTCATGGTAGTTTAACTGGCCTTTTTGAATACAAGGATTTTTACAGCATACTTCCCAGGGACAAAATTGTTGTTCAAAGATTTAAACATGTTAATTGCAGCAGTATTCCCTTCTACAACATGGCCATAGACTGGGAGGCCCATCGCATGCATTTGTTTACTAAGAGCAATCAAGACTGTCTTCATGTATCCAGTCCTTCGATACTCAGGTAAGGTGGAAGACATTCTTATTTCACACAGCTCATCAGAGAAAGACCAGGAGACTGGATTCCCACTGTCGTCCAGGATACAGGCACTGGGGAGGTGCTGGATACAGCTCCTCACATGGCTGAGAGTGAGGTCACTTCCTCTGAAGGCAGTGTGCTTCACCACCAGCTCAGCATGGGAAACCTTCAGGCTTGAGATCTTCAGTGTAGGGTCACTCCTGTAAGTAATAAGCAAGTAAATAAGAAAGAAAATTCATTAGCTTTCTGCTAATGCCATTTTGTCATTTAATTTCTGCAGAAAATAATAATTAATTTAGAGGTATTCAATGCGTTAACATATCCAAATACATGTGGCATCTAAAACAAATAGTTACAAATTTACATGTGACTTTTTGTAACAAACAGGTTCTGTAGTAAAGTCATTATAATATACTGCAAGTAAAGGTTTAAAAGGCTTTTACATATTACTTAACATCTACAAATATTACTTTAATAGTTAAACAAGAGTTCATTCTCTGTGTAACTAGTCTTGCACTCACTTATTGTGTTGAAGACTCTCCGGATTGTGATTAACCATCAGGATGTAGTCTTTGAATTCCTTCACATCCATTCCACTGCTGGTAGCAACCTCTTTTATTAAGTCACAGGAAGTGTGTGGAATACCTTTTTTAAAGAAAGATTGTACAGTGTTATCACTGCAAACATTTTAATGGCAAAGAGATGCCATCTTTAAACAACAAACATTTAAAATTCATGTCATCATAGGAAATATCTATGGAGTTTTGGAAAATTACAAAGCTGCTATCATTAAAATTCTTAGACACATTTAATATCAATTTCCATATTTATGTTTTATTGCCATACACATGTTTAAATACATATACAATTGTGCTGAATCTGACTAACCCTCCATATTCTGACAGCTAAGTAAAAGAAACACAAAAAACAATTATGTGAATCCTTTTCTCAAAAACTTTAAAGCAGCTATTTACTGGTCAACACTGTACCACTCCAGACAGGATGGATTAATGAGGAGGGGGAATCAAACCTCAGAGACATGAAGCCTAGAAGCTAATACTCATGGTTAAAAAATATAAAAGTAAAAAAAATGGACAACACAAAATGAATCTGGATGTTGTTTTTTGCCTTTGTTAATGAAATGAAACCAAAAGTATTTAATAGTTCCTAGGCCAAAAGAATGTGCACGTTCCTTGCAGTGGAATCCTATTACTGAGAAAAACGTTTTAGTACATATAACAGAACAGGAAAACCTGAAACAATGTCACCTTTTGTATTCAAAGTAAAAGCCACTGTAGATTATAGAAGTCATTGTTTTTTAAGTTTTTCAATGTTTTTTAAAGTTCAAGGTCAAAACTTTAAAACAATTCAAGTCTAACCAGCTGATCATGTGCGTTAGTGTTTAAAACATCACCAAAACTCCTGAAAAAATGGAAATGTCATCATGTATATATAAAAGATTTTAAACTCTGATAAATGTTCTGTTTCTGAAGAAAGACTGGACAGTACAGTTGCAGTCTGTTCATGAGTCTTGTGTGAATGTGTGCGTGTGGTTGGTTTCAGTTCATTAATATACATTGTGGATCATTCTGATCACTTAATGAGATACAGAACCTCTCACAATGGTGTCTTGTGTCCAGTCTATCACCCTGTCATCCATCAGCATCGCCCGCAGATTCTCAAGATCCTTCGTGAACATCGTGCACAGATTAGGGAACTGAACTGGATGGCTTCTCAGGTCCTGGGAAAAGAGACATCAGTTTCAAAACTCAAATTCACATTCAATTTCTTACGTAATTAAACTTGCTGTCTGTTTATACCACAGTGATCCAGGTACTCCCCAACTCCAAACTCCACCAGTCTCACCCTTCGTCAGTCCCGAACTGTCAGAGTTTCTCTGTGATCAGTAGGACATGAGTGAGGACACTTCTAGTTTGTGATCATCACAATGTCCAGTCAAATACATGTACAATCATTTACAGGGAGAAGGAGACAGCTGGTGGTCTTGGCCTCTTGTTTAGTCTTGAGTCTTCCAGAGATTCCCAGCTTTATAGGAGTCTTGATTCACTACAGTCAATTTAAACCCTTGCATGTTCACAGTGCTTTTCATCTGAAAGAATCCAGAAGCTCTTTATCCCCTATAAAGGTCATCATCTACATTGGTAACATGCAGATCAAGAAAATGAGAAAATATATCACCAAAGTAATTTTATGGGAAAAAGTAGGCCAAATTATGCAAACCTTACAAAGTGTTCCATGGGACCTTTAAAGACCAAGTTGTCAGAAACCTGATTTAATGTTTCATCAGAAGGACAATGTCTCTTACAACAGACTACTGTGGCACTGGTTTGGAAATTCTAGTGGTAAAGAGAAGAGCACCCCCTAATGGTCAGCAACACCACTTACAGCAGCAACCTGGTCTTTATTAGAGGTCTCCCAACCCAGTACTGACTAGTCACAGCCTTAGATAGCAGCTGAGATCTGGTGAGATTAGGATAGAAGGCAGTACTGCATGTCAAAAGCAAAGTATTTGAAAATATTCTGTATACTAATACAATGAGATTTTGCTAACATTGATATTTAATGAATTAAAGCTGTAGAACATATTCAATACACAGCCTGTATACAGGCTGTAGCTGTAATGACGCGGCGAGATGGAAAATAGCCGCGTGTGACTGAGAGCTGACAAGCACGTCTCGGGCAGCGGCGAGGTGGGAGCGCCGCAACAAAGAGGTGGCAAAAAATGAAATAAAGGCGCACAAAACAAACCCCACACTCAGGTCTGAAAGCGGTCGAGGCTACGAACAAGGGAAGCGCTTAAAGAACAAAGCAGGCGCAAAACACAGGGAGAAAGATAACGGGTGAAAAAACGACGAGGTAACAGGCGCACAGCAACTCAGCGAGGGAAGAGTTTAAAGGAAATGAAACTAATAATGAAATAATTAACTAATTAGAAGACCGCTGTGAAAGTCTGCCTGAGCTGTTCTAACGGCGCCGGGAGGTGTGCTGTCCAGCGCGGGCATGACAGTAGTCAGAGAGAAAGAGATCATCCGTGATGATTACCCCAGATCTCACCTCACCTTTTGAATCAGCACTGCTACAACCATGAACTGGTGCTTATTGTACACTTCATGGTTTTCCACACGTTGGACAGCACATCAAAGCACAGGTATCCGTGAAAAAATGAAGAATTTCTGAAGAATTAGTTCAATTCAGCAATTAGGTTCAGAAGGATTAAACCCAGTGGTCTCTAAACCTAACCTGCATGCACTTAGAGGGAAAACAGGAGACCCTGATTTAACCCCACACATACATAAGAAGAGCATGCAAACTCCACACAGACAGGAATCAAACCCAGAATAATTCAAATCATCATGCCACCTCAGCAGACTGTCGCGATTGTAGTCCCTTAGGGGCGCTCCGGCTCTTCCTTGTTTGTCTTATTCCCCGCACCTGGCCCTTGTTCCAGTCTCCTTCCTGTCCCCCTTTAAAAGCCAGACGCAGTCGCCAATCGTGGCTCTGCATCTGATTTCCATATCGTGCGAGCCCGGGTTCTGATGAGTCTGGCTCCGCCATGGTTTCAAGTCTCGGTTCCTGTTCCCCCTGCCGGTTTTGACCCGGTTCCTGGTTTAATCTCCTGGATGGATCGCCTGGCTATGGATTTATGCTTGTGTTTTTGGATTGTTTGCCTCGGCCACACCTCCCCCGTGCACCAGCGCACTTTGGACACGCCCCCCTGTTTTCATCCCCGTCTTCCTGCGTGACCTTTTTTTTCCCCCGTGTTTCCTCACTTTTTCGGATTGTGTCGGCCGCATAGGGTCCAGAAAGAACTGTTCTTTACACAGACACTCAAGGGCTTTACTGCATATCTACTTTGACTAATTTAGCATCTGGCATTTCTCTTTCCCAAACTGGTTTATGGATCAGACTTTTAAAAACTTTTTTTACAGTAAGAAGACAGGTTTTTGCAAAAAGAACTGAATTATCTGTTATTTAGGTTATTTTTAGTCTTCGCTCTTTGCAGATTTTCGGATCTCCCTTGTCATCCTGTACCTTGTTTTGACGTCTACAGATGACAGTGTTGAAGTTTGGCCAAGAGTCCACACAGATCTCAAGGTTGCACCTGTTACTGTTCATGATGTGGAGGAGACCCCCATACACCTGAATAATACAGAACACATGCAGCATCATGCAGCAGGTACAAGGTGTTCTCACACTGCTCATTCTAGAGCTTCAGTGACACAACACAGACACAGTAATCCCTTCTATGTACAGTTAGTATGTTTGTCTTGTGAGAAACTATTCATTGATTTTCTTAACAAATTGTTTTCACATTTCCCTCTGGAATAAATCACCTTCTAACACTACTTCTTATTAACACTTCCCAAGAAAATAAGATAAAGTCAAATTCATACAATATGAAAAGATACAATAAGAGTATATGAAGCTTTGTAACTGAACAATTTTGTGAATTTCCATGGCACATTCACATGTGACACACCTGAAGAAGGCTCCACAGCCAAAACGTTGTGTTTTCTTTCTTCTCTTGTCAGCAGGAATAAACCTTTACTTGTTCCTTTGCAGCCTACGCATGCTGATGCAGCTCCCCACCTGAACTGTGTTAGGACAATAACCACTCAAGCACTAAAATGCCACTTTTCATAATAAAACAACTTGGAGAAGAAGCAAAACTCATCAGAAGTGTCTATAAAGTACATTACCGTGATCGATTGAGGAATCTGCTTGAGAAGGATGTTTTTCAAGGTAGAAAGATCTTTAAATGATTTTAGAATAAACATCTCTATTGCTAACTGGCCTGGTACTGTATGTCCTGAATCTCTTAGGTCCTCTCACTGATCTGCCTCCTGCTCAGACCTGGTTTGGTAAGGGTTCCCTGCTAAATCATCTATATATATATATGCTCTCACTGCCAATCATGGGGCACCTGGTACACCTGGAGCATTTAAAAGTTCACACCCAGCAGCTAGAAGTCTTTGTCCCCACCTGAGGGCTTCTGTTCCTGGACCTGGAATGGTATGCATCCAAAACATGCTGTACTAGAAGTTAATTGGCTTCTGGGAAATTATCTCTGGCGTATGTTATAATTGTCTGTGTCTGTGTGTTCTGATGGATTGACGTCCTCCTCAGACTGTACCCTGTCTTACGCACACTGCATGCCAGGACAGATTCTGGCACCTCTGTGATCCTGTACTGGATAAAGGGCTAGTAAATAGATGGGTGGACTTAAACCTGTAAGATTTACACCAGGGAAAGTTTTGTTCAAATTTACAATGCACTAGTAAGAGCACATTTTGAATACAGTGTGGGGCACAACATTGAAAAAATATTGCTGATGTAGAATCAGCCGAGTGAAGAGCAACCTGTTACATTCTCAAACTGTAAGGAATGTCCTGCACTGACTGAAAGAACTAGACCTCTTTAGTCTTGGAAGAAAAGACTGCAAAGGGACCTGACAGAGGCAAACCAGTCGAGAATCAACAGTGAAACACAGACCTCAGGTCACAAGTGGAAACTACAAGGAAGTTCATTTAAAACCAAGAACAGGGATCAAATGTTGGGGAGTCTGGAAGACGCTACTCATGTAGCTACCAAGCTATAAGACCTGGAAATATTTCATCAATTCAATTAACACAGTGTTCCTTCCCTTTCTGGTCTTTCTATTTTTGAGAAAAGACTTTAAGATACTCCGGTGAGGTAAAAAATGCTGAAGCAGAAATGAGACATTAACTATTCTGAATTACATCCCTTTTCACAGATCAATACCTGTATGGAGATCCTTAATTCACAACCACTCTCACTGCAGTTCAGGAGAGCCAACAGGCAGCTGGTTATCATTGAAGGCTCTGTGTCAGACTGCCCCAAGACAGGGCTGTCATAACATACTTGACCACTAGAGACTGTCAGAATGGGCTTCAGTGACACATGCTGCTGAATCTGTGAAAAGGGATGTAATTCAGAATAGTAAAAGTCTCATTTCTGCTTCAGCATTTTTTACCTCACCGGAGTATCTTAAAGTCTTTTCTCAAAAATAGAAAGACCAGAAAGGGAAGGAACATTGTGTTAATTGAATTGATGAAATATTTCCAGGTCTTATAGCTTGGTAGCTACATGAGTAGCGTCTTCCAGACTCCCCAACATTTGATCCCTGTTCTTGGTTTTAAATGAACTTCCTTGTAGTTTCCACTTGTGACCTGAGGTCTGTGTTTCACTGTTGATTCTCGACTGGTTTGCCTCTGTCAGGTCCCTTTGCAGTCTTTTCTTCCAAGACTAAAGAGGTCTAGTTCTTTCAGTCAGTGCAGGACATTCCTTACAGTTTGAGAATGTAACAGGTTGCTAATCACTGCCCTGATTCTACATCAGCAATACCTTTTCAACGTTCTGCCCAAACTGTACACAATATTCAAAATGTGCTCTTACTAGTGCATTGTAAATTTGAACAAAACTTTCCCTGGTGTAAATCTTACAGGTTTAAGTCCACCCATCTATTTACTAGCCCTTTATCCAGTACAGGATCACAGAGGTGCCAGAATCTGTCCTGGCATGCAGTGTGCGTAAGACAGGGTACAGTCTGAGGAGGACGTCAATCCATCAGAACACACAGACACAGACACTCATAACATATGCCAGAGATAATTTCCCAGAAGCCAATTAACTTCTAGTACAGCATGTTTTGGATGTATACAGTTCCATACTGTACATTCTGTTATCAGAATCCAAATCCAGGCACAGAAGCCCTCGGGTGGGGACAAAGACTTCTAGCTGCTGGGTGTGAACTTTTAAATGTTCCAGGTGTACCAGGTGCCCCATGATTGGCAGTGAGAGCATATATATATATAGAAGATTTAGCAGGGAACCCTTACAAAACCAGATCTGAGCAGAAGGCAGAGCAGTGAGAGGACCTCAGAGATTCAGGACATACAGTACCAGGCCAGTCAGGAGCAAGATATGCTTGTTCTAAAATCATTTAAAGATCTTTCTACCTTGAAAAACATCCTTCTCAAGCAGATTCCTCAATCGATCGCGGTAATGTACTTTATAAACACTTCTGATGAGTTTTGTTTCTGATCTGAATTTTTTTATTATACAAAATTAGCATTTTAGTGCTTGAGTGGTTATTGTATTAACATTCTAAGGACAATGATATCTACAATTTTATAATGTGAATGTGCCATGGAAAAACATTTGTTCAGATTAATAAAGCTTCTTCTTCTCATATTGTATCTGTTAATATTGTATTAATTTGATTTTATCTTATTTTCTTTGGAAGGGTTTATTTTAATTTAATTAGTGTTGGAAGGTGATTTATTTAAATTCCACAGCTAAATGTGGAAACAATTTGGGGATGTTGTTAAGAAAATCAATCAATACTTTTCACAAGAAAGGATTACTGTGTCTGTGTTGTGTTCCTGTAGCTCTAGAATGAGCAGGGTGAGATAAGCTTGTACCTGCTGCATGATGATCTGTTCTGTATTATTCAGGTGTATGGGGGTCTCCTCCACATCATGAACAGTAACAGGTGCAACCTTGAGATCTGTGTGGACTCTTGGCCAAACTTCAACACTGTCATCTGTAGACGTCAAAACAAGGTACAGGATGACAAGGGAGATCCGAAAATCTGCAACGAGCGAAGACTAAAAATAACCTAAATAACAGAGAATTCAACTCTTACTACAAGTGTTCCTATTTTTTTTGCCAAACCTGTCTTCTTACTGTAAAATACAGAAAGTAAGTTACTAAAAGTCTGATCCATAAACCAGTTTGGGGAAGAGAAATGCCAGACTCAAAATTAGTCAAAGTAGAGAGTTCTTTAACAACAATTATGATGTTGGAATTCAAAGCAATGTAATACAGTAGGTTCACAGAACTAAGACACAATGTAAATGAAGATGTAATGTATAGCAGGTCTTAACACAATGTAATAACACCTGAAAATGAATGGTGATTGTATAAAGATATAATATAGATATGCAGTAAAGCCCTTTAGTGTCTGCTGAGGTGGCATGATGATTTGAATTTTTCTTCTACACCTTCATGGTCCTGGGTTTGATTGCTGTCTGTGTGGAGTTTGCATGCTTTTCTTATGTATGTGTGGGGTTAAATCAGGGTCTCCTGTTTTCTCTCTAAGTGCATGCAGGTTAGGTTTAGAGACCACTGGGTTTAATCCTTCTGAACCTAATTGCTGAATTGAACTAATTCTTCAGAAATTCTTCAGTTTTTCATGGATACCTGTGCTTTGATGTGCTCGTCAACATGTGGAAAACCATGAAGTGTACAATAAGCACCAGTTCATGGTTGTAGCAGTGCTGATTCAAAAGGTGAGGTGAGATCTGGGATAATCATCACGGATGATCTCTTTCTCTCTGACTACTGTCATGCCCGCGCTGGACAGCACACCTCCTGGCGCTGTTAGAACACGCTCAGGCAGACTTTCACAGCTGTCTTCTAATTAGTACGGAGCAAGGTAGAAAAAAAGTTATATCGAGGGAACGATTTATAATCCATGCACACTAAATAGTTATATCGAGGGAATGATTCACAATTTGTGCACACAAAATAAGTAAATCGTTCCCTCATTTTCTTTAATTCATGCGCACGAAATAATGTTCTTACTTTAGTGATGTAATTCCTAATTTTCAACATGATATGCACGTACTCCCAATGTAGATGATGACCTTTATGGGGGACAAAGAGCTTCTGGATTCTTTCAGATGAAAAGCATTGTAGACATGCAAGGGTTTAAATTGACTATATTGAATCAAGACTTCTATAAAGCTGGGAATATCTGGAAGACATAAGATTCAACAAGAAACTAGGGCCACCTGCTTTCTGCTCCTCCTCCTTGTAAATGATTGTACATGTATCTGACTGGACATTGTGATGATCACAAACTAGAAGTGCCCACAATCATGTCCTACTGATCACAGAGAAACTCTGACAGCTCAGGACTGACGAAAGGTGAGACTGGTGGAGTTTGGAGTTGGGGAGTACCTGGATCACTGTGTTATAAACAGACAGCAAGTTTAATTATGTAACAAACTGATCGTGAATTTGAGTTTTGAAACTGATGTCTCTTTTTGCAGGACCTGACAGGCCATCTAGTACAGTTCCCTAATCTGTGCATGATGTTCACGAAGGATCTTGAGAATCTGCGGGCGATGCTGATGGATGACAGGGTGATAGACTGGACACAAGACACCATTGTGAGAGGTTCTGTATCTCATTAAGTGTTCATAATGATCCACAATGTATATTAATGAACTGAAACCAACCACACTCACACATTCACACACAAGCCCATGAACTGATTGGAACTGTACTGTCCAGTCCTTCTTCAGAAACAGAACACTGATCAGACTTTAAAACCTTTTACATACAAACCATGACATTTCCATGTTTTCTAGAAGTTCTGTTAACATTTTAAACACAAATGCTGGTCATTCTCAGAATCTGTGATCCACTTCAAGGAATGTGCGCAGTTCTTTGCAAAAGAAAATGTTAGTATTTTCTTGAAGTCTTCCTCATGAAGAATAGGTATAACTTTGAAAAACAGACTCAAACTCTGTAGTCTCCAGCCACTTTTAATTGATAACATTAACATTAACATTAATAACATTATGTCAGGTTAAAATTGTTCCTGTTCTATTGACATTTTAAACACTAACACAAGTTAACAGCTGGTAAGACATTCTAAAATGTTTGGTGTTTTTTAGTAGAAAGATTCCCCTGCAAGGAATGTGCAAAGACTTGACAACCAGGAACTATTAAATGTTCTGCTTTCATTCCATTAACTAAGGCAAAAAGCAGCATTCAGGTTCAACTGCTGTTGTTGTGGATGTCCAAGTAGTTCCTATATGTTTCCTATCCATAAAAGTTAACTTCGTTATTCCAACCTGTCTGGAGTGCTGCAGTGTCAACCAGAAATTGGTTGGTTTAAAATTTATGCGATAAGAATTCACATCCTTCGTTTTTTGTTTCTTTACTTACCTGACAGAATTTGGAGGGTCGGCCATTTCCAGCATAAATTTATATGTATTTAAATGTGCATAAAATGTGTATAAAATAAATATATACATATATTAAATTATATTAAATGTGTTTAAGGATTGTATTGATAAAAGTTTTTGTAATTTCCCAAAATTCCTTTGATATTTCCTATGACAACGTGAATTTTAAATGTTGTTTAAAGATGGCATCTCATTGTCATTAATACTTGCTCTGATAACACTGTACAATCTTTCTTTTAAAAAGGTATTCCAGGCTCTTACTGTGACTTAATAAAAGAGGTTGCTACCAGCAGTGGAATGGATGTGAAGGAATTCAAACACTACCGCCTGATGGTTCATCACAATCCAGAGAGTCTTCTACACAATGAGTGAGTGCAAAACTAATTACACAGAGAATAAAGTCTAGTTAAATTATTTAAATAATCCTTGTAGATGTTAAGATAATGTTTTAAAGCTTTTTTTTATGTGACACTTTTACGTTTTACATACTCTCTCAGTTTGCGTTTCATAGGGGAAGGGCGCTAGTGTTTTGGATTTCTACAAAAAGTATTACACACGTTTAAATGTAACTATTAATTTTAGATACCACCTGTATTTAACACATTGGATTAAATACATCTCCAAATACGTGTCTTATTATTTTCTACAAAAATGCAAAGACATAATGTCTAATCGGGGATATAATGTTGTTGTTTATATGTTGTTTATTTACTTGTCTATTACTTACAGGAGTGACCCAGCACTGATGATCTCAAGCTTGCAGGTTTCCCATGCTGAGCTGGTGGTGAAGCCCTTTGCCTACAGTGGAAACGATCTCACTCTCAGCCATGTGAGGAGCTGTATCCAGCACCTCCCCAGTGCCTGTATCCTGGACGACAGTGGGAATCCAGTCTCCTGGTGTTTCTCTGATGAGCTGTGTGAAATGAGGAGGGCTTTCACCTTACCTGAGTATCGTAGGACTGGACACATGAAGATTGTCTTCACTGCTCTTATAAAACAGATGCATGCGATGGGCTTCCCAGTGTATGCCTATGTTTCAGAAGAGAATACTGCTGCAATTAACATGTTTACATCTTTTGGCTTCTGTAATTATTGTGGTGTGACAGAACCCTTTTTGATTATAGCCAAACCTGGGGGGATCTGTACACACTAACCTCTGTTTAATCTCAGTTAAGGTGCTGACTGGGCCATTGTGTTGCATTTAACCTTTTCACTTTGCATCTTGTCCATCACTTGTATGCCTTACTTGTCAGACCTTGAAATAGTAACAGTGCAAACTTCCTCAACTGGATGATTTCTGTCTGGCTGGACTCGCTCTTCTTTGTCTTTAGAGTGCCCTCTGTTGACTTAACTACACTTTACACGTCAGATCAAACTAAGAGAAGATCACTTTATTGGCCATATACAGTTTCTTGTATTAGGAATCCATCTTTTCGGATACCCCAACTTGCTCTCCATGAGACAAACGGACAGGGAGAGAAGCTTGGGCTCAGAGCACAGGGCCAGGCATTTATACGGCACCCCTAGAGCAGTTGGGGTTAAGGGCCTTGCTCAGGGGCCCAACTGAGTAGGATTCCTCTGCCGGCCGCAGGATACGAACCGGCAACCCTCCAGCCACAGGCGCAGATCCTGAGCCACAGTGCACGTGTTGATACTGTATCTGACTGCTGCTGAAGCAAGTCTATAAACTAACAAGGAACAAGTAACAGGTTTATTCCATGCTGAAAAGAGAAGAAAGAGAACACAATGCTTCGGTGTCACCTGAAGAACACTCCACGGCCGAAACATTGTGTTTTCTTTCTTCACTTTTCAGCATGGAATAAACCTATTACTTGTTTCTTTGCAGCCTACGCATGCTGACACAGCTACCCACCTGAACTACTATAAACTAACAAGACAAGTGAGGGCGTACCTGTGCAATGTCAGCTGTCCTAGCTGCCCCAGTGAGGGTCCATATAACAGTACCACTCTCGGAGGAGAATGAGCATAAGTTCAGGAAACGTGCAAAGAAGTTAACCAAAAGGCCATGATGGGTGTGTCAGGCACTGTGGTCCGTAAAGTAATGGCCATGTCCTGTGGAGCCACATTATTCCTACTCCGTTAATCTCCTAAAACTGCATCTCGCCACGCACACATTCACACTCGCTCAAGACTAGATTGCAAATGTACCGTCCTTCTAAAGAAGAAGGAAACATTTACATGGTTTCCATGTTTTCTTTTAACATTTTAAACACTAACGCACATGAACAGCTAGTAAGGTACTGTATGGAGTGTTGTGGCGCTCCTCGTTTTAACAATCAGTAATCATCATCTGATTGATTTTCACTTTTTAATACTGTATCAATGTGATTGAACACATGATGTAATTGTGCCACAGAAAAAGTCACATATAGTGTACATGTGGTTAGTAATGTTTTCTTTTAATTTGATTAATTAACAACTATTATAGAAGTGCGTGGCTTTCAAAGAAGTTTGAAGACGTTTATTGATTAAGATTCTTATAATTGAATAGGTCCTAAAACGTATTACATTTGCTGCTCATGTTTGGAGATTTCACATCACAAAAAATGTAAAAAATGGGTACCTGTTATTTGCCTGGTTTTTGGTAGGCTGAGAAACAGGTTAATATTGATGTTCATAGGCAATGTCTAGGTTTAGTCTAGTTAATTTACTTCTCGATAAATCATTAGAGGTTTCAAAATAAAATATATAAATACATCTGGGATTTCCAGTAGCACATCTCTCTCAAACCTCTCCCACCACTCCATCTACACCCCTGCGTGTTGTGTTACTGTAGCCCTATAATGAGCAGTGTGAGAATGGCTTGTACCTGCTGCATGATGATCCGTTCTGTATTATTCAGGTGTATGGGGGTCTCCTCCACATCATGAACAGTAACAGGTGCAACCTTGAGATCTGTGTGGACTCTTGGCCAAACTTCAACACTGTCATCTGTAGACGTCAAAACAAGGTACAGGATGAAGAGATAAGTCAAAAAGTGAAAATCTGCACAATACAAAGACTAAATAACTTAACTAACAGAGAAATGAAGTCTTACTAAACTTGTTTTTAATTTTTTGGCAAAACCTATATTTACATATACAGTAGATGCTGAACGGAATTTTGTAACAGTGCGGTACTGTAAAATACAATAAAGTATAGAGCATTTATTCGAGCCATCAACCAGTTTGGCAAGTAGAAATACCAGAACAGATTTATTTAAAGCAGATATTAAACAGCAGTTGATCCATAACCCCTGCGTTATGTGGATGTCCAGATGGTAGACCTGGCTTATTTCAAAGATTTTAACAAAAAGATTTCTGCAGGTACATCATTTCAAGAAATATACATGCCTTAGCTATGCTACTACAGTATACCCATCTTTATCAAACTGAATTACAAGTGTAACTTGCTACTCTTACTTGGACTCTATAGACATCTTGGGTTTTCACACCCTGGGCTACTCACCAAACAGAGAAATAAACACAGATACAGTTTACGCACACACCAGAAACATCACGAGAAAATGATCATGCTTCAGTCAATTAATTACTGTAAGCACATACAGTATTGTCCTAGGGTGCCACTCGTACCACCCATACAAGGGCTAGATTTGTGAAGGTGAAACAGGTTATTTTTAAGCAGGTTATGAAGCTTTAATGTACAAAGCAGAATGCTGACACTTTTTCAGAAGAGCTTAATTCAGAGCATTCTAACCTCATGTGCTCAGAGCTGGGGAGGTGCCATGCCCTTGCAGCAAAAACAGGTTGAATGAGGAAGTCTGGACGAGTTGGCAAGATTACTGACACCTCTTTGAACTCAATAACATGTCTGACAGAGTGACGTGTCATTAATCTTGCTAAAATCTTAGACAACCCCTAAAATATTTTTAAAAAGACATAAATTCTTAGGTGACCCTTCTCATTCACTCTCTTTAGAATCTGCTCTCTTACACTCTGGGAGGAGATACCAGATCCACTGTATGAAGACTAAGAGAGCATTTACTTCCTTTATACCTAAAAGCATTCAATTGTTGATAGACGAAAAGATTGTTTATAGGTAGGGATCTTATTATAATTGTTGTTGTTTTAGATACTTTCACAGCTAGTTGTCTGTTTTTAATGTTATGGTACTGATAGAGCTCTGATTAAGCAATGTTGTTAAATGTTTCAAGTAGGCAGCTGCGTCAGCATGCGTAGGCTGCAGAGGAACAAGTAAAGGTTTATTCCTGCTGAAAAGAGAAGAAAAGAAACACAACGTTTCGGCTGCGGAGCCTTCTTTGGGTGAGAGAGAGAGTTAAAATGGCAGCTGATAAAGCAGGGGAGTGGAGAGAGGTGTGAAGTCAAGGTGTGAACTCTCTTCACCTCTCTCTCTTGGCTTGACCCCACCTGAGTGTCCACTCTGCTTCTCTCCTGCTCCTGCCTCCTCTCCACTCCTGGCTTTTGCTCTCTCATGTAGTACAGTAGTTTATTGTCATATGTACACGTACAGTGGAATTCTTAATCACACTATTCTCTTGGGACATACACAGTACAACAGACAACACCACACGATGTACACAACGGGAACAATAAATACTGTATGTTGTGGAACAATAACAAAGCAGTAATGAGACAAAGAAAACATGGAAGACCGTGCAAAAAACTGCATAGTGCAGATGTATATTTAGGCACTGCAGCTAGCTGTTGAGGATGCGTGCTGCAGTGGGAGAGAAGCTGTTCTTGTCTTGTGGACCTTGCTTGCCAGAGCGGAGGGGGGTGAACAGTTTGTGGCCGGGATGGGTTGAGAATGATGGATTATTGCAGCAGTGGATGGTGTGGATCTCACCGATTGATGGTAATCACATATTTTGCCATAGCCTTTGTAGTGCATCTCTGTCATGTATGGTAGTACTGCTGCACCACACAGTGAGGACACTAGTGAGGACACTTTCTATGATGCTGCGATAAAAGTTCATGAGGAACTGCTTCCCCAAACCGCATTTCTTTAAGCACCGCAGAAAGTGCAGGCACTGTTGTGTCTTTTTCAGACTGGCTACAGTGTTGTGAGTCCAGTCCAGGTCGGTGGAGATCTGCAGGCCGAGGAACCTGAAGCAGCTGACAGTTTGCACTGCTGTGCCATTGATGCTGACTGGGGCGTGACTCCCTCTGGGTCTCCGGAAGTTGTTTCATCATCGTTGTTTGTCAGCTCAATAATAGTGGTGTGATCTGAAAACTTAATGATGTGGTTGCTGCTGTAAGTGGTTGTACAGTCATAGGTGACCAAGGAACTCATGCTTTATCAGTTGTTAAGTGTTGTTTTGTATCACGGTATTGTACTGTTGTTTTATTGTCACATTTATTGTATTATTGTCATGTATGGGAGGGAATTATTCTTAATTCATTGTCTGATAAGTCTTTTATATTTTAAACACTTGTATCTTGTAACTTTCCGCTCCAATGGTTGTGAAAGTATTCCGATGCTTTTGACTATATATGCTGAATTGTCAACGTATGTCATGTTGCAAGGCATAACTCCCATATGTTCCTGGCAAAGTTACAAAAACAATAAGGAACTTGCTTGACTGCTCTTCATGTGTGCAGTCAAATGTCAAATCCCTTTTCTGGACAAGTTTTACAGACCTTACTGTATAAAAAGACCACTCTTTGTAATATTTCTTTGAGTCTGGCCTGCAAGAGCTATGGATATGCATAAATAATAAAGAAGACTTCCGCTACATGGACACTCAAATTGCTGTCTTTTGTATGACAGAACATCTGTTACAAGTTTATTATCTCTTGATGCAATTTCTCTTGCAGTAAAGATTAATTAACAAAGGTAAAGGGTTAAGGGTCCACCCATCTATTTACTAGCCCTTTATCCAGTACAGGATCACAGAGGTGCCAGAATCTGTCCTGGCAAGCAGTGTGCGTAAGACAGGGTACAGTCTGAGGAGGACGTCAATCCATCAGAACACACAGACACAGACACTCATAACTCATACCAGAGATAATTTCCCAGAAGTTAAGTAACATACTAGTACAGCATGTTTTGGATGCATACCATTCCAGGTTCAGGATCAGAAACCTTCAGGTGGATACAGAGACTTCTAGCTGCTGGGTGTGAACTTTAAAATGTTTCTGGTTCACCATGGCTGACAGTGAGAGCGTGTATATATATGGGTGACGTTGCAGGGAACCCTTACCAAACCAGGTCTGAGCAGAAGGCAGATCAGTGAGAGGACCTCAGAGATTCAGGACATACAGTACCAGGCCAGTTAGCAATAGAGATGTTTATTCTAAAATCATTTAAAGATCTTTTAACCTTGAAAAACATCCTTCTCAAGCAGATTCCTCAATCAGTCATGGTAATGTACTTTATAAACATTTCTGATGAGTTCTTAATATTAATAGAGGACATTTTAGTGTTTTTATAGTTATTGTATTAACATGCTAAGACAATGATATCTACAGTTTTATAACGTGAATGTGCCAAAACCAGTTCAAAGTTATACATTTATAAAGCTTTTTTTGTATTGTAATGTAGAAATTTGAATTGATCTTTAATTCTATGTATCTAGGTGTGTTAGATAAATACAGTATGTTTTCTTCACAGGTAAATGATAACACAATATGGGGATTCAGTTCCCATCAGAAATCAATCAATGGTTTTAAAATAAAAATAACACACTTACTGTGTATGGAAGGGATTACTGTGTCTGTGTTGTGTTCCTGTAGCTCTAGAATGAGCAGTGTGAGAACACCTTGTACCTGCTGCATGATGATGTGCTCTGTATTATTCAGGTGTATGGGGGTCTCCTCCACATCATGAACAGTAACAGGTGCAACCTTGAGATCTGTGTGGACTCTTGGCCAAACTTCAACACTGTCATCTGTAGACGTCAAAACAAGGTACAGAATGACAAGAAAGATGTGAAAATCTACAAAGAGCGAAGACTAAAAATAACCTAAATAACAGAGAATTCAGTTCTTTTCAGGCAAATTCAGGCAAAAACCTGTCTTCTTACTGTAAAATACAAGTTTTTAAAAGTCTGATCCATAAACCAGTTTGGGAAGGAGAAATGCCAGATGCAAAATTAGTCAAAGTAGATATGAAGTAAAGCCCTTTAGTGTCTGCTGAGGTGGCATGATGATTTGAATTATTCTTCTACACCTTCATGGTCCTGGGTTTGATTCCTGTCTGTGTGGAGTTTGCATGCTCTTCTTATGTATGTGTGGGGTTAAATCAGGGTCTCCTGTTTTCCCTCCAAGTGCATGCAGGTTAGGTTTAGAGACCACTGGGTTTAGTTCCTCTAATTGCTAAATTGAACTAATTCTTCAGAAATTCTTCAGTTTTTCATGGATACCTGTGCTTTGATGTGCTCGTCAACGTGTGAAAAACCATGAAGTGTACAATAAGCTGTTAGAACACGCTCAGACAGACTTTCACAGCGGTCTTCTAATTAGTTAATTATTTCATTATTAGCTTCATTTCCTTTAAACTCTTCCCTCGCTGAGTTGCTGTGCGCCTGTTACCTCGTCGTTTTTTCACCCGTTATCTTTCTCCCTGTGTTTTGCGCCTGCTTTGTTCTTTAAGCGCTTCCCTTGTTCGTAGCCTCGACCGCTTTCAGACCTGAGTGTGGGGTTTGTTTTGTGCGCCTTTATTTCATTTTTTGCCACCTCTTTGTTGCGGCGCTCCCGAGACGTGCTTGTCAGCTCTCAGTCACACGCGGCTAATTTCCATCTCGCCGCGTCATTACAGCTACAGCCTGTATACAGGCTGTGTATTGTATATGTTCTACAGCTTTAATTCATTAAATATCAATGTTAGCAAAATCTCATTGTATTAGTATACAGAATATTTTCAAATTCTTTGCTTTTTACACACAGTACTGCTTTCTATCCTAATCTCATCAGATCTCAGATGTTATCTAAGGCTGTGACTAGTCAGTACTGGGTTGGGAGACCTCTAATAAAGACCAGGTTGCTGCTGTAAGTGGTGTTGCTGACCATTAGGGGGTGCTCTTCTCTTTACCACTAGAATTTCCAAACCAGTGCCACAGTAGTCTACTGTAAGAGGCATTATCCTTCTGATGAAATATTAAATCAGGTTTCTTCCTACTTGGTCTTTAAAGGTCCCATGGAACACTTTGTAAGGTTTGCATAATTTGGCCTACTTTTTCCGATAAAATTACTTTGGTGATATATTTTCTCATTTTCTTGATCTGCATGTTACCAATGTAGATGATGACCTTTATTTGGGATAAAGAACTTCTGGATTCTTTCAGATGAAAAGCACTTTAAATACGCAAGGGTTTAAATTGACTGTAGTGAATCAAGACTCCTATAAAGCTGGGAATCTCTGGAAGACTCAAGACTCAACAAGAGGCCAGGGCCACCAGCTGTCTCCTCCTCCCTGTAAATGATTGTACATCTATCTGACTGGACATTGTGATGATCACAAACTAGAAGTGTCCACACTCATGTCCTACTGATCACAGAGAAACTCTGACAGCTCAGGACTGACAAAGGGTGAGACTGGTGGAGTTTGGAGTTGGGGAGTACCTGGATCACTGTGTTATAAACAGACAGCAAGTTTAATTATGTAACAAACTGATCGTGAATTTGAGTTTTGAAACTGATGTCTCTTTTCCCAGGACCTGACAGACCATCCAGTTCAGTTCCCTAATCTGTGCACGATGTTCACGAAGGATCTTGTGAATCTGCGGGCGATGCTGATGGATGACAGGGTGATAGACTGGACACAAGACACCATTGTGAGAGGTTCTGTAGCTCATTAAGTGATCATAACAATCCACAATGTATCTAATGAACTGAAACCAACCACACACACATTCACACAAGACTCATGAACAGACTGCAACTGTACTGTCCAGTCCTTCTTCAGAAACAAAACATTGATCAGACTTTAAAACCTTTTACATATACATGATGACATTTCCATTTTTTCAGGAGTTTTGGTGACGTTTTAAACACTAACGCACATGAACAGCTAGTAAGACTTGAATTGTATTAAAGTTTCGTACTAAAACATTTTTCTCAGTAATAGGATTCCACTGCAAGGAACATGCACATTCTTGTGGCCAAGGAACTATTAAATACTTTTGGTTTCATTTCATTAACAAAGGGAAAAAACAACATCCAGATTCATTTTGTATTGTTTATTTTTTTCACTTTTAGATTTTTTAACCATGAGCATTACCTTCTAGGCTTCATGTCTCTGAGGTGTGATTCCCCCTCCTCATTAATCCATCCTGTCTGGAGTGGTACAGTGTAGACTAGTAAACAGCTGGTTTAAAGTTCTTTTTTTGGTTTTTGTGTTTCTTTTACTTAGCTGTCAGAATTTGGAGGGTTAGTCAGATTCACCACAAATGTATATGTATTTAAATATGTATATGGCAATAAAACATAAATATAGAAATTGATATTAAATGTGTCTAAGAATTGTAATGATAGCAGCTTTTGTAATTTTCCAAAATTCCATAGATATTTCCTATGATGACATTAATTTTAAATGTTTGTTGTTTAAAGATGGCATCTCTTTGCCATTAAAATGTTTGCTCTGATAACACTGTACAATCTTTCTTTTAAAAAGGTATTCCACACACTTACTGTGACTTAATAAAAGAGGTTGCTACCAGCAGTGGAATGGATGTGAAGGAATTCAAAGACTACAGCCTGATGGTTAATCACAATCCGGAGAGTCTTCAACACAATAAGTGAGTGCAAGACTAGTTACACAGAGAATAAAGTCTTGTTTAACTATTAAAGTAATCTTTGTAGATGTTAAGATAATATTTAAAGGCCTTTTAAACCATTAGCTTTTCTTGCAGTATATTATAAAGACTTTACTACAAAACTTGTTTGTTACAAAAAGTCACATGTAAATTTGCAACTATTTGTTTTAGATGCCACATGTATGTGGATATGTTAACGCATTGAATACATCTAAATTAATTATTATTTTCTGCAGAAATTCAATGACAAAATGGCATTAGCAGAAAGCTAATGAATTTTCTTTCTTATTTTCTTGCTTATTACTTACAGGAGTGACCCTACACTGAAGATCTCAAGCCTGCAGGTTTCCCATGCTGAGCTGGTGGTGAAGCACACTGCCTTCAGAGGAAGTGACCTCACTCTCAGCCACGTGAGGAGCTGTATCCAGCACCTCCCCAGTGCCTGTATCCTGGACGACAGTGGGAATCCAGTCTCCTGGTGTCTCACTGATGAGATGTGTGAAATGAGAATGTCTTCCACCTTATATGAGTATCGAAGGACTGGATACATGAAGACAGTCTTGATTGCTCTTAGTAAACAGATGCATGCGATGGGCTTCCCAGTCTATGGCCATGTTGCAGAAGGGAATACTGCTGCAATTAACATGTTTAAATCTTTGAACAACAATTTTGTCCCTGGGAAGTATGCTGTACAAATCCTTGTATTCAAAAGGGCCAGTTAAGGAAGCCCTATATTATCCTCTTATGGATATACTGTATGGATATATATATATCCTATATATCTTATGGAGATGTTTTTTGTGAGGTAATTGTGCTGTAGAAAATGTCACATTTGCTGTATGTAGTATAGGGCTTACAAGATGCTCACCCTGTTTTAAAGCTTAACTTACAGCTATTAACGATGTGTGTACTCTATAGTAAATATTTAAAGAATTTTGACAAAGATACATAATGGTTATCGATGTTTATTCTTGTAGTTGATGAGGTCATAAAATTAATAACATTTGCCGGTCACATTTTGAAAGTTTGCATCAGAAAAAAACTAAAAAGATGTTTTATTTAAATTATTTGCCTGGCATGTGGTGGGCTGAGAAACAGGTAAACACTGATGATCATAAGGAATTATCTGGTTTACACCAGATATTTAATTTCTTGATAAATTATTTGAGGTTTCAAACGCAGGAACATGGGATAAAAAGGCGAAGAATCTGTTACAAGTTTATTATCTCTTGATGCAATTTCTCTTGTAATAAAGATTTATTAACAAAGGGAAAGGGTTCATTCAACTATTGTATTTAACGGCATGCGTCACTGAAGCCCATTCTGACAGTCTCTAGTGGTCAAGTATGTTATGACAGCCCTGTCTTGGGGCAGTCTGACACAGAGCCTTCAGTGATAATCAGCTGCCTGTTGGCTCTCCTGAACTGCAGTGAGACTGGTTGTGAATTAAGGATCTCCATACAGGTATTGATCTGTGAAAAGGGATGAAATTCAGAATAGTTAATGTCTCATTTCTGCTTCAGCATTTTTTACCTCACCGGAGTATCTTAAAGTCTTTTCTCAAAAATAGAAAGACCAGAAAGGGAAGAAACACTGTGTTAATTGAATTGATGAAATATTTCCAGGTCTTATAGCTTGGTAGCTACATGAGTAGCGTCTTCCAGACTCCCCAACATTTGATCCCTGTTCTTGGTTTTAAATGAACTTCCTTGAAGTTTCCACTTGTGACCTGAGGTCTGTGTTTCACTGTTGATTCTCGACTGGTTTGCCTCTGTCAGGTCCCTTTGCAGTCTTTTCTTCCAAGACTAAAGAGGTCTAGTTCTTTCAGTCAGTGCAGGACATTCCTTACAGTTTGAGAATGTAACAGGTTGCTAATCACTGCCCTGATTCTACATCAGCAATACCTTTTCAATGTTCTGCCCAAACTGTACACAATATTCAAAATGTGCTCTTACTAGTGCATTGTAAATTTGAACAAAACTTTCCCTGGTGTAAATCTTACAGGTTTAAGTCCACCCATCTATTTACTAGCCCTTTATCCAGTACAGGATCACAGAGGTGCCAGAATCTGTCCTGGCATGCAGTGTGCGTAAGACAGGGTACAGTCTGAGGAGGACGTCAATCCATCAGAACACACAGACACAGACACTCATAACATATGCCAGAGATAATTTCCCAGAAGCCAATTAACTTCTAGTACAGCATGTTTTGGATGTATACAGTTCCATACTGTACATTCTGTTATCAGAATCCAAATCCAGGCACAGAAGCCCTCGGGTGGGGACAAAGACTTCTAGCTGCTGGGTGTGAACTTTTAAATGTTCCAGGTGTACCAGGTGCCCCATGATTGGCAGTGAGAGCATATATAAAGATGATTTAGCAGGTAACCCTTACAAAACCAGGTCTGAGCAGAAGGCAGAGCAGTGAGAGGACCTCAGAGATTCAGGACATACAGTACCAGGCCAGTCAGGAGCAAGATATGCTTGTTCTAAAATCATTTAAAGATCTTTCTACCTTGAAAAACATCCTTCTCAAGCAGATTCCTCAATCGATCGCGGTAATGTACTTTATAAACACTTCTGATGAGTTTTGTTTCTGATCTGAATTTTTTTATTATACAAAATTAGCATTTTAGTGCTTGAGTGGTTATTGTATTAACATTCTAAGGACAATGATATCTACAATTTTATAATGTGAATGTGCCATGGAAAAACATTTGTTCAGATTAATAAAGCTTCTTCTTCTCATATTGTATCTGTTAATATTGTATTAATTTGATTTTATCTTATTTTCTTTGGAAGGGTTTATTTTAATTTAATTAGTGTTGGAAGGTGATTTATTTAAATTCCACAGCTAAATGTGGAAACAATTTGGGGATGTTGTTAAGAAAATCAATCAATACTTTTCACAAGAAAGGATTACTGTGTCTGTGTTGTGTTCCTGTAGCTCCAGAATGAGCAGTGTGAGAACACCTTGTACCTGCTGCATGATGATCTGTTCTGTATTATTCAGGTGTATGGGGGTCTCCTCCACATCATGAACAGTAACAGGTGCAACCTTGAGATCTGTGTGGACTCTTGGCCAAACTTCAACACTGTCATCTGTAGACGTCAAAACAAGGTACAGGATGACAAGGGAGATCCGAAAATCTGCAAAGAGCAAAGACTACAAAAATCCTAAACAACAGAGAATTCAACTCTTACTACAAGTGTTCCTTTTTTTTGCCAAACCTGTCTTTTCACTGTAAAATACAGAAAGTAAGTTACTAAAAGTCTGATCCATAAACCAGTTTGGGGAAGAGAAATGCCAGACTCAAAATTAGTCAAAGTAGAGAGTTCTTTAACAACAATTATGATGTTGGAATTCAAAGCAATGTAATACAGTAGGTTCACAGAACTAAGACACAATGTAAATGAAGATGTAATGTATAGCAGGTCTTAACACAATGTAATAACACCTGAAAATGAATGGTGATTGTATAAAGATATAATATAGATATGCAGTAAAGCCCTTTAGTGTCTGCTGAGGTGGCATGATGATTTGAATTTTTCTTCTACACCTTCATGGTCCTGGGTTTGATTGCTGTCTGTGTGGAGTTTGCATGTTCTTCTTATGTATGTGTGGGGTTAAATCAGGGTCTCCTGTTTTCCCTCTAAGTGCATGCAGGTTAGGTTTAGAGACCCCTGGGTTTAATTCTTCTGAACCTAATTGCTGAATTGAACTAATTCTTCAGAAATTCTTCAGTTTTTCATGGATACCTGTGCTTTGATGTGCTGTCCAACGTGTGGAAAACCATGAAGTGTACAATAAGCACCAGTTCATGGTTGTAGCAGTGCTGATTCAAAAGGTGAGGTGAGATCTGGGGTAATCATCACGGATGATCTCTTTCTCTCTGACTACTGTCATGCCCGCGCTGGACAGCACACCTCCCGGCGCTGTTAGAACACGCTCAGGCAGACTTTCACAGCGGTCTTCTAATTAGTACGGAGCAAGGTAGAAAAAAAGTTATATCGAGGGAACGATTTATAATCTGTGCACACTAAATAGTTATATTGAGGGAATGATTCACAATTTGTGCACACAAAATAAGTAAATCGTTCCCTCATTTTCTTTAATTCATGCGCACGAAATAATGTTCTTACTTTAGTGATGTAATTCCTAATTTTCAACATGATATGCACGTACTCCCAATGTAGATGATGACCTTTATGGGGGACAAAGAGCTTCTGGATTCTTTCAGATGAAAAGCATTGTAGACATGCAAGGGTTTAAATTGACTATATTGAATCAAGACTTCTATAAAGCTGGGAATATCTGGAAGACATAAGATTGAACAAGAAACTAGGGCCACCTGCTTTCTGCTCCTCCTCCCTGTAAATGATTGTACATGTATCTGACTGGACATTGTGATGATCACAAACTAGAAGTGTCCACACTCAGGACTGACGAAGGGTGAGACTGGTGGAGTTTGGAGTTGGGGAGTACCTGGATCACTGTGTTATAAACAGATAGCAAGTTTAATTATGTAACAAACTGATCGTGAATTTGAGTTTTGAAACTGATGTCTCTTTTCACAGGACCTGACAGGCCATCCAGTTCAGTTCCCTAATCTGTGCATGATGTTTACGAAGGATCTTGAAAATCTGCGGGCAATGCTGATGGATGACAGGGTGATAGACTGGACACAAGACACCATTGTGAGAGGTTCTGTAGCTCATTAAGTGTTCATAATGATCCACAATGTATATTAATGAACTGAAACCAACCACACTCACACATTCACACATAAGCCCATGAACTGATTGGAACTGTACTGTCCAGTCCTTCTTCAGAAACAGAACACTGATCAGACTTTAAAACCTTTTACATACAAACCATGACATTTCCATGTTTTCTAGAAGTTCTATTAACATTTTAAACACAAATGCTGGTCATTCTCAGAATCTGTGATCCACTTCAAGGAATGCGCACAGTTCTTTGCAAATGAAAATGTTAGTATTTTCTTGAAGTCTTCCTCATGAAGAATAGGTATAACTTTGAAAAACAGACTCAAACTCTGTAGTCTCCAGCCACTTTTAATTAATAACATTAACATTAACATTCATAACATTATGTCAGGTTAAAATTGTTCCTGTTTTATTGACATTTTAAACACTAACACAAGTTAACAGCTGGTAAGACATTCTAAAAAGTTTGGTGTTTTTTAGTAGAAAGATTCCCCTGCAAGGAATGTGCACAGACTTGACAACCAGGAACTATTAAATGTTCTGCTTTCATTCCATTAACTAAGGCAAAAAGCAGCATTCAGGTTCAACTGCTGTTGTTGTGGATGTCCAAGTAGTTCCTATATGTTTCCTATCCATAAAAGTTAACTTCGTTATTCCAACCTGTCTGGAGTGCTGCAGTGTCAACCAGAAATTGGTTGGTTTAAAATTTATGCGATAAGAATTCACATCCTTAGTTTTTTGTTTCTTTTACTTACCTGACAGAATTTGGAGGGTCGGCCATTTCCAGCATAAATTTATATGTATTTAAATGTGCATAAAATGTGTATAAAAATAAATATATACATATATTAAATTATATTAAATGTGTTTAAGGATTGTATTGATAAAGGTTTTTGTAATTTCCCGAAATTCCTTTGATATTTCCTATGACAACGTGAATTTTAAATGTTGTTTAAAGATGGCATCTCATTGTCATTAATACTTGCTCTGATAACACTGTACAATCTTTCTTTTAAAAAGGTATTCCAGGCTCTTACTGTGACTTAATAAAAGAGGTTGCTACCAGCAGTGGAATGGATGTGAAGGAATTCAAACACTACAGCCTGATGGTTCATCACAATCCGGAGAGTCTTCTACACAATGAGTGAGTGCAAGACTAATTACACAGAGAATAAATTCTAGTTAAATATTTAAGTAACCCTTGCAGATGTTAAGATAATGTTTTAAAGCTTTTTTTTCTGTGACACTTTTACGTTTTACATACTCACTCAGTTTGCGTTACATAGGGGAAGGGCGCTAGTGTTTGAATTTCTACAAAAAGTATTACACACGTTTAACTGTAACTATTAATTTTAGATACCACCTGTATTTAACACATTGGACTAAATACATCTCCAAATACGTGCCTTATTATTTTCTACAAAAATGCAAAGACAATGTCTAATCGGAGATATAATGTTATTGTTTATATGTTGTGTATTTACTTGTCTATTACTTACAGGAGTGACCCTACACTTAAGATCTCAAGTCTGCAGGTTTCCCATGCTGAGCTGGTGGTGAAGCCCTTTCCCTACAGTGGAAACGATCTCACTCTCAGCCACGTGAGGAGCTGTATCCAGCACCTCCCCAGTGCCTGTATCCTGGACGACAGTGGGAATCCAGTCTCCTGGTGTTTCTCTGATGAGCTGTGTGAAATGAGGAGGGCTTTCACCTTACCTGAGTATCGAAGGGCTGGGTACATGAAGACGGTCTTCACTGCTCTTATAAAACAGATGCATGTGATGGGCTTCCCAGTCTATGCCCATGTTTCAGAAGAGAATACTGCTGCAATTAACATGTTTACATCTTTTGGCTTCTGTAATTATTGTGGTGTGACAGAACCCATTATGATTATAGCCAAACCTGGGGGGATCTGTACACACTAACCTCTGTTTAATCTCGGTTAAGGTGCTGACTGGGTCATTGTGTTGCATTTAACCTTTTCACCTTGCATCTGGTCCATCACTTGTATGCCTTACTTGTCAGACCTTGAAATAGTAACTGTGCAAACTTCCTCAACTGGGTGATTTCTGTCTGGCTGGATTCGCTCTTCTTTGTCTTTAGAGTGCCCTCTGGTGACTTAACTACACTTTACACTTCAGATCTAACTAAGAGAAGATCACTTTATTGGCCATGTACAGTTTCTTGTATTAGGAATGTGTCTTTTTGCATACCCCAACTTGCTCTCCATGAGACAAACGGACAGGGAGAGAAGCTTGGGCTCAGAGCACAGGGTCAGCCATTTATACGGCACCCCTAGAGCAGTTAGGGTTAAGGGCCTTGCTCAGGGGCCCAACTGAGTAGGATTCCTCTGCCGGCCGCGGGATACAAACCGGCAACCCTCCAGCCACAGGCGCAGATCCTGAGCCACAGAGCCACCGACTAGCAGCACGTCTGAGGTAGGACACACGCAGACATTGACACTTTCACAAGGGCCGATTTTTTAACTTACCTGTATGTCTTTGAACTATTCCTTTACCCCTCCTGGTCCTGAGTTTGATTCCAGGGTTCCTGTCTGTGTGGAGTTTATATGTTCTCCTTGCGTTTGTGTAGGATTTCTCTGCTGTCCTTCTAAACACATGCAGGTGGGGTGTAGAGACCAGTGGTTTTATGGCTCTGACCCCAATTGCTGAATTGAACTAATCAGTTGGATAGAAAATCAAATCACCTGTTGTTTTCTATTTGCTAATTGGGAGTTTTATTGTACCAAAAATTCATGGATAACTGTGTTGTGATGTGCAACAGTAATTGCTCTGTGGGAAACCACAAAGGTGTGCGATCAGAAACAGTTCATGGAGGTACTGTAGCAGTGCTGGTTCCAACCATGAGATTAGATCCCCTCAGACTAAGGGACTTTTTTGGATGGAGTAACGATCACATCTGGTCTCTTTTACTATAGCTTGTGTGTATATTTCTCCATCTGTAAATCATTAAACACCAATGTTATCAAAACCACTGATATGGTGAAGAGGGACACTGTGCTGTAGAATGTACTGTTCTTGTGATGGACCATTAAACCAAGTTCCTCACTATTTTATTATTAAATATCCAAATGCAACAGCGTGTAACACCGGTATCCTTCCTAAATTCCACCTTGGGTTTGCTAATCCAGTCAACCTAACCTTTCCCCCAAAATTCACTGGGTGATGAAATTCCTCACTTCCCCCTGATCTGTACCTGTCAGGCAGGTGCGTGATGAACTTAATGGGGGATGAAGTGGGTCCCTCCTGGATGTCAAGAGCTTTGGGATCCTTTGGGATGTTAAGCGTCTTATGAACACAAGGAATGAATTGTAGGAATGAGTCGTTAAGGACAGTGAAACATAAATAATCTGTATAAGATATACAGTATACGTTAATTTTTTTTTACCTTAAATGTTAACTTCTAGGCTTCATAGATAGACCTCATAGTAAGTACATTAGCACTGCTGTCCCACAGTTCAGGGATCATGAGCTCAAGACCTGGACAGGTGTATCTGTCTATGAGGAGACTGCATGACCTGGCTGTGATTAGCTTTAAATGTCTTTTTAGAATCTGGGGGGCATAATTAAATGTATTTATTACTCATGCATACAGCATATTGCTTGATTGCAGAGAAAAATGGTAAATTTGAGAAATTTCTATTCAGATTAGTTTTGAGGATAGGATTTTTGAAAATTTAATATTTATTTCCTATGATAAAATACATTTTAAATGTCTGTTGTTTTATGGTGACATCTTTGTCAATAATATTTGTAATTATTTTGTGATTAAAATGTTTCTTTTAAGACTACATTTAAAAGCTGTAATACATTATTTTAAGTTAACTGACTGTAATAGTTAAGACTTCATCCATCAGTCTACTTTATCCAACACAGGATCATGGAGGGTCATGTCAAGCAACAGGTGCAGGGCAGGATACACCCTGGATGGGACACCAGTCCATCGCAGGGCACACACAGACACAAATACACACACACTCACACCAGGGCCAATTTTCCAAAAAGGTATTTAACTTACCAACATGTCTTTGGATTGTGGAAGGGAAGAGGAGCACTGAGGGGAAACTCACAAACACAGGGTGAACATGCAAACTCCACACAGACAGCACCCCAGAAATTAAACCCAGGGCCCCAGGGCTTTGAGGCAGCAATGCTAACCACTGCACTACCATACTTTTTTAATCCATATCTTAACATTTAATTTACCAGTTTTTGTTTCCATACATTGTCCAGAAGGGGTATATGTGTCAACACAAACACCAACGCCTGTTTTATAAGTAGCCTCTTAGAAACGTCTAGGAGGCTACTTATTCAACATTAAATATTAAGCCGTACCAGAATCCAGATCCAGGCAGGGAACTCTTCAGGTGGAGACAAAGTCTTCTGGCTCCGACTCGTTAGTGGGGCTGGACTTCAGAGGTTCCAGGTGTGCCAGGTGCACAGAGATTGGCAGTGAGAGCAGACGGGTCAGAGTGACGTTGCAGGGAACCCTTACAAAACCAGGTCTGAGCAGAAGGCAGAGCAGTGAGAGGACCTCAGAGATTCAGGACAAACTGTAGAGTCCCAGTCCAGTTAGCAATAGAGATGTTTATTCTAAAATCATTTAAAGACCTTTCTACCTTGAAAAACATCCTTCTCAAGCAGATTCCTCAATCGATCACGGTAACGTATTTTATGTACACTTCTGATGGGTATTGCTTCTGATCTGAATTTTGTATTATGAAAGGTGGCATTTTAATACTTGAGTGGTTATTGACATAACATTCTAAGACAATGTTATGATGAATTTGATTTTATCTTATTTTCTTTGAAAGTGTTAATTTTAAATTTTAATTATTGTGTCTGTGTTGTGTTCCTGTAGCTCTAGAATGAGCAGGGTGAGATAAGCTTGTACCTGCTGCATGATGATCTGTTCTGTATTATTCAGGTGTATGGGGGTCTCCTCCACATCATGAACAGTAACAGGTGCAACCTTGAGATCTGTGTGGACTCTTGGCCAAACTTCAACACTGTCATCTGTAGACGTCAAAACAAGGTACAGGATGACAAGGGAGATCCGAAAATCTGCAAAGAGCGAAGACTAAAAATAACCTAAATAACAGAGAATTCAGTTCTTTTTGCAAAAACCTGTCTTCTTACTGTAAAATACAAGTTTTTAAAAGTCTGATCCATAAACCAGTTTGGGAAGGAGAAATGCCAGATGCAAAATAAGTCAAAGTAGATATGCAGTAAAGCACTTTAGTGTCTGCTGAGGTGGCATGATGATTTGAATTTTTCTTCTACACCTTCATGGTCCTGGGTTTGATTCCTCTGTGTGGAGTTTGCATGCTCTTCTTAGGTATGTGTGGGGTTAAATCAGGGTCCCCTGTTTTCCCTCTAAGTGCATGCAGGTTAGGTTTAGACACCACTGGGTTTAATCCTTCTGACCCTAATTGCCGAATTGAACTAATTCTTCAGAAATTCTTCAGTTTTTCACGGATACCTGTGCTTTGATGTGCTGTCCAACGTGTGGAAAACCATGAAGTGTACAATAAGCACCAGTTCATGGTTGTAGCAGTGCTGATTCAAAAGGTGAGGTGAGATCTGGGGTAACCATCACGGATGATCTCTTTCTCTCTGACTACTGTCATGCCCGCGCTGGACAGCACACCTCCCGGCGCTGTTAGAACAGCTCAGGCAGACTTTCACAGCGGTCTTCTAATTAGTTAATTATTTCATTATTAGTTTCATTTCCTTTAAACTCTTCCCTCGCTGAGTTGCTGTGCGCCTGTTACCTCGTCGTTTTTTCACCCGTTATCTTTCTCCCTGTGTTTTGCGCCTGCTTTGTTCTTTAAGCGCTTCCCTTGTTCGTAGCCTCGACCGCTTTCAGACCTGAGTGTGGGGTTTGTTTTGTGCGCCTTTATTTCATTTTTTGCCACCTCTTTGTTGCGGCGCTCCCACCTCGCCGCTGCCCGAGACGTGCTTGTCAGCTCTCAGTCACACGCGGCTATTTTCCATCTCGCCGCGTCATTACAGCTACAGCCTGTATACAGGCTGTGTATTGTATATGTTCTACAGCTTTAATTCATTAAATATCAATGTTAGCAAAATCTCATTGTATTAGTATACAGAATATTTTCAAATACATTGCTTTTTACACGCAGTACTGCTTTCTATCCTAATCTCATCAGATCTCAGATGTTATCTAAGGCTGTGACTAGTCAGCACTGGGCTGGGAGACCTCTAATAAAACCAGGTTGCTGCTGTAAGTGGTGTTGCTGACCATTAGGGGGTGCTCTTCTCTTTACCACTAGAATTTCCAAACCAGTGCCACAGTAGTCTGCTGTAAGGGGCATTGTCCTTCTGATGAAACATTAAATCAGGTTTCTGACAACTTGGTCTTTAAAGGTCCCATGGAACACTTTGTAAGGTTTGCATAATTTGGCCTACTTTTTCCCATAAAATTACTTTGGTGATATATTTTCTCATTTTCTTGATCTGCATATTACCAATGTAGATGATGACCTTTATAGGGGATAAAGAGCTTCTGGATTCTTTCAGATGAAAAGCACTGTGAACATGCAAGGGTTTAAATTGACTGTAGTGAATCAAGACTCCTATAAAGCTGGGAATCTCTGGAAGACTCAAGACTAAACAAGAGGCCAAGACCACCAGCTGTCTCCTTCTCCCTGTAAATGATTGTACATGTATTTGACTGGACATTGTGATGATCACAAACTAGAAGTGTCCTCACTCATGTCCTACTGATCACAGAGAAACTCTGACAGCTCAGGACTGACGAAGGGTGAGACTGGTGGAGTTTGGAGTTGGGGAGTACCTGGATCACTGTGTTATAAACAGACAGTAAGTTTAATTACAGTATGTAATAAATTAATGTAAATTTGACAGTTTTCAAACTGATGTCTCTTTTCCCAGGACCTGAGAAGCCATCCAGTTCAGTTCCCTAATCTGTGCACGATGTTCACGAAGGATCTTGTGAATCTGCGGGCGACGTTGATGGATGACAGGGTGATAGACTGGACACAAGACACCATTGTGAGAGGTTCTGTAGCTCATTAAGTGATCATAATGATCCACAATGTATCTAATGAACTGAAAGCAACCACACACACATTCACACAAGACTCATGAACAGACTGCAACTGTACTGTCTAGTCCTTCTTCAGAAACGGAACATTTATCAGAGTTTAAAACCTTTTACATATACACAATGATATTTCCATTTTTTCAGGAGTTTTGGTGACGTTTTAAACACTAACGCACATGAACAGCTGGTAAGACTTGAATTGTATTAAAGTTTCGTACTAAAACATTTTTCTCAGTAATAGGATTCCACTGCAAGGAACATGCACATTCTTGTGGCCTAGGAACTATTAAATACTTTTGGTTTCATTTCATTAACAAAGGGAAAAAACAACATCTAGATTCATTTTGTATTGTTTATTTTTTTCACTTTTATATTTTTTAACCATGAGTATTAGCTTCTAGGCTTCATGTCTCTGAGGTTTGATTCCCCCTCCTCATTAATCCATCCTGTCTGGAGTGGTACAGTGTTGATCAGTAAACAGCTGGTTTAAAGTTCTTTTTTTGGTTTTTGTGTTTCTTTTACTTAGCTGTCAGAATTTGGAGGGTTAGTCAGATTCAGCACAATTGAATATGTATTTAAACATGTATATGGCAATAAAACATAAATATAGAAATTGATATTAAATGTGTCTAAGAATTGTAATGATAGCAGCTTTTGTAATTTTCCAAAATTCCATAGATATTTCCTATGATGACATGAATTTTAAATGTTTGTTGTTTAAAGATGGCATCTCTTTGCCATTAAAATGTTTGCAGTGATAACACTGTACAGTCTTTCTTTTAAAAAGGTATTCCACACACTTACTGTGACTTAATAAAAGAGGTTGCTACCAGCAGTGGAATGGATGTGAAGGAATTCAAAGACTACAGCCTGATGGTTAATCACAATCCGGAGAGTCTTCAACACAATAAGTGAGTGCAAGACTAGTTACACAGAGAATGAACTCTTGTTTAACTATTAAAGTAATATTTGTAGATGTTAAGATAATATTTAAAGGCCTTTTAAACCATTAGCTTTTCTTGCAGTATATTATAAAGACTTTACTACAAAACTTGTTTGTTATAAAAAGTCACATGTAAATTTGCAACTATTTTAGATGCCACATGTATGTGGATATGTTAATGCATTTAATACATCATCAAATAAATTAATTATTATTTTCTGCAGAAATTCAATGACAAAATGGCATTAGCAGAAAGCTAATGAATTTTCTTTCTTATTTACTTGCTTATTACTTACAGGAGTGACCCTACACTGAAGATCTCAAGCCTGCAGGTTTCCCATGCTGAGCTGGTGGTGAAGCACACTGCCTTCAGAGGAAGTGACCTCACTCTCAGCCACGTGAGGAGCTGTATCCAGCACCTCCCCAGTGCCTGTATCCTGGACGACAGTGGGAATCCAGTCTCCTGGTGTCTCTCTGATGAGCTGTGTGAAATGAGAATGTCTTCCACCTTATATGAGTATCGAAGGACTGGATACATGAAGACAGTCTTGATTGCTCTTAGTAAACAGATGCATGAGATGGGCTTCCCAGTCTATGGCCATGTTGCAGAAGGGAATACTGCTGCAATTAACATGTTTAAATCTTTGAACAACAATTTTGTCCCTGGGAAGTATGCTGTACAAATCCTTGTATTCAAAAGGGCCAGTTAAGGAAGCCCTATATTATCCTCTTATGGATATACTGTATGGATATATATATATCCTATATATCTTATGGAGATGTTTTTTGTGAGGTAATTGTGCTGTAGAAAATGTCACATTTGCTGTATGTAGTATAGGGCTTACAAGATGCTCACCCTGTTTTAAAGCTTAACTTACAGCTATTAACGATGTGTGTACTCTATAGTAAATATTTAAAGAATTTTGACAAAGCTACATAATGGTTATCGATGTTTATTCTTGTAGTTGATGAGGTCATAAAATTAATAACATTTGCCGGTCACATTTTAAAAGTTTGCATCAGAAAAAAACTAAAAAGATGTTTTATTTAAATTATTTGCCTGGCATGTGGTGGGCTGAGAAACAGGTAAACACTGATGATCATAAGGAATTATCTGGTTTACACCAGATATTTAATTTCTTGATAAATTATTTGAGGTTTCAAACGCAGGAACATGGGATAAAAAGGCGAAGAATCTGTTACAAGTTTATTATCTCTTGATGCAATTTCTCTTGCAATAAAGATTTATTAACAAAGGGAAAGGGTTCATTCAACTATTGTATTTAACGGCATGCGTCACTGAAGCCCATTCTGACAGTCTCTAGTGGTCAAGTATGTTATGACAGCCCTGTCTTGGGGCAGTCTGACACAGAGCCTTCAATGATAATCAGCTGCCTGTTGGCTCTCCTGAACTGCAGTGAGACTGGTTGTGAATTAAGGGTCTCCATACAGGTATTGATCTGTGAAAAGGGATGAAATTCAGAATAGTTAATGTCTCATTTCTGCTTCAGCATTTTTTACCTCACCGGAGTATCTTAAAGTCTTTTCTCAAAAATAGAAAGACCAGAAAGGGAAGAAACACTGTGTTAATTGAATTGATGAAATATTTCCAGGTCTTATAGCTTGGTAGCTACATGAGTAGCGTCTTCCAGACTCCCCAACATTTGATCCCTGTTCTTGGTTTTAAATGAACTTCCTTGTAGTTTCCACTTGTGACCTGAGGTCTGTGTTTCACTGTTGATTCTCGACTGGTTTGCCTCTGTCAGGTCCCTTTGCAGTCTTTTCTTCCAAGACTAAAGAGGTCTAGTTCTTTCAGTCAGTGCAGGACATTCCTTATAGTTTGAGAATGTAACAGGTTGCTCTTCACTCGGCTGATTCTACATCAGCAATATTTTTTCAATGTTGTGCCCCACACTGTATTCAAAATGTGCTCTTACTAGTGCATTGTAAATTTGAACAAAACTTTCCCTGGTGTAAATCTTACAGGTTTAAGTCCACCCATCTATTTACTAGCCCTTTATCCAGTACAGGATCACAGAGGTGCCAGAATCTGTCCTGGCATGCAGTGTGCGTAAGACAGGGTACAGTCTGAGGAGGACGTCAATCCATCAGAACACACAGACACTCATAACTCATACCAGAGATAATTTCCCAGAAGCCAATTAACATACTAGTACAGCATGTTTTGGATGCATACCATTCCAGGTCCAGGAACAGAAGCCCTCAGGTGGGGACAAAGACTTCTAGCTGCTGGGTGTGAACTTTAAAATGCTCCAGGTGTACCAGGTGCCCCATGATTGGCAGTCAGAGCATATATAAAGATGATTTAGCAGGTAACCCTTACCAAACCAGGTCTGAGCAGGAGGAAGAGCAGTGAGAGGACCTAAGAGATTCAGGACATATAGTACCAGGCCAGTTAGCAATAGAAATGTTTATTTTAAAATCATTTAAAGACCTTTCTACCTTGAAAAACATCCTTCTAAAGCAGATTCCTCAATCAATCACGGTAATGTACTTTATAAACACTTCTGATGAGTTTTGGTTCTTCTCCAAGTTGTTTTATTATGAAAAGTGGCATTTTAGTGCTTGAGTGGTTATTGTCCTAACACAGTTCAGGTGGGGAGCTGCATCAGCATGCGTAGGCTGCAAAGGAACAAGTAAAGGTTTATTCCTGCTGACAAGAGAAGAAAGAAAACACAACGTTTTGGCTGTGGAGCCTTCTTCAGGTGTGTCACATGTGAATGTGCCATGGAAATTCACAAAATTGTTCAGTTACAAAGCTTCATATACTCTTATTGTATCTTTTCATATTGTATGAATTTGACTTTATCTTATTTTCTTGGGAAGTGTTAATAAGAAGTAGTGTTAGAAGGTGATTTATTCCACAGGGAAATGTGAAAACAATTTGTTAAGAAAATCAATGAATAGTTTCTCACAAGACAAACATACTAACTGTACATAGAAGGGATTACTCTGTGTGTGTTGTGTCACTGAAGCTCTATAATGAGCAGTATGAGAACACCTTGTACCTGCTGCATGATGATCTGTTCTGTAATATTCAGGTGTATGGGGGTCTCCTCCACATCATGAACAGTAACAGGTGCAACCTTGAGATCTGTGTGGACTCTTGGCCAAACTTCAACACTGTCATCTGTAGACGTCAAAACAAGGTACAGAATGACAAGAGAGATCCGAAAATCTGCAAAGAGCGAAGACTAAAAATAACCAAAATAACAGAGAATTCAGTTCTTTTTGCAAAAACCTGTCTTCTTACTGTAAAATACAAGTTTTTAAAAGTCTGATCCATAAACCAGTTTGGGAAGGAGAAATGCCAGATGCAAAATTAGTCAAAGTAGATATGCAGTAAAGCCCTTTAGTGTCTGCTGAGGTGGCATGATGATTTGAATTTTTCTTCTACACCTTCATGGTCCTGGGTTTGATTCCTGTCTGTGTGGAGTTTGCATGCTCTTCTTAGGTATGTGTGGGGTTAAATCAGGGTCTCCTGTTTTCCCTCCATGTGCATGCAGGTTAGGTTTAGAAACCACTGGGTTTAATTCCTCTAATTATTGAATTGAACTGATTCTTCAAATATTCTTCGGTTTTTCATGGATACCTGTGCTTTGATGTGCTGTCCAACGTGTGGAAAACCATGAAGTGTACAATAAGCACCAGTTCATGGTTGTAGCAGTGCTGATTCAAAAGGTGAGGTGAGATCTGGGGTAACCATCACGGATGATCTCTTTCTCTCTGACTACTGTCATGCCCGTGCTGGACAGCACACCTCCCGGCGCTGTTAGAACAGCTCAGGCAGACTTTCACAGCGGTCTTCTAATTAGTTAATTATTTCATTATTAGTTTCATTTCCTTTAAACTCTTCCCTCGCTGAGTTGCTGTGCGCCTGTTACCTCGTCGTTTTTTCACCCGTTATCTTTCTCCCTGTGTTTTGCGCCTGCTTTGTTCTTTAAGCGCTTCCCTTGTTCGTAGCCTCGACCGCTTTCAGACCTGAGTGTGGGGTTTGTTTTGTGCGCCTTTATTTCATTTTTTGCCACCTCTTTGTTGCGGCGCTCCCACCTCGCCGCTGCCCGAGACGTGTTTGTCAGCTCTCAGTCACACGCGGCTATTTTCCATCTCGCCGCGTCATTACAGCTACAGCCTGTATACAGGCTGTGTATTGTATATGTTCTACAGCTTTAATTCATTAAATATCAATGTTAGCAAAATCTCATCGTATTAGTATACAGAATATTTTCAAATACATTGCTTTTGACATGCAGTACTGCCTTCTATCCTAATCTCATCAGATCTCAGATGTTATGTAAGGCTGTGACTAGTCAGCACTGGGCTGGGAGACCTCTAATAAAGACCAGGTTGCTGCTGTAAGTGGTGTTGCTGACCATTAGGGGGTGCTCTTCTCTTTACCACTGGAATTTCCAAACCAGTGCCACAGTAGTCTGTTGTAAGAGGCATTGTCCTTCTGATGAAACATTAAATCAAGTTTCTGACAACTTGGTCTTTAAAGGTCCCATTGAACACTTTGTATTTGTAAAGTTTGCATAATTTGGCCTGCTTTTTCCCATAAAATTACTTTGGTGATGTATTTTCTCATTTCCTTGATCTGCATGTTAACAATGTAGATGATGACCTTTATTTGGGAGAAAGAGCTTCTGGATTCTTTCAGATGAAAAGCACTTTAAATACGCAAGGGTTTAAATTGACTGTAGTGAATCAAGACTCCTATAAAGCTGGGAATCTCTGGAAGACTCAAGACACAGAGAGAGGCCAGGGCCACCAGCTGTCTCCTCCTCCCTTTAAGTGATTGTACATCTATCTGGCTGGACATTGTGATGATCACAAACTAGAAGTGTCCACACTCATGTCCTACTGATCACAGAGAAACTCTGACAGTTCAGGACTGACGAAGGGTGAGACTGATGGAGTTTGGAGTTGGGGAGTACCTGGATCACTGTGGTATAAACAGACAGTAAGTTTAATTACAGTATGTAACAAATTAATATAAATTTGACAGTTTTGAAACTGATGTCTCTTTTCCCAGGACCTGAGAAGCCATCCAGTTCAGTTCCCTAATCTGTGCACGATGTTCACGAAGGATCTTGTGAATCTGCGGGCGATGCTGATGGATGACAGGGTGATAGACTGGACCCAAGACACCATTGTGAGAGGTTCTGTAGCTCATTACGTGATCATAACAATCCACAATGTATCTAATGAACAGAAACTGACCACAAGCACACATTCACACAAGACTCATGAACAGACTGCAACTGTACTGTCCAGTCCTTCTTCAGAAACAAAACATTGATCAGACTTTAAAACCTTTTACATATACACGATGACATTTCCATTTTTTCCAGGAGTTTTGGTGACGTTTTAAACACTAACGCACATGAACAGCTGGTATGACTTGAATTGGATTAAAGTTTCGTACTAAAACATTTTTCTCAGTAATAGGATTCCACTGCAAGGAACGTGCACATTTTTGTGGCCTAGGAACTATTAAATACTTTTGATTTCATTAACAAAGGCAAAAAACAGCATTTAGAGTCATTTTGTATTGTTTATTTTTTTCACTTTTATATTTTTTAACCATGAGCATTACCTTCTAGGCTTCATGTCTCTGAGGTTTGATTCCCCCTCCGCATTAATCCATCCTGTCTGGAGTGGTACAGTGTTGACTAGTAAATAGCTGCTTTAAAGTTTTTGAGAAAAGGATTCACATAATTGGTTTTTGTGTTCCTTTTTTCTAGCTGTCAGAATATGGAGGGTTAGTCAGATTAAGCACAAATGTATATGTATTTAAACATGTACAGTATATGGGAATAAAAAATAAATATAGAAATTGATATTAAATGTGTTTAAGAATTGTAATGATAGCAGCTTTTGAAATTTTCCAAAATTCCATAAATATTTCCTATGATGACAAGAATTTTAAATGTTTGTTGTTTAAACATGGCATCTGTTTGCCATTAAAATGTTTGCTCTGATAACACTGTACAGTCTTTCTTTTAAAAAGGTATTCCACACACTTACTGTGACTTAATAAAAGAGGTTGCTCCAAGCAGTGGAATGGATGTGAAGGAATTCGAAGTCTGCAGCCTGATGGTTAATCACAATCCGGAGAGTCTTCAACACAATAAGTGAGTGCAAGACTAGTTACACAGAGAATGAACTCTTGTTTAACTATTAAAGTAATCTTTGTAGATGTTAAGATAATATCTAAAGGCCTTTTAAACCATTAGCTTTACTTGCAGTATATTATAAAGACTTTACTACAAAAATTGTTTGTTATAAAAAGTCACATGTAAATTTGCAACTATTTTAGATGCCACATGTATGTGGATATGTTAATGCATTTAATACATCATCAAATAAATTAATTATTATTTTCTGCAGAAATTCAATGACAAAATGGCATTAGCAGAAAGCTAATGAATTTTGTTTCTTATTTACTTATAACTTACAGGAGTGACCCAACACTGAAGATCTCAAGCCTGCAGGTTTCCCATGCCGAGCTGGTGGTGAAGCAGTTTGACTTTGGAAGAAGTGACCTCACTCTCAGCCATGTGAGGAGCTGTATCCAGCACCTCCCCAGTGCCTGTATCCTGGACGACAGTGGGAATCCAGTCTCCTGGTGTCTCTCTGATGAGCTGTGTGAAATGAGAATGGCTTTCACGTTACCTGAGTATCGAAGGACTGGATACATGAAGACAGTCTTGATTGCTCTTAGTAAACAGATGCATGCGATGGGCTTCCCAGTCTATGGCCATGTTGTAGAAGGGAATACTGCTGCAATTAACATGTTTAAATCTTTGAACAACAATTTTGTCCCTGGGAAGTATGCTGTAAAAATCCTTGTGTTAAAAAAGGCCAGTTAAGGAATCCCTTTATTATCCTCTTATGGATATATGTATATATATATATCTTATGGTGATGTTTTTTGTGAAATAATCGTTCTACAGAAAATGTCACATTTGCTGTATGCAGTATAGGGTTTACAAGATGCTCACCCTGTTTTAAAGCTTAGCTAACAGCTACTAATGATGTGTGTACTCTATAGTAAATATTTAAAGAATTTTGACAAAACTGCATAACGGTTATCCATTTTTATTGTTGTAGTTGATGAGGTCATAAAATTCATAACATTTGCTGATAACATTTGGAAAGTTTGTGTCACAGCAAGGTGAACCCTATGGGCGAGGAATGTTCCTGCCTCGTGTACGACTACGCCACCTAGCAATACCAACGGGGTGCTAGAGCCCCTCTACTTTACCACCGGTTCTGTTTAACTCCCAGAATCACCAATGCCCACACAGACCAGCGACAAGCACTTGTATTGTAGAAGTGCCCTTTTTATTTTCCAACTACATTCACATTCACTGTCAACCAAAAACACAACGAAAACAGCATTCGCAGCAGCAAAAGGTCCTTCCCAGGGTCATAATGAATACAGAGGGGCAGCAGTCTTTCCTGTAAAATACTGAAGAGAGGCCACTCAAACGTTTCTGCTTTGTACTTGTAGTCTCCGATGGCCCAATTGAAGGAGAGGGGTATCGCCCAGTCCTATTTCCCCAGTCTCTGTTCAGGTAACAATAGGAATCCTCTGCAGGCTGTATTACATTCCCCTCAGTTTGAATCGGCTAGCTGTGCCAGTTTCCTTGTTCCTCACCTCCAGGTGTTAAAAGGCTCTGTACAGTACCTCTGTTCCAATGCCAATGTCTCCTGTGGTCGTCAGTTACTGAACCAGTAGTTCCTTGCTTTCAGGTATTAGTAGTCTCTGCGCAGTTCCTCCGTGGTCTCGCACTCTGCAGCTTCCCTTGTGCTGCCTGTGTCGTCTCCAGGGTCCAATGGGAATTGGGAGCCCCCTCTGTTCTGTCTCTCTTTTATTCTTCCCCTTAGCCAATCCCTCTCAGGATGTTTTCCACTGTCCCTGTCAGAATCGGGTTTGCCCAGTATTTTTCCAGGAGGAAGCTTGTGTTGTTTGAGGGGTGTGTGAGTGCCGAGCTAGGTGTTATGGTCCCTTATCATCTGTTCACTCTCCAGCTCTCCCTCCTCCTCCCTTGGTCTGGATAAAACTGGCTCAGCGACTCCTCACACCTCCAAGTATCAATACCTAATTGCTTCCTGAACGACTTGGGTTTGTCCATTGTTACTGACTGTTCCTGCTAGACTGTATTTATTAGAACAACTGCAGTCGCCACCCTTGAGTGAGAGGAGATCAACATAACCTAATCAATCCCAGCCTGCTACTGCCTCAATGGCCCACATCCTGCGACATTTGCATCACAAAAAACTAAAAAGATGTTTTATTTAAATCATTTGCCCGGCATGTGGTGGGCTGAGAAACAGGTAAACACTGATGATCATAAGGAATTATCTGGTTTACACCAGATATTTAATTTCTTGATAAATCATTTGAGGTTTCAAACGCAGGAACATCGGATAAAAAGGCAAAGAAAAACCACAGGGGAGAGGAGTCAGAAGGATGATGAAGGAAGAGAGTTATAGAGACGGACAGAAGAAGAAACACCATCATCCTCCTCTTCCTCTGAGCTTGTGCCTGGCGAGAGGACCTTGTTCTGCTCAGTCTGGGAGACCAGATTCTGGCTCAGTACTCTGAACCTTGTTATAGACAGCTCACTGTCCAATATATTTTTAGGAAATGCTGATTTCTTTTATTGTGGAATCCACAGGCTAAAGACTTTTCTCTCCTTATTTGGTGATGCATGTTTAGAATGGGACAGCAGAGTCCCATTGGCAGCAATGTTGTAAGAAGGGAGTAGTAGTCTTGGGTTGTTTTCTTTCATATAAGATGCAGGATGTTTCTCTTGTTTATCTGTCAAGGTGTTGCACAATGTTTCAGATTACAGAATTAGAATTTCGTGTTCCTGGGTCTGTCAAGGAGTTACTTATTGCTTTAGATTAGAGGGTTAGAATTTTGTGTTTCTGGGTCTGCAGGACTTCGGCTTCTGAAATAATCTTGTATGAAGGGTAACATTTTGTGTTCTTTAGTTATTTGATTGTTAATAAATATTCATTTTGTTTGTGCACATTTTGACTCTGATTTTATGACTATTCCACCAGAGCTGTGTCAGAGAATAAAAAGAATTCATGTTCCTCAAATTACAGTACACTAACTCCTCAGGCTTATTTATTTACATTTTTATTTCTCTAATCCCCCAATATATAGTAGCAATATATTTCTTTAATTTTAGGCTTTTATTTATATTTTTATATTTACCTTTTTCATTCAGTCTCCTGAGTATTGTCTGTTTTTTGTTACACAATGAATCTACTGTCCCTTAAAAAATTCCTCATTAAAAGAATAGGCTGGTTGTACAATACATCTGATGTAACCATATCCATAAAACTTTAACACTGAAAAATAAGCACAACAAAAATGTCTTAAATACCAAAAAACTAGATTGACAAGAAGGTCTCAACAAAATGTTTAACTTTTTATTAAAGATTTAAGTCATGATACCACACAACAGGGCAGCATAGTGGTGCTGAGTTTAACATTGATGCTAAAGAATTTCATGGTAGTTTAATTTGCTTCTGGGAAAATTTGACAGAATGTGCAATCAGAGAGCTAATACATTTGCTTTTTTAGTTACTTGCTTATTACTTACAGGATGAGTAAGGAATGGGCCTCCCAGGCTATGCCCATGTTGCAGAAGAGAATACTGTTGCATTGAACATACTTATACTGTATCTCTTGGCTTCAGTAACTACCCTGGCATGACAATTCCTATTTTGCTGGTAGCCAAGCATGGGCCAATCTGTGCACATTAACCCCTGTTTAGTCTCAGTTAAGGTGCTGACTGGGCCACTGTATGATATTTAACCTTTGTCACCTTGCATTTGGAGCTTCACTTGCTCGCCTTACTGACCCTGAATTAGCAGCAGTGGAAACTTCCTCAACTCAGTCATTTCCATGTGGCCAGACTCTCTCTACCTTGCCGGCAGGCTGACATGGGACGAGCGAGGCTGCTCGTCTGCGACAGTTTCCTCACTGCTGTGGCTCAGGAGTCTTCGCATGGCGCCAACTCCTAACCTCGGGGTGTGTGAAGGCTCAGATGGCTATTTCAAGGATCTTAAGAAAAGCAAAAAGACTTCTCCAAGTAGATTACTTCTTCAAAATAATCGTATTAAATAATAAATTTATGAAATAATCTTTTTAATAAGTAGCCTCTTAGCAGTTTTTTAATATGAACTTTTCAGCTGTACACTAGAGTACATTCAGCACCCCTGTTACCAGAATCCAGATTCAGACACAGAGGCCTCCAGGTGGAGACAAAGTCTTCTGACTCCGACTCGTTAGTGGGGCTGGACTTCAGAGGTTCCAGGTGTGCCAGGTGCACAGAGATTGGCAGTGAGAGCAGACGGGTCAGAGTGACGTTGCAGGTAACCCTTACAAAACCAGGTCTGACCAGAAGGCAGAGCAGTGAGAGGACCTCAGAGATTCAGGACAAACTGTAGAGTCCCAGTCCAGTTAGCAATAGAGATGTTTATTCTAAAATCATTTAAAGATCTTTCAACCTTGAAAAACATCCTTCTCAAGCAGATTCCTCAATCGATTGCGGTAACGTATTTTATAAACACTTCTGATAAATTTTTATTATTAAAAGAGGACATTTTAGTGTTTTTGTGGTTATTGTATTAACATGCTAAGACAATGATATCTACAGTTTTATAATGTGAATGTGCCATTTTATAATGTGAATGTGCCAAAACACATTTGTTCAAAGTTATACATTTATAAAGCTTTTTGTATTGTTATGTAGAAATTTGAATTGAACTTTCTTTCTATGTATCTTGGTGTCTTAGATAAATATGTTTTCTTCACAGGGAAATGATAAGACAATCTGGAGATTCAGTTCGGAAATCAATCAATGGTTTTTAATAAGAATAACACACTTACTGTGTATGGAAGGGATTACTGTGTCTGTGTTGTGTTCCTGTAGCTCTAGAATGAGCAGTGTGAGAACACCTTGTACCTGCTGCATGATGATGTGCTCTGTATTATTCAGGTGTATGGGGGTCTCCTCCACATCATGAACAGTAACAGGTGCAACCTTGAGATCTGTGTGGACTCTTGGCCAAACTTCAACACTGTCATCTGTAGACGTCAAAACAAGGTACAGAATGACAAGAGAGATCCGAAAATCTGCAAAGAGCAAAAAAGAGCATTTAGGTTAAAAATAACCTAAATAACAGAGAATTGTGCTCTCATTAAAACTGTTTTCATTATTTTTTTGCAAGATTTTGCATCTTATAGAGTTTTGCAACTGTGCAGTAAGCGTACCTGTACCATGAAACAAAAACGGATGGAGCATTTAAAGGTCTCTGTACTGATATAATATTAATATAAATATATTATAGAAATATAGGAGGCATATTTAGTCCAAACACTTTTATACACTTTTATATCAGCTTTTATAACATACTGTATGACACCTGAAAAAGATTTCTGATTATATAAAGATATAATATACTGTAGATATGCAGTCTCTGCAGTGTCTACCGTGGTGACATGGTGATTTGAACTATTCCTTTACACCTCATTGGTCCTGGGTTTGATACCAGGTTTCCTGTCTGTGTGGAGTTTGCATGTTCTGCTTCCCAAACACATGCAGGTTAGCATAAGGAAAAGCATTTGGTATACTGTATGATCAGCAACAGTTCATAGGTGTAGCAGTGGAGATTCAGTGGAGATTCAGAAGGTGAGGTCAGATCTGGGGTAATCCTCACAGGTTCTGTGGTACTGTATACTGTTTATGTTCTACAGCTTAAATTTAATCTTTTCCAAGGTCCTGACAAGCCATCCAGTTCAGTTCCCTAATCTGTGCACGATGTTCACGAAGGATCTTGAGAATCTGCGGGCGATGCTGATGGATGACAGGGTGATAGACTGGACACAAGACACCATTGTGAGAGGTTCTGTAGCTCATTAAGTGATCATAATGATCCACAATGTATATTATTGAACTGAAACCAACCACACGCACACATTCACACAAGACTCATGAACAGACTGCAACTGTACTGTCCAGTCCTTCCACAGACTTCAGACTTTAAAAGACTTCAGACTTTAAAACCTTTTACACATACACAATGATCCAATCTCCATGTTTTCCGGGGGGTCTGGTAACATTTTAAACACTGACGCACATGAACAGATGGTTCGTCATGAGCCTCGTTAATATTGTAAGGCAAGCATTTTCTTCTGCAAATGATTTGTGGTCCTCTTCGTTCTCAGGATCTGTAATCCACTGCCAGCAATGTGAACAATCATTTGTAAAAGTCAATGTTTGCCTTTTTGATGGAGCTCATGGTATTTCAACAGCTATTGCTATGAATGTCCATTTTTAACCATGAGCATTACCTTCTAGGCTTCATGTCTCTGAGGTTTGATTCCCCCTCCTCATTAATCCATCCTGTCTGGAGTGGTACAGTGTTGACTAGTAAATAGCTGGCTTAAAGTTTTTGTGAAAAGGATTTGCATAATTAGTTGTTGTGTTTCTTTTACTTAGCTGTCAGAATTTGGAGGGTCAGTAAGGTTCAGCACAGATTCATATGTATTTAATCCTGTATATCCCCTTATTGCACTGAAAAATAGGGAAATTGATATTAAATGTATTGTAAGGAATTTAAATGACAACTAGTAATTTATCCAAATTACTAGTTGTGACTTATTTTCCCAAATTCCGTTGATATTTTGTCATGAAGAGCAGTAAACAGGGAGAAGCTGAAGGTGTTACAGACCCGAGCGAAGAAGCAGCAGACCTCAGGCACTGAACCAGGCAGAGCAAAGGTGACACCAGGCACTGGAGAACAGCTAGGATGAGCGTAACATATGTCCTAGGACAAGACACATGGTGAAATTGTGCTTGAAGGTGGCATCTCTTTGTCATTAAAATGTTTGCAGTGATAACACTGTACAATCTTTCTTTTAAAAAGGTATTCCAGACACTTACTGTGACTTAATAAAAGAGGTTGCTACCAGCAGTGGAATGGAAGTGAAGGAATTCAAAGACTACAGCCTGATGGTTCATCACAATCCAGAGAGTATTCTACACAATGAGTGAGTGCAAGACTAATTACACGGAGAATAACGTCTCTTTAACTATTTAGGTAATCTTTGTACATGTCAAGATAATGTTTTCAGGCTTTTTAATTCATTACCTTTTCTTGCAGTCATTATAAAGTTAATTTTTTATTATATTTATTCTGTGACATTTAATATTTCCAGAACCATTCAGTGAGGAAAAGAGTTTGAGTTACATAAGGGAAGAGGAATGTGTTCACGATTACCAAAAAGTGTAACAACTAGTAATATTACTAGTAATATTATATACCACATATATTTGGAGATGCTAATGTGTTTAATACATCTCTAAACACATGCATTATTATTTTCTGCAGAAATTCAAAGATAAAATGTGCAAACAGAGACATAATGAATTTTCTTTCTTATGTACTTGTGTGTTACTTACAGGAGTGACCCTACACTGAAGATCTCAAGCCTGCAGGTTTCCCATGCTGAGCTGGTGGTGAAGCCCTTTGCCTACAGTGGAAACGATCTCACTCTCAGCCATGTGAGGAGCTGTATGCAGCACCTCCCCAGTGCCTGTATCCTGGACGACAGTGGGAATCCAGTCTCCTGGTGTCTCTCTGATGAGCTGTGTGAAATGAGAATGGCTTTCACCTTACCTGAGTATCGAAGGGCTGGGTACATGAAGACAGTCTTTACTGCTCTTATAAAACAGATACATGCGATGGGCTTACCTATCTATGGCCATGTTGCAGAAGAGAATACTGCTGCAATTAACATGTTTACATCTTTCAACTACACTTTTGTTCCAGGAAAGCATGCTATTAAAATCCTTGTTTACAAAAAGGTCAGTTAAGGAAGCCATGTTGAAAACTATATTATCCATATCTGGTGATGTTTTCAATTATCTTAATACTTTATCAGCATAATTAAACACATGTGAAGTAATTGTGCTACAGAAAAGGTCACATTTGCTGTATACAGTATAGCGTTAGCAAGACGGTCTTCTATTCTGATTGATTAACAGCTATTAATGATGTGTATAGTCTATGGCTTTCACAGACGTTTGACAAAGTTGTATAATGGTTATCAATTCTTATTGTTTTAGTTGAATAGGTCATAAAATGTATAACATTTGCTGCTCACATTTGGAAAATGCATATCACAAAAAAATGGATTTAATTCAAGCTATTGTCCTACGATGTAGTGGGCTGAGAAACAGCTAAACATTGACGATCACAGGTTTTCTCTAATTACCCTTCTGTTTTTATTTTAATAAATGAAAATCACTGTCCTATTTATTTTAGGAATTGCTGATTTCTTTTACTGTGGAATCCAGACACTAAAGACTTGATCTCCTTATTCGCATTTCAGAATGAGAAGGCAGATGCCCAGCTGACATTGGCAGCAATGTTATAGGAAGGGAGAATTAGTCCTGGGCTGTATTCTTTTAAGATGAAGGATATTTCTCTTGTACATCTGTCAATGTGTCGCATATTGCTTATCATTACAGGGCTAACCCCTTTAGCTTGTTTATATATATTCATATTTTATATATAGTAATAGATTTCTTTACTTTTGTGCTATTATATATGTTTTATTCAAACAGTCTCTTCAGTATTGTCTCCTTTTTGTAACACAATGAATCCACTGTCCCTTAACAAAATTCCCCATTAAAAGAATAGGCTGGTTGTACTGTTCAATACGTCTGATGTTCCACCTTCCCGGAGGGCCGACATGGGAATGAGCTGCTCCTCTGTGACAGGTTTGCTCACTGCTGTGGACACGCTCCTCAGCTGAGCCTCTCCTGCTGTTCTGTGACAGGTTTGCTCACTGCTGTGGACACGCTCCTCAGCTGAGCCTCTCCTGCTGCTCTGTGACAGGTTTGCTCACTGCTGTGGACACGCTCCTCAGCTGAGCCTCTCCTGCTGCTCTGTGACAGGTTTGCTCACTGCTGTGGGCACATTCCCCAGCTGAGCCTCTCCTTGTCACGATCGCTAACCCCTCCTCTTAAGGGCGCTCCAGCCCTTCCTTGTTCCTTCCCATTGTCTGCACCTGTTCCCTAATCCCGCTCCCCCTTAAAAGCCAAGACGCGGACCTCACTCCTGGTTCCTCATTGATTTCCGCATCGTGAGAGCCAGGGGGTCCTGCCGCGTCTGGCTCCGTTATGGTTTTAACTTTCTGTTCCTGATCCCCTGCCCCGCCGGTCCCGACCCGGCTCATGGTTTTAACCCCTGGATGGATCTCCTGCCTTTGGACTCTTCTCTCCCGTTTGGATTCCCCGTTTGGACTGGCTTCGTTTGTTCGCCCGGACTCAGTTCCCCAGGACACCAGCTCACCTTGGACACGCCCCCCTGTATCCTGACCCTTTCCTGCATGACTTTCTCCCTCGTGTATCTTCACTATTCTGGATCGCGTCGTCCGCATAGGGCCCGGAAGGAACTGCTTCGTGACACTCCTGCTGCTCTGCAGGAACAGTGTTTCCTCTGCGCAGCTGCAGTCGTGCTCTAGAGCCCACGGGGGAGGAGTGGAAGTTGCCCAGCTGTGCTCATGAGGCTCAGCTGCAAACCCCGTGTTGATGTGAATGTCCAGATGGTTGAGCTGGCTTATTTCAAAGATTTGTAATATTAAATCAGTTCTTCAAAATAAACACGATACAGCCTTTAGCTATGCTGCTACTGTCACCTTTGCTAAACTGAATTCAAACTAAAACTTGTACTTGTATTTTACAGAGATCTTGGATTTTCCTTCCCTTGGCTGGCAAACGGAGACCACATACAGTATGTAGTATGCACACACCAGAAAATCATTCTATTCCCATCAACTAAGCAATTAATTCCACTTCCACCTATTAATTAAGCAATTATTGTCCAAGATCTATATCGTGTTTAGCAGCTCTTGATGTTCAAGACAAATTCCTTTAGGGCAATAAAGGTTAATTCAACCATTGTATTTACCAGCGTGTGTCTTTTAATGCTGTCTGGTGGCCTCTACTGGCCAAAATGCATAATTACAGTCCCGTTTTAAGGCAGTCTGCCCCAGACAACGGTAACCAGCCGCCTACTGACTCTCCTGGATTAATGTGAGAGCGGTAATGAATTATGGACCCCAATACAGATATTATTCTGTGAACAGGGATTCCATTAACCAGGAACTAGATTTAATTCAGACCTGTTAATGACTCTTTTATGGTTCAGTGTTTCTATATACTACTAAAGTATTGTATAACATTCTTAAAAACACAAAGACAAGAAGGGGAAGAAACATTGTCGTACCTGAATTCATGAAAATATTTTCAGGTCTGGTAGTAATAGGAGCCTGTCCAGGGAAACCCACAAGGCTTGTATTCAAATGAAATAAGTACAGTACTCACTGTCCTCTGCATGTATCACCCTTAATCACCCTTAATGGGGGATAAAGTGGCTCCCCTCCCGTATATCAAGAACTCTGGGGTGTTAAGCAGCTTATAAAGACAAGGAGTGAGTTGTATCTGATGTTAAGGACTGACAAACTGTGAGACTGTGCAGTGGTGGCAATATCAATGAGTTAGAAATGGACAGTATCTTTTCACAACTTAAACTGAATGCACATTTGACATTTTTCAATCTGATGTCTCTAACCAGGGTCCACAAAGCCAACCAGTTCAGTTCAGTTCCCTAATCTGTGCACGATGTTCCCGAAGGATCGTGTGAATCTGCAGGTGAATCTGATGGATGACAGGGTGATAGTGTCACGATGCATTTTTCAGGACCCTGTGCAGACGATAGAATCCGGAAGGGAGTGCAACAAACACGGGGGAGAGAGGACTAGGAACAGGGCTGGTAGACGAACAGGGGGGCGTGTCGACGGTGCACAGGTGCTCGGGGGGGCGTGGCCAAGGCAAACAAGTCCAAAGGGAGTCCGAAGGGAAATCCAGAGTAGGCAAGAGTCCATAGCCAGGTAATCCATCCATAACAAAGACTACAAAAGTTAAAAGGGATGCTGTCTGTGTGGAGTTTGTGTGTTCTCCCCCTGTTCTCTTCTGGGTGCTTCAGTTTCCTGCCACAGTCAAAAAACATACTGGTAGGGTAATTGGCTTCTAGGAAAATTGGTCCCGGTGTGAGTATTTGTGTGTCTGTGTTTACATATTTTGGGGGAATCTGTCAAAGACATGGTAACCAGCTGCCTGTTGATGCTTCTTACACTTATATAGCGCTTTTCTGGATACTCCACTCCACTCAAAATTTACAGGTAATGGGACTCCCCTCCACCAATGTGTAGACTGATGTGACGGCAGTCAGAGTGCACCAGTACACTCCCCACACACCAGGAGAGCAGAGTGATGAAGATGAGATGGGGATTATTAGGAGGCCATGACTGGTAAAGGCCAGGATGCCAGGGTAAACACCCCTACTCTTTTCGCAATCTTTTTCTTCAAGACTAAAGAGGTCTAGTTTTTCAAAATGAGTTCTTCAAAATGTGCTCTTACTAGTGCATTGTACATTTTAACAAAACATCCCCAGGTGTAAATCTTACAGTTCTCAATCCACCCCCCTATTTCCTTGCCCCTTGATCCAGTATGGGATCACAGAGGAGCCTGTCCCGGCCAGCAACATGTGTAAGACAGGAGGTCAGTCCATCGCAGGGAACACACAGACACTGCCACTCATACACTCACATCGGACCAATTTCACAGAACCCAACTACAGTAACCTACCAGGATGTTTTTGAATGCGTGTAATTCAACACACCTGTTAACAGAATCCAAATCCAGGCACACAAGCCCTCAGGTGGGGACAAAGACTTCTGGGTGTGAACTAAAATGTTCCAGGTGTACAGTGAGTGGCAGTGAGAGCGTGTATATATACAGTATGAGTGATACTGCAGGTAACTCTTACAAAACCAGGTCTGAGCAGAAGGCAGATCAGTGAGAGGACCTCAGAGATTCAGGACATACTGTAGAGTCCCAGTCCAGTTAGCAATAGAGATGTTTATGTTAAAATCATTTAAAGATCTTTCTACCTTGAAAAACATCCTTCTCAAGCAGATTCCTCAATCGATCATGGTAAAGTACTTTATAAACACTTGCGATAGGTATTGCTTCTTATCTGTGTTTTTTTAATTATAATGGTGGTATTTTAGTGCTTGAGTGGTTATTGTCTTAACATAGTAAGACAATGATAGCTACAGTTTTATCATGTGAATGTGCCATGGAAATTATTTTATTTTAAGACAGATATAATGAATTTGATTTTATCTTATTTTCTTTGGAAGTGTTAATTTTAATTTTAAATTAATGTGTCTGTGTTGTGTTCCTGTAGCTCTAGAATGAGCAGTGTGAGAACAGCTTGTACCTGCTGCATGATGATCTGTTCTGTATTATTCAGGTGTATGGGGGTCTCCTCCACATCATGAACAGTAACAGGTGCAGCCTTGAGATCTGTGTGGACTCTTGGCCAAACTTCAACACTGTCATCTGTAGACGTCAAAACAAGGTACAGTACAGAATGACAAGGAAAATGTGAAAATCCGCAAAGATCAGACTACTTAAATAACTTAAATAACACGGAATTATGCTTTTACGAGAACCGTTTTCATTAGTTTTGCAAAACCTGTCTTCATATTGAGTGCTAATAGGAGTTTTGTAACAGTGCAGGACATGTCGTGTAAAATATGTAAAAACATTAAGCTTTTTAAAAGTCTAATCTAAAAACCATTTTGGAAAAGAGAAATATCAGATGCAAAGTTAGTCAAAGCACAAAGCTCTTTAAAAGCAATTATAATTGAGGAGTACAAAGCAATGTATAGCAGGTCTTACCACAATGTAAAAACACCTGAACATGATTTGCGCTAATTCTTCAGTTTTTCATGGATACCTGTGCTTTGATGTGCTGTCCAATGGGTGGGGGTGGAATACAAAAAGACATATACCAGTTTAAAGCTGGGAATATCTGGAAGACACAAGACTCAGCAAGAGGCCAGGTCCACCAGCTCTCTCCTCCTCCCTGTCAATGATTGTACATGTATCTGACTGGACATTGTAATGATCTGAAACTAGAAGTGTCCACACTCATGTCCTACTGATCACAGAGAAACTCTGACAGTTCAGGACTGACGAAGGGTGAGACTGGTGGAGTTTGGAGTTGGGGAGTACCTGGATAACTGTGCTATAAACAGACAGCAAGTTTAATTATGTAACAAACTGAACGTGAGTGTCAAATTTGAGTTTTGAAACTGATGTCTCTTTTCCCAGGACCTGAGAAGCCATCCAGTTCAGTTCCCTAATCTGTGCACGATGTTCACGAAGGATCTTGAGAATCTGCGGGCGATGCTGATGGATGACAGGGTGATAGACTGGACCCAAGACACCATTGTGAGAGGTTCTGTAGCTCATTAAGTATTGCGATATGATACAAGGAGTGAGTGTGAGGGACGCAGAGCTCCCATTAGAGAAGCATGTGTTGATATCTGACTGCTGCTGAAGCAAGTCTATAAACTAACAAGACAAGTGAGGGCGTACCTGTGCAATGTCAGCTGTCCTAGCTGCCCCAGTGAGGGTCCATATAACAGTACCACTCTCGGAGGAGAATGAGCATAAGTTCAGGAAAAGAGCAAAGAAGTTAACCAAAAGGCCATGATGGGTGTGTCAGGCACTGTGGTCCGTAAAGTAACGGCCGTGTCCTGTGGAGCCACATTATTCCTAATCCGTTAATCTCCTAAAACTGGATCTCGCCACGCACACATTCACACTCGCTCAAGACTAGATTGCAAATGTACCGTCCTTCTAAAGAAGAAGGAAACATTTACATGGTTTCCATGTTTTCTTTTAACATTTTAAATACTAACGCACATGAACAGCTAGTAAGGTACTGTACGGAGTGTTGTGTCATAATTATGACAACATCTAGACATTTTCCATAATTCCATAGTTATATGCCATGATAAAATGAATTTTAAAAAGTCTGTTGTTTAAAGGTGGCATCTGTTGTAAAAGAAGAATTTGTTTTAAAAACAGTGTACAACTTGTTTTTTTAAAAAGGTATTCCAGGCTCTTACTGTGACTTAATAAAAGAAGTTGCTACCAGCGGTGGAATGGATGTTGAAGAATTCAGCGGCTTCAAACTGATTTTTCATCAGAATCCACAGAGTGTTCTACACATGGAGTGAGTGCAAGACTAGAGAGAGGATAAAGGCTTGACTGGGAGGGCATGGTGGCACAGTGGTTGGCATTGCTGCGTTGCAGTGCTGGGGACTGGGGTCTGAGTCTGGTTATTAGGTAATCTTTGTAGATTTTAAGATATTTTTTAAACCTTTTTAATTGCAATTATTGTATAGGCTTATGATAGTGTTTAATTTATTTATGTGAAATGTATAGAACCATTCAGCGAGGGAATCAGCAACAAGGGGGAAGGGGAAAAGGTTTTGACTTGTAGAAACTGTTACACTTTTAACTCATGTGTTTAATACTTACAAAAATACACATATTATAATTCTCTGAAGAAATTCAATGACAAAATGTGCAAACAGAGATCTGGTGTATTTTCTTCTTTATTTTCTTGCCTGTTACTTACAGGAGTGACCCTACACTGAAGATCTCAAGCCTGCAGGTTTCCCATGCTGAACTGGTGGTGAAGCAGTTTGACTTTGGAAGAAGTGACCTCACTCTCAGCCATGTGAGGAGCTGTATCCAGCACCTCCCCAGTGCCTGTATCCTGGACGACAGTGGGAATCCAGTCTCCTGGAGTCTCTCTGATGAGCTGTGTGAAATGAGAATGGGTTTCACCTTACCTGAGTATCGAAGGACTGGATACATGAAGACAGTCTTGACTGCTCTGCTAAAACAGATACATGCGATGGGCTTACCTATCTATGCCCATGTTGCAGAAGAGAATACTGCTGCAATTAACATGTTTAAATCTTTCAACTACACTTTTGTCCCTGGGAAATGTGCTGTCAAAATTCTTGTATTCAAAAGGCCAGTTAATGGAGTCACGTTGAAACCTACATCATCCTCATCTGATTGATTGTCACTTTTTAATAAAAACATAATGTTTGGGTTTACTCTAGTTAATTAACTTCTTGATTTATTATTAGAGGTTACTAAATAAAATACATGAATACATCTTGAACTTCAGTAGCACATCTCTCTGAAACCTCTCCCACTACCCCATCTACACACCTGCATGTTGTGTTACTGTGGCTCTGGAATGAGCAAAACAAGGTACAGGATGACAAGAGAAGTCAAAAAGTGCAAGTCTGCAAAATACAAAGACTAAATAACTTAAATAAGAGAATTAAATTCTTACTAGAACTGTTTCTATTGTTTTTGCAAAACCTATTTTCACATATGCAGTAGAGTGCTGGAAGGAATTTTGTAATAGTGGAGGACTGTAAAACACAGTAAAGTATAGAGCATTTATTTGAACCATAAACCAATTTGGTAAGGAGAAATATCAGAATAAATGTATTCAAAGCAGATATTAACAGCTGTTGTCATAAAGGAATCTGAACGAGGTGCATAGAGAGTCCACTGAGGTGGCTTGGGGATTTTAATTAATACTTTACACCTAGAGTGTGGAATTTGCATGTTCTCTATGGGTGGGATTTTCTCAGGGTCCCTGCTTTCTTCCCAGACAGATGCAGGTGAGGTTTAGAAACTTATGTTTTTTACTGCTCTGACCCCATTTGCTGAATTAAACAAATTCATTGGATAAAAATCCAAATCACCTGTTGTTTTCTAGTTGCACATTGCAAAGCACATAGCAGGGCATGGGCAGTTGGGAAATTCCTGATTTACAAATTGGGAAGACAGACAACACACATACACACAATTAGTGTTCTGCTCAGACAATTAAATTTAAAAAATAAATTATTCAAACAGTAGAATCTTTGATGTGACCAGAAAAAGAAAACTTTTATTTTTCCATCCATCTTTAGGTGCATTTTTGATTCAACAAATACAAAAACTGTCAATGTGTGTCATTCCATAAATATTGCACTGTTCCACAAATTCAACATGAAAATATTGCTTATAGTCTGGCAGGTAAGATAAATCAATTTAAATGGGCATGTAAATATCGAATGTTGTGTACGATACACGGAGTGGAAGAAAATTAATATTGTTTAGTAAGTAAAGGAAGGGAAAGAGATGTATTAAGGAAATTAAAAGTTGAGAAAAATGTATTAAAAATAAAGTTGTCTTCCAGTTTTTGGGGGGGATGGAGGGGAAAAAAAGACAGACCATCAGTGGCAGATGGCGAAAGAACAGATTTTGTTGCTTTTAACTTGCTTTTCTTTCCAGTAGAAAGGCACTGCTTCCTAGAGAGCAAGTGTTGTCCAAACTCAAAAAGGAGAGAAAAAAAGATTATTTTTAAAATACATTTTCAGCAACTCATACAATTTGTCAATAGGGGCCGCTGTCGCAAGCACCAACAGGCAGAAGATAAGAAAGTTAAATAAAGTTAAAGTTTTGAGCTTCTACCTCACCGAGGTTGTCTATCAGCGGTAGCTAGTCAACATTACAAATAAACAATAAGGACAGTATTTCCGTTTAAAAAATAAAAGAGAAAAGGAAAGCTTTTCAAACCTGAAGATTTGTGACACTTCTCATTCCCAGTAACACTAAGCCACTGCAAGGAATGTGCACCATCTTGCAAAACAAAGATCAGTATGTACCTGCCCTGTAGCCTTGTATAAGGCAAAGCAACACATCTTGTTTACATCTTTTCATCATATATTTGTTTGAATTTATTTAAGCCAAGAAAGTGAACATTTACACTGAGAGAGTTGGATGTCTGTGTGGAGTTTGCATGTTCATCCAGGTTTTCTCCGGTTAGTATAGTCTCCACTCAACTCCATCATGGACATGTTGAATACCAATAGACAGACATGCAAAACTGTCTGTCTTCTGTGGAGCAGGAGGTAAATGCATTATTCAGCATTTCTTTTCCTTACCTGTAAGTACATGGAGAATCCTTTGTTTCAGTGCAATGTTGTTTCTGTTCACAGGTGCATATTCTCTTATTAAAGTGGAAAATATTAAATAGATTTAATAAATAGATTAATAAATTTGTAAAAAATAATTCTGAAACGTTCTAGTAACTTCTGAAATTCCACAGTTATTTCCTAAGAACAAAAAGGTAAGTGTTGTGTACATTTAAGTTGACATCACCTTGTCCTTAAGAAATGCCATGATAGCAGAAAATAATTTCCCTAATCTTAAAATATCCCAAGATCATACTGACCCGATAAAAGAAGTTGCCTCTATCATTGGAATAAAATGTCAGAACACCAAGACCAGAATCAAGACAGCTTTCTTGCGATAAGGGAGTACAAGCTGTACAGCACATTACAACCGAAGAGCATTCTCTGTGACCAGTGATGGCAAGATGGCCGTTGTGTAGCGATGCGGGAGCGGGCAGAGCCGAGGCGAACACCGGAAAAAGTCGACTCCCTGTCTGAGGGCGTGAGGCTGGCGAAAACTGGGTGGGAAAAAAAAGAAGAAAAATACGGCGCACAGGCTGCTTTTTGTAAAAATGTTCTGTGAGGAAGGCTGAAGAAGGCTCCACAGCTGAAACGTTGTTTCTTTGCTTTTCGGCATGGAATAAGCCTTTATTTGTTCCTGTACAGTTTTTGTTATGCTGCTACTGTCATGTTTGCTAGTTTGCAGTTTAGTTTTGCTAAACTGAATTCCAACTACAACATTTACTTGGACTCTACAGACACCTTGGGCTTTCCTATCCTGAGCTACTGAGCCAAACGGAGACACAAACACACATAGGCACACACCAAAAATATCAAAAGAAAATCCTCATATTAAAATCAACTAATTAAGCAAATATTGGCTAAGCATGCAATTACTGGGTGGCACAGTGATTAGCATTGACGCCTTGCAGAAGTGGAGCCCTGGGTTGAATTCCAAACTAGCTCTCAGTGGGGAGGAGAGCAGAGTGATGAAGCCAGTTCACAGATGGGGAGTATTAGGAGGCCATGATGGGTAAAGGCCAATGGGAAATTTGGCCAGGATGCCAGGGAAAACACTCCTACTCTTTTCAAGAAGCACCCTGGGATTTATAATGACAACAAAGAGTCAGGACCTCAGTTTTATGTCTCTGTCCATCCAAAGGTAGGTGCCTTTATACAGTTTTGTGTCCCCTATACTATACTGGGGCATTAAGACCCACACAGACCACAGGGTGAGAACCCCTTACTGGCCCCACTAACACCTCTTCCAGCAGCAACCTTAGCTTTCCCAAAAGGTCTCCCATCCAGATACCGGCCAGGTTCACACCTGCTGAGCTTCAGTGGGCTGTCAGCTGTAAACTGTAGGGGCATATGGCTGCTGGCCTCTGGTTTTCATTTTACTGTTGATTCTGAAGAGCTTTGACCTTGGCTGACTGGTTTTCCTAGTTTATCTTTATCATCTCCCCTGGTTGTTTTAAATACCAGGATCAGGTCCCTTCGCAATCTTTTTCTTCAAGTCTAAAATGTCTATTTTTTTCAGTCAGTGCAGGACATTCCTTTAAGTTTGAAAATGTAACTGGTGGCTCTTCACTGGAATGTTGTGTCCAAACTGTACTCAATATTCAAAATGTTCTCTTACTACTGCATTGTACATTTTAACAAAACATTCCCAGGTGTAAATCTTACAGTTCTCAATCCATCCCCCTATTTCTTAGCCCCTTGATCCAGTACAGGATCACAGAGAAGCCGGAGCCTGTCCCAGGTGTGACGGTTGCGTCTGCAGATCTTACGCAGAATCCTTCATTCTGGAGACGTAAACATTAAGCCAGTCTATGGTCAGAAATCGTGTAGTTAAGAGTACTAAACATTAGCGCCGAAGAGGTAGAGAGAGAGACGTGGTTGTAGGAGAAGCAGGAGTCTAAACCAGGAGTATCACTGAAGTGCCAAATCAGTAACCGGGAGTCAGAAATGGAGGCCAGGGATCGAAGAGAGTGCGCAGGAAGAAGGAGACAGAGTAGCTTAGACAGGAGTAATCCAATACTGAGTGAGGGGTGGTATGAGAGTGGGTTTACATATGGGAGTGAACATGGGTGTGAGAATGTGAGGTGCGTGATTGAAGGAGATAAGATCTTCTGGAGCGAGAGGCAGGTGACGTGAAATCGGCCAGCAATGTGCGTAAGACCAATTTCCCAGAACCCAACTAACCTACCAGGATGTTTTTAGATGCATATAATTCCACACACCTGTTAACAGAATCCAGATCCAGGCACAGAAGCCCTCAGGTGGGCACAAAGACTTCTGGGTGTGAACTTTAAAATGTTCCAGGTGTACAGTGAGTGGCAGTGAGAGCGTGTATATATACAGTATGAGTGATGCTGCAGGTAACTCTTACAAAACCAGGTCTGAGCAGAAGGCAGATCAGTGAGAGGACCTCAGAGATTCAGGACATACTGTAGAGTCCCAGTCCAGTTAGCAATAGAGATGTTTATGTTAAAATCATTTAAAGATCTTTCTACCTTGAAAAACATCCTTCTCAAGCAGATTCCTCAATCAATCATGGTAAAGTACTTTATAAACACTTGCGATAGGTATTGCTTCTTATCTGTGTTTTTTTAATTATAATGGTGGTATTTTAGTGCTTGAGTGGTTATTGTCTTAACATGGTAAGACAATGATAGCTACAGTTTTATCATGTGAATGTGCCATGGAAATTCTTTTGTTCTAAGACAATGATATAATGAATTTGATTTTATCTTATTTTCTTTGGAAGTGTTAATTTTAATTTTTAATTACTGTTTCCCTGTTGTGTCCCTGAATCTCTAGAATGTGTGAGAATGTAAGAGTGTGAGAACGCCTTGTACCTGCTGCATGATGATGTGCTCTGTATTATTCAGGTGTATGGGGGTCTCCTCCACATCATGAACAGTAACAGGTGCAACCTTGAGATCTGTGTGGACTCTTGGCCAAACGTCAACACTGTCATCTGTAGACGTCAAAACAAGGTACAGAATGACAAGGAAGATGTGAAAATCTGCAAAGATCAAAGACTACTTAAATAACTTAAATAACACGGAATTATGCTTTTACGAGAACCATTTTCATTATTTTTGCGAAACCTGTGTTCATATTGAGTGAAGTAACAGTGCAGGACATGTCGTGTAAAATATGTAAAAAGATTAAGCTTTTTAAAAGTCTAATCTAAAAACCATTTTGGGACAGAGAAATATCAGATGCAAAGTTAGTCAAAGCACAAAGCTCTTTAAAAGCAATTATGATTGAGGAGTACAAAGCAATGTAGTAAGTGCATAGAAACAAAACACAATGTAAATGACATATAAGGTATAGCAGGTCTTACCACAATGTAAAAACACCTGAACATGATTTGCGCTAATTCTGCAGAACTTCTTCAGTTTTTCATGGATACCTGTGCTTTGATGTGCTGTCCAATGGGTGGGGGTGGAATACAAAAAGACATATACCAGTTTAAAGCTGGGAATATCTGGAAGACACAAGACTCAGCAAGAGGCCAGGTCCACCAGCTCTCTCCTCCTCCCTGTCAATGATTGTACATGTATCTGACTGGACATTGTAATGATCACAAACTAGAAGTGTCCTCACTCATGTCCTACTGATCACAGAGAAACTCTGACAGTTCAGGACTGACGAAGGGTGAGACTGGTGGAGTTTGGAGTTGGGGAGTACCTGGATCACTGTGTTATAAACAGACAGTAAGTTTAATTATGTAAGAAATTGAATGTGAATTTGAGTTTTGAAACTGATGTCTCTTTTCCCAGGACCTGAGAAGCCATCCAGTTCAGTTCCCTAATCTGTGCACGATGTTCACGAAGGATCTTGAGAATCTGCGGGCGATGCTGATGGATGACAGGGTGATAGACTGGACACAAGACACCATTGTGAGAGGTTCTGTAGCTCATTAAGTATTGCGATATGATACAAGGAGTGAGTGTGAGGGACGCAGAGCTCCCATTAGAGAAGCATGTGTTGATATCTGACTGCTGCTGAAGCAAGTCTATAAACTAACAAGACAAGTGAGGGCGTACCTGTGCAATGTCAGCTGTCCTAGCTGCCCCAGTGAGGGTCCATATAACAGTACCACTCTCGGAGGAGAATGAGCATAAGTTCAGGAAAAGAGCAAAGAAGTTAACCAAAAGGCCATGATGGGTGTGTCAGGCACTGTGGTCTGTAAAGTAACGGCCGTGTCCTGTGGAGCCACATTATTCCTAATCCGTTAATCTCCTAAAACTGCATCTCGCCACGCCCACATTCACACTCGCTCAAGACTAGATTGCAAATGTACCGTCCTTCTAAAGAAGAAGGAAACATTTACATGGTTTCCATGTTTTCTTTTAACATTTTAAATACTAACGCACATGAACAGCTAGTAAGGTACTGTACGGAGTGTTGTGGCGATCCCCGTTTTAACCATCAGTAATCCACTGCAAGGAACGTGCACAGTCATGGGGACCAGAGAGTACTGTTTAAATATCCAGCTGCTTTAACATACATGAAAAGCAGAATCCCATTCATGATCTGGCAGGCCTCTGTATGTATTCCCAGAAATAACTGGCATTGTTGTAGGTCTCCATTTTTCCACATCTAGCTTTTATATTTGTTTTTATTTGTTACTATAAAAAGGCTTCATAGTTCTGGGATCCTGAGCTCATTTCCTCCAGAACACACTATGGATCAGCACAGCCAAACATTTTGAAAAAGTAACAGGAAGAGACAAATTTTGTTTAACTCTACAAGTTCTTTGCACATTGCAGTATTGTTGTTTTTAGTTTAATGAATAAAACACAAACACATATAAAATTATGTCACATCTTCTGAAACAGTCATTTGAATTTTTCAGTCACATTTCTGATATTTGAATAATTTAATTCGAATTTGAATGTCTGGACAGAACACTTGTCATGTGTCTGGAGTGCTACAGTGTCAACCTAAAATATTTGGTTTAAAGTTTACTGTATGCCAAAATGGGATAAAGGAGATATATTTTACAGATACTTATCTGCCAGAATTTGGAGGCTCTGTCAGTTTCAGTGCAAATGTATATACATGTAAAGATATTATATTCCCTTATTGCAGTGAAAAAAACAAATGTGAAATGTAATTTACTTCGGAGTGTCATAATTATGACAACGTCTAGACATTTTCCAGAATTCCAGAGTTATTTCCCATGATAAAATGAATTTTAAATAGTCTGTTGTTTAAAGGTGGCATCTCTTGGCCACAAAAATTTGCTGTAAAAATAGTGTACAACTTGTTTTTTTAAAAAGGTATTCCAGGCACTTACTGTGACTTAATAAAAGAAGTTGCTACCAGCGGTGGAATGGATGTTGAAGAATTCAGCGGCTTCAAACTGATTTTTCATCAGAATCCACAGAGTGTTCTACACATGGAGTGAGTGCAAGACTAGAGAGAGGATAAAGGCTTGACTGGGAGGGCATGGTGGCACAGTGGTTGGCATTGCTGCATTGCAGTGCTGGGGACTGGGGTCTGAGTCTGGTTATTAGGTAATCTTTGTAGATTTTAAGATATTTTTTAAACCTTTTTAATTGATTACTTTAATTGCAATTATTGTATAGGCTTATGATAGTGTTTAATTTATTTATGTGAAATGTATAGAACCATTCAGTGAGGGAATCAGTAACAAGGGGGAAGGGGAAAAAGTTTTGACTTGTAGAAAGTATTACACTTTTAACTCATGTGTTTAATACTTACAAAAATACACATATTATAATGCTCTGAAGAAATTCAATGACAAAATGTGCAAACAGAGATCTGGTGTATTTTCTTCTTTATTTTCTTTCCTATTACTTACAGGCGTGACCCTACACTGAAGATCTCAAGCCTGCAGGTTTCCCATGCTGACCTGGTGGTGGAGCACACTGCCTTCAGAGGAAGTGACCTCACTCTCAGCCATGTGAGGAGCTGTATCCAGCACCTCCCCAGTGCCTGTATCCTGGACGACAGTGGGAATCCAGTCTCCTGGTGTCTCTCTGATGAGCTGTGTGAAATGAGAATGGCTTTCACCTTACCTGGGTATCGAAGGACTGGCTACATGAAGACAGTCTTTACTGCTCTGCTAAAACAGATGCATGCAATGGGCTTACCTATCTATGGCCATGTTGCAGAAGAGAATACTGCTGCAATTAACATGTTTAAATCTTTCAACTACACTTTTGTCCCTGGGAAACGTGCTGTAAAAATTCTCGTATCCAAAAAGGCCAGTTAATGGAGTCACATTGAAACCTACATCACCCTCATCTGATTGATTTTCACTTTTTAATAAAAATGTAAATGTTTAGGTTTACTCTAGTTAATTAACTTCTTGATAAATCGTTAGAGGTTACTAAATAAAATATATGAATACATCTTGGACTTCAGTAGCACATCTCTCTGAAACCTCTCCCACCACCCCATCTACACACCTGCATGTTGTGTTACTGTGGCTCTGGAATGAGCAAAACAAGGTACAGGATGACAAGAGAAGTCAAAAAGTGCAAGTCTGCAAAATACAAAGACTAAATAGCTTAAATAAGAAAATTAAATTCTTACTAGAACTGCTTCTATTGTTTTTGCAAAACCCATTTTCACATATACAGTACAGTGCTGAAAGGAATTTTGTCATAGTGCAGGACTGTAAAACAAAGTATCAATTTGGTGAGGAGAAAGATCTGTACAAAGCAGATATTAACAGCTGTTGTGATAAAGGAATCCAAATGTAGGTGCATTGAACCAAACTATGAATAAAGGAAGTGGTGGGTGTGTAGCAGGTATTAACACCACATACAAAGCACATGAAAATTATTTGTGATTATATAAAGATATGATATAGATATATTGAAAGTGTCTTCAAAGTCTACGGAGGTGGCTTGGGGATTTTAATTAATACTTTACACCAAGAGTCCTGTCTGTGTGGAGTTTGCATGTTCTCCATGTCTGGGATTTTCTCAGGGTCCCTGCTTTCTTCCCAGACACATGCAGGTGAGGTTTAGAAACCTGTTTTTTTACTGCTCTGGCCCCATTTGCTGAATTAAATAAATTAATTGGATAAAAAGCCAAATCACCTGTTGTTTTCTAGTTGCCAATTGCAAAGCACATAGCAGGGCATGGGCAGTTGGGAAATTCCTGATTTACAAATTGGGAAAACAGACAACACACATACACACAATTAGTGTTCTGCTCAGACAATTACATTTAAAAAATAAATTATTCAAACTTAGATATTCCCATCTATCTTTATGTGCATTCTTGATTCAACAAAAACAAAAAGTCAATGTGTGTCATTCTGTAAATGCTGCACTGTCCCACAAATTCAACATGAAAATATTGCTTATAGTCTGGCAGGTAAGATAAATCAATTTAAACAGTTGTGTAAATATGGAATGTTGTGTCCGATACACGGAGTGGAAGAAAATTAATATCGTTTAGTAAGTAAAGGAAGGGAAAGAGATGCATTAAGGAAATTAAAAGTTGAGAAAAATGTATTAATAATAAAGATGTCCTCCAATTTGTGGGGGGGATGGAAGGAAAAAAGACAGACAGATGGCGAAAGAACAGATTTTTGTTGCTTTCGTCTTGCTTTTCTTTCCAGTAGAAAGGCACTGCTTCCTAGAGAGTGAGTGTTGTCCAAACTCAAAAAGGAGAGCAAGAAAGATTCTCTTTAAAAATACATTTTCTGCAACTCGTACAGTTTGTCAATAGGGGACGCTGTCGCAAGCACCACCCCGGTACCATCATCAACAGGCAGAAGATAAGAAAGTTAAATAACATGTAGTTCGTTTTGAGCTTCTACCGCACCGAGGTTGTCCATCAGGGGTAGCTAGTCAACATTACAAATAAACAATAAGGACACTATTTCCAATTCAAAAATAAAAGAGAAAAGGAAAGCTTTTCAAACCTGAAGATTTGTGACACTTCTCATTCCCAGTAACACTAAGCCACTGCAAGGAATGTGCACAATCTTGCAAAACAAAGATCAGTATGTACCTGCCCTGTAGCCTTGTATAAGGCAAAGCAACACGTCTTGTTTATGTCTTTTCATCATATATTTGTTTGAATTTATTTAAGCCAAGAAAGTGAACATTTACACTGAGAGAGTTGGATGTCTGTGTGGAGTTTGCATGTTCATCCAGGTTTTCTCCAGTTAGTACAGTCTCCACTCAACTCCATCATGGACATGTTGAATACCAATAGACAGACATGCAAAACCGTCTGTCTTCTGTGGAGCAGGAGGTAAATGCATTATTCAGCATTTCATTTCCTTACCTGTAAGTACATGGAGAATCCTTTGTTTCAGTGCAATGTTGTTTCTGTTCACAGGTGCATATTCTCTTATTAAAGCGGAAAAGATAAATATCAGAGATTTAATACATTTGTAAAAATTAATTCTGAAATGTTCTAGTAACTTCTGAGATTCCACAGTTATTTCCTAAGAAGAACAAAAAGGTAAGTGTTGTGTACATTTAAAGTTGACATCAACTTGTCCTAAAGAAATGCCATGATAGCAGAAAATAATTTCCCTAATCCCAAGATCATACTGACCCGATAAAAGAAGTTGCCTCTATCATTGGAATAAAATGTCAGAACACCAAGACCACAATCAAGACAGCGTTCTTGCGATAAGGGAGTACAAGCTGTACAGTACATTACAACCGAAGAGCATTCTCTGTGACCAGTGATTGAAGATATGCATTGTGTAGCGATTTATAATGACAACAAAGAGTCAGGACCTCAGTTTTATGTCTCTGTCCATCCAAAGATAGGTGCCTTTATACAGTTTGTTGTCCCCTATACTATACTGGGGCATTAAGACCCACACAGACCACAGGGTGAGAACCCCTTACTGGCCCAACTAACACCTCTTCCAGCAGTAACCTTAGCTTTCCCAAAAGGTCTCCCATCCAGATACCAGCCAGGTTCACACCTGCTGAGCTTCAGTGGGCTGTCAGCTGTAAGCTGTAGGGGCATATGGCTGCTGGCCTCTGGTTTTCATTTTACTGTTGATTCTGAAGAGCTTTGACCTTGGCTGACTGGTTTGTCTTCATCATCTCCCCTGGTTGTTTTAAATACCAAGATCAGGTCCCTTCGTAATCTTTTTCTTCAAGTCTTAAATGTCTAGTTTTTTTCAGTCAGTGCAGAATATTCCTTTAAGTCCGAAAATGTAACCGGTGGCTCTTCACTGGAATGTTGTGCCCAAACCTGTACTCAATATTCAAAATGTGCTCTTACTAGTGCATTGTACATTTTAACAAAACATGCCCAGGTGTAGATCTTACAGTTCTCAATCCACCCCCCTATTTCCTTGCCCCTTGATCCAGTACAGGATCACAGAGAAGCCGGAGCCTGTCCAGGCCAGCAACGTGTGTAAGACAGGACGTCAGTCCATCACAGGGAACACACAGACACTGTCACTCATACACTCACATCGGACCAATTTCCCCGAACCCAACTAACCTACCAGGATGTTTTTGGATGCATATAATTCCACACACCCGTTATCAGAATCCAAATCCAGGCACACAAGCCCTCAGGTGGGGACAAAGAGTTCTAGCTGCTGGGTGTGAACTTTTAAATGTTCCTGTTCACCATGGCTGACAGTGAGAGCGTGTATACTGTATATATCCATGATATTGCAGGTAACCCTTACAAAAGTAGGTCTGAGCAGAAGGCAGATCAGTGAGAGGACCTCAGAGATTCAGGACATACAGTACCAGGCCAGTTAGCAATAGAGATGTTTATTTTAAAATCATTTAAAGATCTTTCTACCTTGAAAAACATCCTTCTCAAGCAGATTCCTCAACCAATCACGGTAACGTATTTTATATACACTTCTGATGGGTATTGCTTCTGATCTGAATTTTGTATTATGAAAGGTGGCATTTTAATATTTGAGTTGTTATTGACATATCATTCTAAGACAATGTTATAATGAATTTGATTTTATCTTATTTTCTTTGGAAGTGTTAATTTTATTTTTTAATTACTGTGTCTGTGTTGTGTTCCTGTAGCTCTAGAATGAGCAGTGTGAGATAAGCTTGTACCTGCTGCATGATGATGTGCTCTGTATTATTCAGGTGTATGGGGGTCTCCTCCACATCATGAACAGTAACAGGTGCAACCTTGAGATCTGTGTGGACTCTTGGCCAAACTTCAACACTGTCATCTGTAGACGTCAAAACAAGGTACAGAATGACAAGAGAGATCCGAAAATCTGCAAAGAGCGAAGACTAAAAATAACCTAAATAACAGAGAATTCAGTTCTTTTTGCAAAAGCCTGTCTTCTTACTGTAAAATACAAGTTTTTAAAAGTCTGATCCGTAAACCAGTTTGGGAAGGAGAAATGCCAGATGCAAAATTAGTCAAAGTAGATATGCAGTAAAGCACTTTAGTGTCTGCTGAGGTGGCATGATGATTTGAATTTTTCTTCTACACCTTCATGGTCCTGGGTTTGATTGCTGTCTGTGTGGAGTTTGCATGCTCTTCTTATGTATGTGTGGGGTTAAATCAGGGTCTCCTGTTTTCCCTCTAAGTGCATGCAGGTTCGGTTTAGAGACCACTGGGTTTAATCCTTCTGAACCTAATTGCTGAATTGAACTAATTCTTCAGAAATTCTCCAGTTTTTCATGGATACCTGTGCTTTGATGTGCTGTCCAACGTGTGGAAAACCATGAAGTGTCCAATAAGCACCAGTTCATGGTTGTAGCAGTGCTGATTCAAAAGGTGAGGTGAGATCTGGGGTAACCATCACGGATGATCTCTTTCTCTCTGACTACTGTCATGCCCGCGCTGGACAGCACACCTCCCGGCGCTGTTAGAACACGCTCAGGCAGACTTTCACAGCGGTCTTCTAATTAGTTAATTATTTCATTATTAGTTTCATTTCCTTTAAACTCTTCCCTCGCTGAGTTGCTGTGCGCCTGTTACCTCGTGGTTTTTTCACCCGTTATCTTTCTCCCTGTGTTTTGCGCCTGCTTTGTTCTTTAAGCGCTTCCCTTGTTCGTAGCCTCGACCGCTTTCAGACCTGAGTGTGGGGTTTGTTTTGTGCGCCTTTATTTCATTTTTTGCCACCTCTTTGTTGCGGCGCTCCCACCTCGCCGCTGCCCGAGACGTGCTTGTCAGCTCTCAGTCACACGCGGCTATTTTCCATCTCGCCGCGTCATTACAGCTACAGCCTGTATACAGGCTGTGTATTGTATATGTTCTACAGCTTTAATTCATTAAATATCAATGTTAGCAAAATCTCATTGTATTAGTATACAGGATATTTTCAAATACTTTTCTTTTGACATGCAGTACTGCCTTCTATCCTAATCTCATCAGATCTCAGCTGCTATCTAAGGCTGTGACTAGTCAGCACTGGGCTGGGAGACCTCTAATAAAGACCAGGTTGCTGCTGTAAGTGGTGTTGCTGACCATTAGGGGGTGCTCTTCTCTTTACCACTAGAATTTCCAAACCAGTGCCACAGTAGTCTGCTGTAAGGGGCATTGTCCTTCTGCTGAAATATTAAATCAGGTTTCTGCCTACTTGGTCTTTAAAGGTCCCATGGAACACTTTGTATACTGTTTTATGTATTTGTAGGATTTGCATAATCTGTCCCATTTATAACCCATAAATACTTTGGTGATGTAATTCTTCATTTTCATCATGATCTGCATGTGCTACTAATGTAGGTGATGACCTTTATAGGGGATAAAGAGCTTCTGGATTCTTTCAGATGAAAAGCACTGTGAACATGCAAGGGTTTAAATTGACTGTAGTGAATCAAGACTCCTATAAAGCTGGGAATCTCTGGAAGACACAAGACTCAACAAGAGGCCAAGACCACCAGCTCTCTCCTCCTCCTTGTAAATGATTGTACATGTATCTGACTGGACATTGTGATGATCACAAACTAGAAGTGTCCTCACTCATGTCCTACTGATCACAGAGAAACTCTGACAGCTCAGGACTGACAAAGGGTGAGACTGGTGGAGTTTGGAGTTGGGGAGTACCTGGATCACTGTGTTATACACAGACAGTAAGTTTAATTATGTAACAAACTGATCGTGAATTTGAGTTTTGAAACTGATGTCTCTTTTCCCAGGACCTGACAAGCCATCCAGTTCAGTTCCCTAATCTGTGCACGATGTTCACGAAGGATCTTGTGAATCTGCGGGCGATGCTGATGGATGACAGGGTGATAGACTGGACACAAGACACCATTGTGAGAGGTTCTGTATCTCATTAAGTGATCATAATGATCTATAATGTATATTAATGAACTGAAACTGACTTAAACTGACTCACCTGGCACTGCAACTGTTTTGCCCAGTCCTCCCACAGAAACAGAACATTCAACGCACTTTTAAACCTTTAACATGATGACATTTCCATATTTTTCCAGAAGGTCTGTTAGCATTTTGAACATACATGAATAGCTGGTGACACATTAATTAAAAGTTTTTTGGAACTCCTCATGCACAGAATCTCTAATCCACTGCAAAGAACGTGCACAACCATTTGCAAAGAAATTGTTTGCCTTTTCAAGAAGCTTATTGTCTTTTTCATGAATAGTGGCAACCAGATATTTCCTATGATAACATGAATTTTAAAAGTCTGTTGTTTAAAGATGGCATCTCTTTGTCATTAAAATGTTTGCAATGATAACACTGTACAGTCTTTCTTTTAAAAAGGTGTTCCAGGCTCTTACCATGCCTTAATAAAAGAATTTGCTACCAGCAGTGGAATGGATGTGAAAGAACTCACAAACTGCAATCTGATGGTTCATCACAATCCGGAGAGTATTCTACAGAAAAAGTGAGTGCAAGACTAATTACATAGAGAATTAAGTCTTGTTTAATTATTTAGGTAACGTTTGTAAGTGTAAAGAAGAAATTAAGCTTTTTTCTGAAACTTTGACTTTTTACAAACCATTCAGTGAGGTAATGAGTTTGAGATACATACTGTAGGGGAAAGGGAACAGTATTTTGGATTTCTATAGAAAGTGTTACACAGCTTTAACTCTGCAACTATTAATATTGGATACCACATGTATTTGGAGATTATTATTATTCTCTTCAGAAATGCAAAGGCATAATGTAAAATCAGTGATATAATGTGTTGTGTTATGTACTTTTTTTTGCTTACTTATGACTTGTAATAGTGACCCAGCACTGAAGATCTCAAGTCTGCAGGTTTCCCATGCTGAGCTGGTGGCGAAGCAGCTTGACTACAGTGGAAACGATCTCACTCTCAGCCACGTGAGGAGCTGTATCCAGCACCTCCCCAGTGCCTGTATCCTGGACGACAGTGGGAATCCAGTCTCCTGGTGTCTCTCTGATGAGCTGTGTGAAATAAGAATGGCTTTCACCTTACCTGAGTATCGAAGGACTGGATACATGAAGGCAGTCTTGAATGCTTTTATAAAACAGATACATGCTACGGGTTTCCCAGTCTATGCCCATGTTTTAGCAGAGAATGCTACTGCATTGAACATACTTAAATCTTTTGGCTTCTGTAACTACCCTGGTGTGACAGACCCCTTTGTGTTGATATTTAAGAATGGGCCAATCTGTGCACATTAACCCCTGTTTAGTCTCAGTTAAGTGCTGACTGGGCCACTGTATGATATTTAACCTTTGTCACCTTGCATTTGGAGCTTCACTTGCTCGCCTTACTGACCCTGAATTAGCAGCAGTGGAAACTTCCTCAACTCAGTCATTTCCATGTGGCCAGACTCTCTCTACCTTGCCGGCAGGCTGACATGGGACGAGCGAGGCTGCTCCTCTGCGACAGTTTCCTCACTGCTGTCGCTCAGGAGTCTTCGCATGGCGCCAACTCCTAACCTCGGGGTGTGTGAAGGCTCAGATGGCTATTTCAAGGATCTTAAGAAAAGCAAAAAGACTTCTCCAAGTAGACCACTTCTTCAAAATAAACACCATACAACTTTAGCTATGCTGCCACTGTCATCTTTGCAAAACTGAATTCAAACTACAATTTTTTCTTCGACTCTACCAACATGTTGGGTTTTACCACACTTGGCTACTGACCGAACAGAGACACAAACACACTTATATGCACATACCTACAACATCATAAGAAAATCATATTTCCATCAGTTAATTTAGCAATTATTCTCCAAGACAGATGCTGTGTTTACCAGAATGTTAGATTCACGTTGAGGTGGCCTCTAGTGGCCGAAATATGTCATTACAGCCTCATCCAGGGGCGATCTGCCTCAGACAATGGTCATCAGCCGCCTGTTGAACCACCTGAACTACTGTGAGAGTGATTATAAATTAAGGAAACTGATACGGTTATTAATCTGTAAACAGGGATTCCTTGAACCAGGAATTGGATGTGATTCAGACTGTTATAGTCCAGTGTTTCTTGGTACCACCACAGTACTCTTAAACTTTCTTAAAAAACACAAAGGGAAGAAACATGGTGTTAATTTGAATAAATGAAATATTTTCAGGTCTTATAGCGATAGGAGCCACAAGACTTGTATTCAAATGCAATAAGTACTCATCTCCTATGTCTATTAAGAAAAAAGGTGTACAGTTGACACAGTATCTACTGTACCAACACAGACCTGTGCTGTTATAAAAACACAGGAACTCTTTTGAGTAACAGCAGCCCATTCTGCCTCTCTAGTCCATTGGGTAAATTGAAGGTAATTGATCCCAGGATCTCCTCCAGCTGTTTCTTGAAAGAACCCAGGGCATCAGCTTCAGTACAGCTTGGCAGGTACATGTCCATATGGGCAGATTCCTCCAGATCCCCACCAGCATTTGTGTAAAGGGGCTCCTGTTCTTGACTTGAAAGGCATTTCCTCATAGTTTCTTGATTCTGAAGAAGTTTGACTAGTTTGCATTTTTAATACCTGTGACCAAAATTGTCCACAATATTCTAACTGTGCTCATACTAGAGCGCTGTCAATTTTGATTTAACAGGAAATCTCTTTGTTTAAACCCATCCATCCAATTTCTAATCCCTTTATCAAATACAGGGTTGCGGGCACCCTAACCCTAACCCTCTAATCTCTTTATCAAATACGGGGTACAACCTGGATGGGACGCCAGACACACAGACACAAACACGCTCACTGCAGGGCCAATCTTCCCAAAAGTCAGTTAACCTACATTACCGGTATGTAATTGGACTGAGGGAGGAAACTGGAGCACCCAGAGGAAACCCACACGAATACAGGGAGAACATACAAACTCCACACAGACAATAACCCAGGAATTGAAGCCAGGGCCGCTGTACTGTGAGGCAGCAATGCTAACCACTGAGCCACCATGCTGCCCTGCTTTTCAATCCATATCCTAACATTTTATTATATACCTGTATTGTTTCCCCACATTGTCCAGAAGAGGTAAATGTAAGAACACAAACATCAACACCAAGAAACAACAAAATCTATTTAATAAGTAGCCTCTTAGCAGTTTATTAATATGAACTTTTCAGCTGTACACTAGAGTACATTCAGCACCCCTGTTGCCAGAATCCAGATTCAGACACAGAGGCCTCCAGGTGGAGACAAAGTCTTCTGACTCAGACTCGTTAGTGTCAACACAAACACCAACGCCTGTTTTATAAGTAGCCTCTTGGAAACAACTAGGAGGCTACTTATTCAACATTAAATATTAAGCCGTACCAGAATCCAGATCCAGGCAGGGAACTCTTCAGGTGGAGACAAAGTCTTCTGGCTCCGACTCGTTAGTGGGGCTGGACTTCAGAGGTTCCAGGTGTGCCAGGTGCACAGAGATTGGCAGTGAGAGCAGACGGGTCAGAGTGACGTTGCAGGGAACCCTTACAAAACCAGGTCTGAGCAGAAGGCAGAGCAGTGAGAGGACCTCAGAGATTCAGGACAAACTGTAGAGTCGCAGTCCAGTTAGCAATAGAGATGTTTATTCTAAAATCATTTAAAGATCTTTCTACCTTGAAAAACATCCTTCTCAAGCAGATTCCTCAATCAATCATGGTAATGTACTTTATAAACACTTCTGATGAGTTCTTATTATTAAAAGGGGACATTTTAGTGTTTTTGTGGTTATTGTATTAACATGTTAAGACAATGATATCTATAGTTTTATAATGTGAATGTGCCTTTTTATAATGTGAATGTGCCAAAACACATTTGTTCAAAATTATAAATTTATCAAGCTTTTTGTATTGTAATGTAGAAATTTGAATTGAACTTTCTTTCTATGTATCTAGGTGTCTTAGATAAATACGTTTTCTTCAACGGAAAATGATAACACAATCTGGAGATTCTGTTCAGAAATCAATCAATGGTTTTTAATAAGAATAACACACTTACTGTGTATGGAAGGGATTACTGTGTCTGTGTTGTGTTCCTGTAGCTCTAGAATGAGCAGTGTGAGAACACCTTGTACCTGCTGCATGATGATGTGCTCTGTATTATTCAGGTGTATGGGGGTCTCCTCCACATCATGAACAGTAACAGGTGCAGCCTTGAGATCTGTGTGGACTCTTGGCCAAACTTCAACACTGTCATCTGTAGACGTCAAAACAAGGTACAGTACAGAATGACAAGGAAGATGTGAAAATCTTTGAAGACCAAATACTTAAAGAATTGTACTCTTATTAGAACTGTTTTCATTATTTTTTGCAAGATTTTGCATCTTACAGAGTTTTGCAACTGTGCAGTAAGTGTACCATGAAACAAAAACGTATGGAGCATTTAAAAGTGCTGATATAATATAAATATAAATATATTATAGAAATATAGGAGGCATAATTAGTCCAAACACGTTTATATCAGCTTTTATAACATAAGAATGCAAAACAATTAAGTAGGTGTGTAGAAGCAAGATTAAATATAAATGAAACAGTAATGCAAAAACACCTGAAAAAGATTTGTGATTATATAAAGATATAATATACTGTACATATGCAGTCAGTCTCTTCAGTGTCTACCGTGGTGACATGGTGATTTGAACTATTCCTTTACACCTCCTTGGTCCTGGGTTTGATACCAGGTTTCCTGTCTGTGTGGAGTTTGCATGTTCTGCTTCCCAAAAACATTCAGGTTAGCATAAGATGTGGAAAAGCATTTGGTATACTGTATGATCAGCAACAGTTCATAGGTGTAGCAGTGGAGATTCAAAAGGTGAGGTCAGATCTGGGGTAATCCTCACAGGTTCTGTGGTACTGTATACTGTTTATGTTCTACAGCTTAAATTTAATCTTTTCCAAGGTCCTGACAAGCCATCCAGTTCAGTTCCCTAATCTGTGCACGATGTTCACGAAGAATTTTGAGAATCTGCGGGCGACGCTGATGGATGACAGGGTGATAGACTGGACACAAGACACCATTGTGAGAGGTTCTGTATCTCATTAAGTGATCATAATGATCCACAATGTATATTAATGAACTGAAACCAACCACACGCACACATTCACACAAGACTCATGAACACACTGTAATTGTGCTGTCCAGTTCTTCCACAGACTTCAGACTTTAAATGACTTCAGACTTTAAAACCTTTTACACATACACAATGATCCAATCTCCGTGTTTTATGGGGGGTCTGGTAACATTTTAAACACTGACGCACATGAACAGATGGTTCGTCATGAGCCTTGTTAATATTGAAGGCAAGCATTTTCTTCTGCAAATGATTTGTGGTCCTCTTCGTTCTCAGGATCTGTAATCCACTGCCAGCAATGTGAACAATCATTTGCAAAAGTCAATGTTTGCCTTTTTGATGAAGCTCATGGTATTTCAACAGCTATTGCTATGAATGTCCATTTTTATCCATGAGCATTACCTTCTAGGCTTCATGTCTCTGAGGTTTGATTCCCCCTCCTCATTAATCCATCCTGTCTGGAGTGGTACAGTGTTGACTAGTAAATAGCTGGTTTAACGTTTTTGTGAAAAGGATTCACATAATTGGTTGTTGTGTTTCTTTTACTTAGCTGTCAGAATTTGGAGGGTCGGTCAGGTTCAGCTCAGATTCATATGTATTTAAACCTGTATGTCCCCTTATTGCACTGAAAAATAAGGAAATTGATATTAAATGTATTGTGAAGATTTTTAATGACAACTAGTAATTTATCCAAATTATTAGTTACGACTAATTCTCATAATATTCCCAAATTCCGTTGATATTTTGTCATGAACAGCAGTAAACAGGAAGAAGCTGAAGGCGTTACAGACCCGAGCAAAGGAGCAGCAGACCTCAGGCACAGAACCAGGCAGAGGGCAAACTGTCTGCAAAGTCCTGCGAGCAGGAGCCCGGAGCAGGGCCCGCCGGGGGTCGCTCTCTTCTGGCCAGGGGCAGACTGCTGCGGCCAGGCTCCCGGTCCGGCAGGCGGCAGGGCTGTAGCGCAGGAAGGCCAGTGCAGGGGAGGCGTGTTTATTTCGGGGTCCGGTCCAGTCAGGCAGCCAGTTCCGCCCTGGCGCTTCAGCACGTAGACAACGTCCATGGCGGGCTTCACGGAGAGGAAGTGTCCAATCTTCCAGGCCGGGAAGGGAACTCCGAGCCGGGGCGGTCCGGCCCACGAGGGCTCCAGGAGACAGGCCGGCGGAGGCATTTGGATAAGTCAGGTCCCCACTTCAGACTCGACCCCCGGCCTCCTCTCAGCCACTGGAAAGATTGGGGCAGCACAGCTGTGGGCAAAAGCTCCCAGCTGGAGCTGGAGGAAACTGGAGACCAGGAGCAGGAAGGGCTCCTCCGGAAAGCTGGACCGGAGGCTCAGGAGAGATGTATTCGTCAATGCCGGATCGCCGAGGAGAGACTGAACAGGATTAAATACCCTCAGAGCACTGCTGCAGTCCAAGCTCTCGCTCAAGCCAGCTGCACTGCATCATTGTCGCTGTGGTGGTGAAGGCAGAGCAAAGGCGACACCAGGCGCTGGAGAACAGCCAGGATGAGCGTAACATGTGTCCTAGGGCAAGACACATGGTGAAATTGTGCTTGAAGGTGGCATCTCTTTGGCATTAAAATGTTTGCAGTGATAACACTGTACAATCTTTCTTTTAAAAAGGTATTCCAGACACTTACTGTGACTTAATAAAAGAGGTTGCTACCAGCAGTGGAATGGAAGTGAAGGAATTCAAAGACTACAGCCAGATGGTTCATCACAATCCGGAGAGTCTTCTACACAACGAGTGAGTGCAAGACTAATTACACAGAGAATAAAGTCTTTTTAACTATTTAGGTAATCTTTGTACATGTCAAGATAATGTTTTCAGGCTTTTTAATTCATTACCTTTTCTTGCAGTCATTATAAAGTTAATTTTTTATGATATTTATTCTGTGACATTTAATATTTCCAGAACCATTCAGTGAGGAAAAGAGTTTGAGTTACATAAGGGAAGAGGAATGTGTTCACGATTACCAAAAAGTGTAACAACTATTAATATTAGATACCACATATATTTGGAGATGTTAATGTGTTCAATACATCTCTGAATACATGCATTATTCTTTTCTGCAGAAATTCAAAGATAAAACTTTCAAACAGAAACATAATGAATTTTCTTTCTTATGTGCTTGTGTGTTACTTACAGGAGTGACCCTACACTGAAGATCTCAAGCCTGCAGGTTTCCCATGCTGAGCTGGTGGTGAAGCCCTTTGCCTACAGTGGAAACGATCTCACTCTCAGCCATGTGAGGAGCTGTATCCAGCACCTCCCCAGTGCCTGTATCCTGGACGACAGTGGGAATCCAGTGTCCTGGTGTCTCTCTGATGAGCTGTGTGAAATGAGAATGGCTTTCACCTTACCTGAGTATCGAAGGACTGGATACATGAAGACAGTCTTTACTGCTCTTATAAAACAAATGCATGCGATGGGCTTCCCAGTCTATGGCCATGTTGCAGAAGAGAATACTACTGCAATTAACATGTTTAAATCTTTCAACTACACTTTTGTTCCAGGAAAGCATGCTATTAAAATCCTTGTTTTCAAAAGGGCAAGTTAAGGAAGCCATGTTTAAAACTATATTATCCATATCTGGTGACGTTTTCATTTCTTAATACTTTATCAACAGTTTAGGAATAATTACAAATAAAAGATTTGACCCTGATTCAATGAGCAGTAGTGGAATTTGGTAAAAAAAAACAGGAATGTGCCCTATAAACTGCATTGAAGCCTAGCTTACAACAAGATAAACAGATTTTCAACGGTTTATGTAACAGTAGTTAATGAATTAAGGAAGGCCAAAACAAAGTTTTTCATTGATATAATTAACAAAGTTAAAGGAAATAGCAAACTGTTATGGAAACAGCTTGGCAAATTATCTAAGAAACACGGTTGTCAGAAAAAGGAAATGACATTGAATGTTCATGGAATTTTAACTCATGATGTCAAGGATGTTACTCTTGTTTTAAATAACTTTTTCATTCATTCTGTTGGGAGACAGACTCACAATTTTGGAAGGAGAGACAAAAGCTTATCATACATATTGTGTTGTTAACGGCGGTCTCAGAACAAAGTCAGTAAAATAATTTAAAAAACTCAAAAGGTAAAGATTATTTAATTGGGATTCCAAATTTATAAAGAAGAAATTTCCCCTGTTCAATAAACTAAACTTTAACGTTTGCCATTAAATGAATAGGCTGGTTGTACAATACAACTGACAATACAACTGATGTAAACATAGTCATAAAGCTTTAGATACCCAACACATAGATCAAAGGTTTCTAAAATACCAGTACACTAGATTGACAAGTTTTGAAATCAGAAGGATTGAGCAAGGACCCACATGTAGATGGAGAGAGTCTTCATATGGATGCCTGCCCAGACAGCTGCTCAGTTAAACATGTCTTTAACAGGAGAGGTACTGTACCGGATCGCACGAAAAATTCAAGATAATATTTAACTTGTTTATCAAGATGTAAAAGTGATGATACCACACACACATTCTTCATGACAGAGGACAAGCCCTGCCCATCTTCTCATACTTCAAGAGCAAACAAAAGTACTTCAACACCAATAATCTTTAAAAGAAATGTCCCATCTTTTTTCCCCAGTGTTTGGGGAGCTTCTTCTCTGTAATGGGGAGGACTCCTGGAGGGCTGCTTCCTGGAGGTGTGATCGCATCTCCAGCACCTCCGCACCTGGATGAGGTATCTCATTGGTCCGGTGCAGGTAGAATGAGAGCCTGCAGACGCTGTGGCTCTACCCGGTTATCATTGATCAATCGATGGTAGAACACGTATTGGGCTGCAGTACTGTGGTCTCTCCCCTTGCCTTATGTACCACCGAAACTGAGAGGCGCTGCCAGGAACAGGCCAATCCTACAACTTTGGGACGCAATGTTTTAAACCTTTATTTGTGTTACATACTGCACGGTAAAAGGCAGAACCCCAAATTCCCACCTGTCTGCTGGTTAGAAAGCGCGAATGGCTTTTACTCAACAAGGAAGTACTAAGGCTATCTTTTCCAAAACGCCTGATTATTACGAACGGCGCATACGGATATAACGGTACTTATTTCCCTCTCTCTCTAGGAGTTATTCTCAGATTCTATCTATTATATTAAACAAAGATAGCGCTCTTAGTTCTGACCAGGTAGGAAATTACGACCTAGAGGACAGCTGGAGTTTTTTGTTTATCGACATCGCCAGCATTATTCTTCCCCTTTCAGGTTTTTAAGCAAATATTTTTTTTTACCCCCCCCTTAGCGCATCGCGTCCGGAATACTTTGTTAGTACTTGAATTCTGAAACAGAGGAACACTTGTCCTCTTTCCGCACTCGTCCGGCACCGAAACCTTTGCTGGAGGTTAGCCGGGGCCGTGCGTGAACCTAGAGATTTAACTCCGGATGTGCGGGTCACGTGTGCCCGCACACGGAAGCAAGCGCTCCCAGCTCGGAGCCGTGCATGTCACTTCGGGCAACGTTGCAAGCTAGAGAGGTGAGGCGTGTAGGTGTGTTGTACAATTTCATTGTCAGTTAAGTCTGGGGTCTTTTCACTCAGCCTGTAGACAGGTAAATCGTGTGCTTGTGCGTGCAAAGCAGAGGCTGCGCTCAAAGAAAGAAGGTGGGACCTATTACGCTGTGTGTAATTTTAAGGTATTGCACTTGTGACCATTGTCTGTCAGGCGACCATAAATGTCTTGTACTTAGGAAACTGCACTATGAGTTATGGAAGGTGTGCATTAAACGTTTTTTTTTTGCCCGGTGCGTTTCCATGTTGTTCGATGGATTTGATTCACTCAATTCTGCGTGTTGATAAGAATGGACAGGTTTTGCATGTGTTTTTACGTGTAGATATACTGTAGTGGATGTCTTCCGATATTACGTATTTGTAAAGTCTTGCAGAAATGATGGTTAATCAGTAAGCAGTTACAAAAGGTTATACTGAGCTACATATTCAGTAAACTTTCTTCCTATCAGCGGTAACTTTTAGTATAACATACATTTAGTTTTTTAATCGTTTACATTTTTACCTTTAACATTTTCTTAGACTATTAAAAAGTAGAATAGATTATATAACTGGTCTAGACATTAATATACTTTTAATGTTACGTTGTAAACACTCATTACAGACATTTTTGGAAAATTGATAAACGCTACTGTATTGAATTAGATTAATCTGAATATTTAGTGCTTTAATCCTACTCCGAAAGGACGATATTTATACTGTATCCGAGCGCACACACACTTGAATATTTCGAGTCCATAGTCCAGTGTAGAATTTCTAGCACCTGTTTTATAGTCATAAACGTTAAAATTTAAAAACCATAAAATGCTACAATTAAAAAAAAAGATGAGCTAGAGAAAAGACGACTGAAAACTTTCAGTTTGTCCCAATACGGTTCTGAGGGGTCAGATTGCACAAGCCTTCACCGAGCCTGTTTTTTTGTTTGTTTCTTTGCACGGGGATTTTTGCGATGCGCTTTTTATCTCTTAGTATAAATATTTGATGACGTTAATAATTTACAAGTTCAGCACAGCGGGATCGGAACAGGCTGCAACGCGCGCTCTCTCTCTCTCTCTCCTGGGGCTGCCCGTGGGATGAGCAGTCTGCAGCTGTGGACTGGCAACCCTGTGCAATTGCATTTAAAACCGACAACAGGTGGATTGTCTTGACGCAAAAAAAAAAAGTTGTGGGAGTATGGAGCAATGTGGTTGAAGTTGGCTGCCTTCAAGAAACGGCTGGATAAGGTCGTGAGATGAAGTACTGTAGCTACTAACAATCAAACCAGCCAAAAGCCTCCTCGTTTGTAACCCTTCTCTGTTTAACGTTGCCAGTTTGAACCGTTTTCTTTCGCGATCTTGAAAGCTTGAGAAAACACCTGAGAAGTAGCGGCGTGTCTGGCGAGCTGCTGCGAAACTTCTGGGCTGTCGCCTGCGAGATGGAAATTTTGGCTCAGGTTTTCGATGCTGGAGTCTGATACAGCTTTTACTCCTGTGGGTGACAACAGACAGCCAGTATCCCCGGGGAGGTTATCGCATTTCACGCTCTTAAACAGTTAAATTACACAGATAACAGTAATTTAAGTGAACGAGTGCACTGTTCTTGGTGGCTGTCCATACACACGCTGAATGCTGCTGTGCTCAGTGCCGAGATAAAGGAGGATTTGTTCAAGCCGTGAATGGCTCTGCAGCTCTGCGGAGCTCACAGGCGTTCAAGATCTGCTGCTGTTTGCCGTCTTCCTCTGCTTTCTGTAAGTAGGCAAAATTATTTAGTGATTGTGTGGCCTTCGTTATTCCATCCCCATTCAAATTTGAATTAATTGTTAGTGTGAAGCTACCATAGTTTGATGAAGTTGGTGGGACATTTTTAAAGCTCTGGGGCCTTTTTATCAGGGCTCTTAATGTTGAATTCTGTTTTGAAATTGGTATTGGTCCAATTTATTAGTTTTTATTTATATTATTTTATGCCTGCATTCTTTCACAGTGCTTTGAATATGTCAGAAGCATTTTTGAATGGTGATACAATGTTCTACCTAGGTGTAGACCTTTTAATCACTTATGATTTATGATCTTTTGCTCTTGTTGGGAATTGCAGAGTTCCAGTTACATTTTTTTTTAAACTAGAATCACCAATTATGTTTGTTATACCCACCCATTGTGAATCGTCAGTGTGTTTTTTAGGCCTCACCTCTCCGCTACAAACCCTACAACCGCACACGGGAGAATGAGGAGGTGTGGGTGAACTCTGACCCTCTGATCCGCTCCCCTTCAAGCCAGCCATCTTTCAGCATGTCGCTTCGTGCTCAAGGGCTGGTGCTGACGGGCTTATTAGCCTCTCTAAATGGACCCTGTGTGTGGGTCCCTTGCTTGTGCACAGCCCTGCTTCTAGGCTCGGCTCCAGATTTCTACGCCCCTGTCGGGAGTGTCAGAGTGGCTCTCTGATGATGGATGGTGTACTGTATATATACTGTATGCAAGATTGACCCCTACTGCTTTGACTGTAGTGGCACTGTTGTCCTTCATGCCAGACTGTGTCCATCCCTTGTGCAACACAGCATTGCCACTCAGGACGCGGGGTCACTGTGTAAATTATGTTGCAATAACTGTCCTGTCAGGAGCTGCGGAGCTGGCAGAGTGCCACATGACTAATGGCTCTGTAGGCGTGAGTGGGGCACATCTGCCCATCTTAGTCTCTCCCCAGGCGGGTCCAGGACTCCCTGACGGAGAGCTGAGTCCTAAAGCAATTGAGAATTCAGAACTGCGCAGGTACTGAACAGAAAAGAAATGAGCAATGCTAATACTGCTGATACCCACATGGAAATATACCAAATATTTTGGCCAAAAGCAAAGGGTTCTTGGAGTATAGAAGAGGCTACCTAGTCATTTGTTGAAATCGATACCCTGACTTCTTTCAAGAAAATGTTGGATGACATACTTGGATAAATTATCTACTATCAAATAGGAGAGGGACAAAATGTAATGCCACCTGAATTTTGACTTATATAACACATTACATTTGCAGAGTTTCACAGTCTGTTAGCTGTTCAAAAAGCTGTTTTGTAATTTTTTTCCCCCTCAACAGCTGCTTTAGAGCCTTAGACAGGCATCAAAAAAAGATGCGTATCTAAAGATTTTTAAAATTGGAAGACTGAACACGACACACATTTCTCAGTTTATGGACAAATAAACAGTACATCTTTTGATGCTTAATTCAGAGTTACAGGTATAATTATGACTATTATTTCTGGTGCTTGTAATTTGCTCTAGTTGCGGTTTATTTCCTGAATGCTGTCAACGAAGCTGTAGAGGTCTGAAGGTTAGGTTGCTAGCCAGGACTGCAAGAGCTATTTCCAATTTTAGAAGATTTGTCCTGTGACAAATCGCCTCCTGTTAACAGAAAACGTTTCGAAATGCTTGAATTCACCCTTTTGATTGGGGTTTGTGAATGATGTCCACTATAATGTATTTGAAACTAAATGGAAGTGTTTTATCTAATTCATCTGAATTATTTGGAGACTAGTACAGTAGTTGCAGTGATGTCAGTGGTATATATCAAAGGTTGATATCAAAATATCAAAGGTTGAGCACACACTACTGAATGTGGGTTTGATTTTACCCTTTGTTGCAGTCCTGCTAAATTCCTTAAGTTTGTGTATCCAGGAAACAAGACTGGGTCCATGCCAGTTGCATGGTGATGGATAAACTCTACCCTTGAACCTGTTGCGCCTCCAGTGATGATATGAGCAAGGTAGCATTGTTTTTGCATAAAGTGGTGAAAGGTCTACAATTTTTCAGAGATGTAACAGAAAGTTAGGACTTATGTGTTGCTACTGTGTGAGGTATTAACATTGCAAATTCTGCTACATGTTGCTCCATCTCGGGATTTTTCCCTTTATCACTGTGCAGCGAACCCCCAGCCAGTCACCCCGCCTCCGGAGTCTCTTGTTAGAGATAAGAATTGGCTGCAGACCAGAGGAGGCCATTTGGCCTGTCTGGAAAAAATGTGATGATTAACTCTGTCCAATTAATTTTTTTCGGATTGCGCATACATCTTTAATTTTCTGTTTGTGATCTGTAATCGGTGCCTGGCTGAGATATTTATGGAGCCAGCACTAATGCTCCTGCCTCCGGGCTGGGCTGGGCTGGGCTCATCCTTCCCACAGTCCCTGGAGCTGTCCTCCTCGCCCTGGATCCACGCTGGCGCTCCCCAGAGCGCGGCACTGTCCGTGCTGCGCGGGAAACGCTTTCGGGGTGAAAAGCTAGCGAGAAAACCCTTTCCTGTGCCGCAGTCGTCTGTGTACGCTGCCAGGGCCTTTTCGCTAATCGCCATCGCTCTCGTGTGCCCACCTGTCACCCGCGGGTGCCGCCTGCTCCGATGGCGTACCCAATCGGTTTGCCCAATCGGCTGCGTGCAGATTCCCAGCCGCTCTCGCTGGGCGACCCAAAGGTGGCGTGACGCTGCTGTTACCGGCTTCACCCCCCCTCCCCTGACCCGTCGCCCTGCTGTTCCCAGGTCCGTGCCCTGTGAGAGGCGATGCTGTGGCCGGCGCTGTGGGCTCTGCTGCTCGTGGGCGGCACGTGCCCGGGACGAGGCTGGGCGAAGGAGGCGGACGGAGGCAGGGAGGACAGGGGCCACATCTCGGTTGTGGTCGTGGGGGCCACGGGAGACCTGGCCAGGAAGTACCTGTGGCAGGGCTTCTTCCAGCTGTACGCGGATGAGGTGGGCGGCGGCGGCCACAGCTTCTCCTTCTACGGCGCTGCCCTGTCGGACCCGGAGAAGGGCAGCCCGGCCCTGTTTGCGATCCTCAGGGGCCTGGCGTGTCCCGCCCTGGTGTCGCCCGAGAGGTGCGCCGTGCTGAGGGACCAGTTCCTGAAGCTGGCCCGCTACCGGCAGCTGAAGAGCGAGCAGGACTACGCCGGGCTGCACGCCGAGATCGGGCAGGGCCTGCAGCCGGAGGGCCTGAGGGAGGCCGGCCGGCTGTTCTACCTGTCCGTCCCCGCCTTCGCCTACGCCGACATCGCCGGCAAGATCAACAGCAGCTGCCGGCCGTCCGCGGGGGCCTGGCTCCGGGTGGTGCTGGAGAAGCCCTTCGGCCACGACTCCGACAGCGCCAGGCTGCTCTCCTCGCAGCTGGAGAAGTTCCTGAAGGAGGAGGAGACCTACAGGATCGACCACTACCTGGGGAAGCAGGTACCGCACCCTAGCGCTGCTCCGGGCCCTGATTGCACCAGGCCCGGGCGGGGGGGCGAGCGCAGTCGAGGGCAGCAGAGCGAAAGAACACGGTGGAATCATGGGAGGAGCCTGGGGATGTCTGCAAAGGCAGGATGTACTGTACTGTACTGTACTGTACATTAGTGTGGGAAAAATGTGGTACAGGGCAATGTTTTTGTGCAAATCGACCATAGCAAATGCTAGAGGCTCAGGACACGAGTGGTGAGATCTTTGGAGCCTAGACTCCGTCCACATTTATTAGCAACACTTCAGAAGTAATTTTAAGGACTGAAAGGCATAGCTGCTGAAATGTCCTCTGGGCAGGCTGCACAAGGCATGGTTTTGAGGCTTCTTTTGTACTTTGATAGCCTGTCCCCCCATGTACAGTAATTCCCAGCGAAGATTTTTTTAGATGTATTTGCCAACGACTAACATGTATCGTTTCTTCCCGTTTGCAACTCGTTCCTCGTTCTGAAGGTCGTTGCGCAGATTCTGCCGTTCAGGATGCAGAACCGGAAGCTCTTGAGCCCGATCTGGAACAGGCACCACGTGGAGAGGGTGGAGATCGTGCTGAAGGAAACCCTGGATGTGAAAGGTGACGAATGCGGGGTCCTTACCGGGGGAGCGGCCGGAGGTCGTACTGGCCCTCGCAGTGCCTGCTGACGCAGACAGGGGGTGCTGGCTGTGCCATTCTCCAGTTTCACGCACTCGTTTTAACCCCATGAGCTGAGCCCAGCTGCGCCAGGGAGGAAAAGCCCAGCTGCCAGGAGACGGAGGGATACAGGAGTTGTGCTGAAGTCCGATTTAGGACATCTTATGCTCAAGTCATTTCATTCTGGATTTGCCTTTGTAGCCGACAAAGCTAAATATATTATATTACCCTGAAATGATGTGAGCACGCTTATTTCATTCAAAGTCCCTGCAAAATTAGATCAACTCAAAACTCGTGAAAGTGGAGCTTTGATAACTGAAGAATACAATATACTGTGAATGAGTGAGTCTATGCTTGTATTACAGAATGAAATTAAATACTGAATGATAGTGAAAATCAAAAACACCTTCTTAAGCTTCTGCTAGCTTAAATTTTATTTTAATTGTATTTAATTTTATTTCCTATGATTTTATCTACAAGTAATCATAGGAAGCTGTTTGTAATAATAATTTTTAAAAAATCAGCAAGAATGCAGGCAAGATCTGCAGACCCTACAACACTGTTTGCCAGCCACTAGAGGGCAGCATAATGTCTCACATGCTGTGTTTCATTAGAGCTGCAGTAGATGCGACACACTAGTTACTTTGCATAATCTCTGACAGCACAGGAGTTCTGTTCAGGCAGCAGAATTGCTGCATGGATGGAGTCATCCACTGCGTGCTTTCTGTGCATGTTGATTGTAAAATAAGTACCAGCTGCAGATTAAGAAAATCCATGGCCTCCAAGACTGCTGTGTGAGAGTGACCTTGCTGCCCTCATCGTCCATCTTTCTTCCTGTCTCGGCCCAGGGCGCACGGAGTTCTACAACCAGTACGGCGTCATTCGCGACGTCATCCAGAACCACCTGACCGAGGTCCTCACCCTCCTGACCACGGAGATTCCCGTCAATGTGAGCAGCTCAGGAGAGATCCTGAGGAACAAGCTGAGGGTCTTCAGCTCGCTGCTGCCTCTGGACAGGGGGAGCGCCGTGATTGGGCAGTACCAGGCGTACAGCGCCGAGGTCCGCGAGGAGCTGAACAAAACCAAAGACTTCGTCAGCGCCATGCCTACTTTCGCCGGTAGGGGCTGAGCAAAGGTTTCTTTCGAGGCCCATACTGCTCTTTTCTGAGGTTTAAAGCAGGGCTATCCAGTTGTGGGCCTGAAGAGACGGTTCTTCTGCAGATTTTCATTCCAGCTCAGCATTTGATGAGCTAAATCAGATGACGACTGGCTGAAGTGGACCAGTTTCATCGCTTTTCCCAGCTCTTCAGGTTCTTCTACTTTGAAGAGACCTTGAAAACCTGCAGACATTGACCGGTCCTCATCTCAGTGATTTTGTTTATTCAATGCAGGAATTAATAATTTTCTTTAAAAAATAATAAAGATTGGAAAGTCCTTGCTGGGTGTTAAAAAAGGCAGAGTGAGGGATGACTTGAGTGACTCACTGTTTTCACAGTCTTTCTGGAAGCCAGCCTGCCCCCACAGTTAAACTCCCTAGCGAGAAATGAATCTTAAATATATATATATTTTTGAAGATGTAAATATGTAAAACCAGGTCTTGACTCTGTGCCTTTTTTTCCACTGAAAAACACTCTGTACAAGAACAGCTTCAGAGATCACATGGGAACTTGGTCCAAACCAGTATGAGTCACAATCCCTGAGTCTGCCAGGCTGACACAGACCCCATGTAGTGTCCTGTCCGGTGCCAGAGAGGCTCAGATTACATGCAGCAGCCTAATGCTTCAGTGGGTGATAGGTTTCAGTGACAAATTGTTTTGATCACGGCCTTATTTTCTTTTTCGGAAGCTTATCATGCAGTTTCTCAGAGCACCAAAAAAAAAAAGGACTGCTCACCACTCGCATGTTCTGTCTTGCACTTCGTTCTCAAACCCAGCAGTCTGGTTTCTGTGTGGGCATGCCGGCGGGTGCCTGTCTGGAGCCCTGCTTCGCCCTGCACAAAGGCTGCTTTCAGTATTAGCCAGCCCAAATACACTGCCTTACGGAAACGAGCTGCATCAGAGTGGTGGCCCTCTCCCCCTTTCTCTGTCGGAGTCAGTCTCCCCCTCCGGCCGTGGCCCCTTTTAAACCCGAGCTTGTAATAGGACCTGGCCTATAGCAACACTGAGAGTCATGATTGCATTAGACGTCTTTATGGGTCAGTACAAGGGAAGAGCTTAGGCACCTTGACGCGATTCTGTTGCCGTCTGAAGTCTTCAGTGCCAGCTTGAAAGCCGATACCTTCCTCCGCTTTCTGTGCAGCTGGCCTGTTCGTGTGCTGTTTTTCTTCTGAGTTATGGCAATCCTCAGCCTTTCTCTTCCCTCCCTCGTCTACTGATTGGTGTCATCTACAAGACCTGGTGGACAGGACCATGCTGGGGGTGTGGTGGGGGGGGACCAAAGCGATTTCTGCAATGCAAATTCTTCCACTTCCACAAAAACAAACTCGTGTTTGCTGCCCTTTCAGGTGTGGCGGTGTACATCGGTAATTCCCAGTTTGACGGCATCCCTTTCATACTGACGTCGGGGAAGCAGCTGGACGAAAGAGTTGGTTACGCCCGGGTCCTCTTCAAGAACCGAGTCTTCTGCGTTCAGAACGTCGGCGACGTCCACTGCCAGCCCCGGCAGATCGTGTTTTACTTCGGTCACGGCAGCCTGCAGTACCCGGCCGTTTTGGTGAGCAAGAACCTGTTCAAGCCCGTGCTGCCGGAGGACAGCTGGCAGGAGGTCACGGAGCACAAGAACATCAGCCTGTTTGGCTTGCCCCTGTCGCAGTACTATGTGCAGACCCCCCGGGTGCAGAAGGAGGCCTACGCAGTGCTGATCTCGCACATCTTTCACGCCAAGAAGGACAGTTTCATCAGCACGGAGAACCTGCTGGCCTCCTGGCAGTTCTGGACCCCGCTTCTGGACAGTCTGGCGCAGGAGTTTCCCAGGCTCTACCCTGGAGGGGAGGACAATAAAAACCTCCTGGATTTCAAGCTCCAGGGGCGCGAGGTTTCGTTCACAAACGAGGCCGTGGTGCTGATCTCCCAGAGCCCCGGGGGCTCGACGGCCCAGAGCTTCCAGGTCACTCAGGGCAAGTACAGGACCTGGGACATGGTTTCGGCCTGGGCGGAGGAGCTCATCCACCGGCTGGCCTCCGACCTGCAGGGGGCGGCAGAGAGGGCCGTGAGACGGAGAGGGCAGTTCCACCTGGCCCTCTCGGGGGGGTCCAGCCCCCTGGCCTTGTTCCAGAGGCTGGCCCTGCATCACTACGCCTTCCCCTGGGAGCGCACGCACGTCTGGATGGTGGACGAGCGCTGCGTCCCCCTCTGGGAGCAGGGCTCCAACTTCAGGACGGTGCACGACCACCTGCTGCAGCACGTCCGCATGCCCTACTTCAACATCCACCCCATGCCGGTCCATCTGAACCAGCGGCTGTGCGTGGAGGAGGACGGCGGCCCGCTGGCCTACGAGAAGGAGATCTCCCGGTTTGTCAACGACTCCAGCTTCGATTACGTCCTGCTGGGCGTCGGCTACGACGGCCACACGGCCTCGCTCTTCAAGGACACCAAGGCCGAGGCCCTGAAGGACAAGCTGGTGGCCTTGACGGAGAGCCCGGTCAAGCCCCACCAGCGGATGAGCCTGACCTTCTCCGCCATCAACAGAGCCAGGGCCATAGGCGTGCTGGTGATGGGCAAGGGGAAGCACGAGATGATAACCCAGCTGAGCAGGGTGAAGGACGACCCAAGGAAGTGGCCGATCACGGGCGTCAAACCTGTCAAAGGCAGACTGGTGTGGTACATCGACTACGAAGCACTGCTGGGGTGATGGGTGCGTGCCAGGTGTGCCATGCTCTCTTCCTTCCACCCCGAGCGTGAGCCTCACAACCTCAGAAAGCCTCACAGACGAAGGCAGGCAGTTCCAGCTCAGCCCTCGTCAGTGTGCATGAACTTGACCTTCTTGTCTTATGAAGGAAATGTATTGCAAGAGCCCTTAACAGTGGTGCACGGCCGCAGCATCTTCTGGTTGTCGTTCTACAGTTCTTCAGTTCTTAATTGCATATTTTAATTCCTGGGCTAATTGGATGTCTGTATTTTTAAATAGAAAATGCAGATTTATGGGACTTTAAATTTAGTCGGGGCAAATCATTTTCTACAAAGCGCGATGAGTTTCGCACAGGTTTCTGAAACTTTCTGTTGATTTGTATCAATGTCTACTGATTTTCTTTTAATCGTGAAAAGTGGGTTGATGAAAAATTCAGCAGATTTTCAAAAGGGCTTGAATATGGTTCACTGTAATTGCAGTTGCTGCTTCTACCAGCGTCAGCTTTTAAATAGCACTTCTATTTCAAGACCGGTTTACACCAATTTCTGAATGTGAATTAAGTTCAGGGGCCATGAAGAACGACCAAAATGACGGTTTCTCTGCTGATCCCATTGTGAGTAAAGATTTGAGAAATCTACAGCAATCACTGCCAGATGCCAACGGATCATCTTCTTTCTTCTGTTTCTGTTTCAAGAGGGCTTGAAATCCTCTTCTTTTAAAATCAGACCACTAATCCTATACCTCTCTGTTCATTTTTAAGGGGCTGCAGTTTCGTAGCGGTTCCAGGTGATATATTATCTTAATGCAGTGCATCTCAGTCCTGGTCCTGGAGAGCCCTGTCCCTGCTGGTCTTTGTTCCAACTGGGCCTTAATCACCAGTGCTAAGTGGTGTCTGGAACTGATCTGCCTGCTGGTTTAGGCTTATTTCTGCATTCAGTCCTTGGTTTCGCAATGCCGCAGTTAAAGCACTTCTTTAAATTATTATTTCCAACAACTTAAGCATACAGAAATATATGTAGTCTCACCTCAACTTGCTAATTAAGTCTCCGGGGAGAATGGCACTGTCAGACACAGTGAGTCAGTGTTTTTCCCTTCAGCTGGTTGCATTTCAGCTCACACACCTGAATGAGGGCAGTCCTGAAGCTAATTGGCAATGACTAGCTAATTAGCATAGAATTCATTCCAATTAGAAACCTCTTCTAGCTTCTTTAAACATTAAAATCAGTTTTTTGGAGAGAAAATTTAAATAAATTAACCTGTGATTAGGAATGCAGCTGGAGCATCGAAAGAGAGAGGGGATACCTTCCCAGGAGAAGGACTGAGAATCGCTGTACGGGACGTGAGTGGAGGAAAACAGCCCAGAACAGCAAGCAGGTCAGTTAGTTAAGGGCCGCAGTTAGCCCTGGTGATGAATGGCCCAGCCGGAACAAACAGGAGCACACACAGGGGTTCCTCAGGGACCAGAACTGAGGACCACTGGGCTAATGGCTTTCACCCACTCGGGTGCAGGTTCAGGCCTCTTCAGCAGGCACTGGGCTTTGCAGAACTGAAGACAAAAATTGGCCGCCTCTGCATTTTCTGACTTTTTTTTTCCCAGTGTGATCTGTGCACTGGTACAGAAGAGCCCGTTTTCAGGACCGCTGCTAATGTCATCTAAGTGCCTTTATAGATCCAAGAGAAATAATCCCTCCATGCTATTCGAACCCTCTGAATGTATTTCCCTCTCAGGGGTTAAAATAGGATGGAGAGTCTTAACTACCTCTCATTTAAAGTGACCAGTTCCTAGGTAGAAAAAGCAGAGTCCTGTATAGTCCAATAGATTTGATGTTTTCCACCTTAATATGCAAATTCAAAGCTGCAACAAATCTCTGTTTTTGCATGGATGTTTGCAAGTTGTTTTTTATATCATGAAGTTTAAAATCAACAGATTCTCTTGCACTGTTGTTGTGTCTTTAACACTGGTTAACACTGCTACTTTTGGTCGTCTGTCCCCGTTCGATTTCCTGTTGCATTTTTTTTAAGGACACAACAAACTACTGAGGAACAAGAAATTGATTTTTTTTTTAGTTTATTTTTAATTTTTAAGGCACTGAACTGAGCACACTGGAATGTCTTGAAGGATCAAAAGAGCTTACCTTCTGTACATTTGTACAAAAGTATTTTCAATGCTTAGAATAAATTCTAAGTTGTAAAAAAATGTAGTTGTCTTGTCCTTTGATAATGTTGCCTGCATCGCCGCCTGGGTGTCTCATTACAGACCAGAAGGATATTCGGTACAGGCACCGCAGAGAAATGCTGGATTTCAAGGTGTAGCATTGGATCATTCAGGTTAAATTGCAGTAAGTTTGAGTGTCTTGGTTCAAAGAAGCGTTCCAGATACCGCTGGGGGCTGTACAGGTAGAGTCACAGAAGGCGACCCTGTGACTCCTCTCATTTCTGAGGGGACTGCTGTTCATGTGAATCCTCCAGGCACAGTAACACATTGCCTTAATGTTCGTAAACTGTATCTGCTTTTTCCCCTCATGTGGCTGTTTTCTATCTCATACTACTCATTATTAAACTAATGAAATTCTTGCTCTTTTTGGCTGCTTTTATGCAGCATTTTCATTGATAGTCTTTTTCCCATCAGTGAAGTCACTGGTGATGTCAGTCCTCTTGGTCTCATTTCAGAACTGCTGAACTTGTGGTGCAGAACAGACTGGGGACTTCTGACTGTCAGATCTCATTTGATCATTTCAATATTGTTACTTTCTCACTCTTGACAGAAAAGGGGGGCAGTTGGTTGTGGTGAATGTTAGTATTGAATCAGATCTTTTTTTTAAATAAAAAGTCATTTTGTTTTTTGGACAGGAACCCTAGAAAAGGGAATTTACACCTGGGTGGCCACAGTCATCATGTTTCACTACCCATTTGACTTTTAAAGTTCAGCCGTAGCAGCTGGTGGAATACCGTAACTGATAAGTGGCTTGACGTTTTTGAAAACAACCTGTGCTTTTTTAAAACCGGTGGGACATCATATGTTCTGATGGGCAGCTTTGTGCAAGAACGCCAAGCCATGTTGAAAACGTCTGTGCGAACTAGCAGAGCAGACAAATGTTGGACCGTACAGCGTCACTGTTGCACGTCTGCCCTTGTCTAGGGGCCATCTGAAACCTACTGGATATAGTACTCTGGAGTTCGACTGTTTAGTGTTGGTGAGATGTTCTCAATATTTTAAGAGAAGTTTCCTCTTTTAACGTTCAGCAGCTCTGTGAGCTCAAGGGAAAGGTGAAGGTGAAGGGAAAACAAAGGCTTTTTTTTTACTTGAGTTGTTTTTTGAATCTAGCAGCAGTTCCCATGTTTAGCGGCAGTGAATGGTTTGGGATAGGTGTGAGATTAAGTGCCCTGGGCTGGATTAAAGCTTGCTGTGGCCATTCTAAGAGGTGCAGGACTCCCACAGCATAAACAGACCAAAACGCTGAAGGCCTTTCTGAACTTCTGCTTCTAAATCGGTGACGTCCGAACTCAGGTCCGAGCACACAGCTGACCTTTGTTATTAAAAAATGTAATACCCTCATGATCATGATTTGTACTGCTAATTTTGCAGTGTACAGTAACCTTGTCATTCTTTCGCATAATACTGTACATCAGGCTCTATGTCCAAAATAAGGCCAAATTCAATTAAGTGTTCAGATTTGCAATTGTGTATAACACATCTGAAATTGCTGGCAGGGATGGAATCGAGACTCCTACACGTCTGCCAGTCGTTACTCACAGTCCCAGTATTTGATGCTGGATTTCTGTTGAGGAGAACCAAGAACCCTCTAGGCACTGGTTTTGTGACTTACACAGCAAGTGTACGTGTAAAAAAAGTTGAAAGGTTGTAGGTGAGAGGAAGTATTTGGTTCTTTCAGCTTGTTGGATTGTTAGTAGCTAATTGATCCAAGGGTCTTCTCCAGCCACATTCAAAAGGACACAGGGTAGAATGTTTCAAAAACATGGTTGGGCTGCTTGTTCCAGCCAACTCCAACCCTTTGTGTTGGCTTTGTGCGAATGCACAGTACATCCACTAGTAATTAAGTACCTAAGGTTCGCTCGTGGTCCTGAAAGCACTGGGCTTTGCTGTTGCCTTTCAGGGTTTGACAGTCTTCTTTTCTCAGAACTAAAGTGAGTCAGTGTCTCAATGTCAAGGCTCTTCATTTTGAGCTCATTTTTATAGCTCTTCTTGCTGTTAGCCACCTGCTGCAGCTGCGCTTTTAACAGACGAGGTCGCGGTGCCAGGAAGTGGAGGAACTTTGTTTTTGGTAATGATGTCACCCAGTCTGCAGCGATAGGTGCTGCAGTCCCAGGTGACTCACCTCCGCAACGGCCCGACCACATGCCAGTCCGACGCTTTTCCACTTCGGAAGACAGGGTGCCGAAGCGTCTGAGTGACCACAAGATCCTGAGTAATGCGTGAGGTGGTGTGGAGCAGACACTGCTTTTGAGATTACGGAGCTTGAGCAAGAATTCGTAAGTGTCTCTTTGTCTCTCTCTTTTTTTTTTAATAACTTCATTGCATGCAGGAAGCTCCACCCCAGGGTGTGAAAAACCACAAGAAGGAGTCTGATATTTCAGAGCTGTGTGAGCAAGTGCTTTGTTTCGCAAAGGATCTCGGCCGGGTCTTTGTTGGCAAAGTGTTCACCATGGAGTGGAGCTTCCCAGCCGTCCCTTGCCGGGCTGATGTGCTCTGCAGTGCATACAGAGCCTTCCAGAACTATTCCCCCCCCACCGCTATTGTCACATTTTGATAACTTTAAAGTTATGTCTATAATGTCTTTTCAGATAGACTTTTTTTTTTATTCAGGGCAGCATGGAGGCGCAGAGGTGAGTGTTGCTGCCTTGTAGTGCAGGTAGCGATTTTTTTTCCTCGTACGTGATGAGAAAAAACGCCCAAGGTTTCTTGGAAAAAAAAATGCATGTTAACGAAGAATTTGATTTTTCTGGCCATATGTGGCACTTGAAGACATTAGGTTTATCTATGCTTTTTGAGGGAGGAATGTAATCTAAAACAAGTCGGAGCCATTCAACCTGATAAGATGAGGAGATGTGCCCAACTCCAATAAATCATGTAGACAGGTAACTCAAAAGGGCAAAGCCTGCTAGTCACTCTCTGCGTTGTGGATTCTGCGCTGTGTGAGAGCGAGCATGTGCAGTACGTATTTGATTTGCTAGTGCTCTGGACTAGCCTGAACACCAAACACTGTTGCATTGTTTTCTCATTTCATGGCCCATGTCCTTAGATTTTCCAGGTGCGGATGATTTCATGCTCCTGAGCTGTTTGTCAGCAGCACGCCAGAGATCGGAATTCTGGCTGCCAGATCATTGGTGTGCTGTTGCCGTGCTCTGGACTAAGAAGCTGTTGTTCACATTACCACCCCCCACCTCCATCCCCACTCTCAGGCAGGGCTGTTTCCGCAGAAGTGGATTGGGTATCTTGTAGCAATGCAGCACTGCAGACTCAGGGATCTCCTGACCTCTGTCACTGTGCTGCAGTGTCTTTGTCAGAGGGTGGACAGGCCAGCCTGCACTGACCCCTGCTCCTCTCCTGCTTAAAGGAAACAAAATTCTTATGCACTTACAGGCCGGTTTTCAAAGACCTGCTTTGATTTCGGAGGAAGGCTTCCTCACTGTGGGTCTGAAAGTAATTGCAAAACACTTTAACAATGCAAATCTAGCAATCCTAGATATACATTAGGAGAGAAAGTAAATGAACCGGTATTTTTTTAAATGTGTAAGGAAAAAAATCTGTTTTTTGTGAGAAAATAAAAGATTTAGGAAACCGAAGGTCTCCAAGGAAAATAAGAAATAAGGTGTTGTGAGGTTTTTTTCATTATCTGAACACGACTAGTTCCCAAAATCAGATGTTGCATTTATTAAAAGCAGTCGGCGGCATTTTCTGCTGCCAGGAGAGGATCTGTTCATCCCAGTGAATGGAGAGCGTCCCATTTCCTGGATCAACAACAGAGTTTCTGAGCAAGACCTCAGCCTTGCAGTCTGTGCTGAGTTAGCTTTAAATATGGAACCATCATTAATAATTATTATAGCTCTTCTGTGGCAAGATGAGATGCTATCGTTTTTATTCTCCCTTGAGGATGGCAGAAAAGCGCCGCAGATTTACTTTTTTTTTTAAAAAGTGAAAATACTGTTAGAGGTAGCTTTGTCAAATCCTGGGCAGTTCCTAAACATACGGGTGTAAGATTTTTAATTTCACATTTCCAGTTGTTTGCAGTTTAAATCTTACGGATGCATTTTAAAACGATTTAACCTTCAACAATATTTGCTCGTCTAAATTAGTAAAGATAAATGGCGGGTTGCCTGTATAATTACATAAATGAGGTTTCTCATGTCTAATTAACACCAGTGTAAAATTCATAAATTTGTGCAAAACCCAACAAATGCTTAATCAGAAAGGAATATTTCTTTGGTGTGTGCAAATTACACGTCCCCCTCGATTTTAAGGAATTCACAGAGCACATACTGTAGAAATGACAAAACTCATAGCTGTGGAATATATTATCAGTTACCTAGTAACCGTTGCTGCAGTTTTTCAATGAAAATTTTGATAACTTCTAATTGGATACAAAAGACTAATTAGATACTAATCATTTATCTAATGAATTAACTAATGAGATACTGATACTCACTAATTAGTACTAAACGACCAGTTGACATGAAATATTTGAATTAGATTACCTGTCCTTTCTAATTGTTAATGCAAGAGCTTCTTGAAAAGAGCCTTCACTGGGGCTCACTCAGGCAGAGCTGCAAGCTTGTTCTTATGAAAAAGAGATTTTAAGGCATCTAAGCCTGTAAAAAATGTTACTGAGATCATCAAGGTATGCAGCATGTATCTCAGCTCATTATGTTTTGTATTTTTTCACCTCTGACATAGTAAACAAATTCAGTGAACATAGAACAATGCATGATTTCAAGAAAAAGACACTGTCACGGTCCTTTTGTTCTGCTGTTTGTTTCAAATGACCTTTTTACAGCCACCTGTCCATCCATCAATCCATTTTCTAACCGTTTCTTCCGAATCAGGGCTGTGGGGGAGCCGGAACCGATCCCGGCCAGCAGCAGGCGGAAGGCAGGGTCCACCTGGAGTGGGACCCCAGTCCATCACAGGGTACACAGACACAAGGTCTCTCGTGCCGTCGCCACCTGATCATCACCTCTGAGTTCATTAGTTATGGTGTCAGAAATATTGCCAGAACACGCAGAGGCAGCGGTGAGAGAGGTCTGTTCTAGGAGTGAGACGGTGTCCTTGGTCCTGCTGGTCAGAAGGGGCAAGAGCGATTGTATCAATTATGATGCTTCATTAATTTCCAGGAACAAAACAAGTATGACTAGTTTTGTTTTTAAGGTTAATGAATTCAGCTCTTTTACAACAGTTCTGTTTGTTTTATCTCAACGTGAGCTATTTTATCAAAATCTGCAATATTTCATCTGGTCCTCAATCTACAATGAAATTGTGCATCTTGCAGATAGACCTAAGAATCTCTGTGCACAGTGCACTTATCTGCCAAAAGATGGAGCTCTTCCTAAGTTTTTCCTCCATCTTTTTAAAGCCACATATATACTGTATAGAAAAATAAAGACATATAGATTAGACAGACAATATCTTCACAGATATTATTAATTACAACAAATATTTATCTCCATGTAGGGAGAAGGCCGTCTCCTTTCTTACCACCTCTGGTTTTGAGTGAAATTTGAGGAAAAATGCAGAATTGGACTGTACACCACACCTATTATGATGTCGGGTATTGCAAGGTTATTTTCTGACCATATTTTTATTACACTACACCTGTTTATAAAGATGGACCTATGGAAATCTATATACTGCATCTACAGATGAAATAGCATTGTAATGCACGCTGTTGTTTCACTGTCTAGGACCTCTCACCTTCTATAACAGTCATGTCACAATTGTCCATCAACATATTCTCCGTGTGTACAATCCCGAACCGTGACCCACATATAAGGAAGGAGCCCCGAAAAATGCAGGGTGTCCTTCAGTCACAACAAGACCCAGCTCTGCCAGTCTTTAGCCTTTGAGCTATGCATCACTTTCCAGTATGTACAATAACATGCAGTCCAGTTTACAAGAATACCTCACTACTGCCTTTTGTCTCAGCGAGTGTTTTCATCATCCTGACGGATTTATAGAGAATTTATTTATTGGGACTTTTATTCATCCAGCCCCTTCAGCGTTAAGTGACTTTATATTCTGAAACGGCAACATCATTTTGGAGCTGTCATGTGCTGGCCTCGGAGAAGCCGACAACAGCAGGGGGTTTATGTTATCAGTGGGAGCAGCAGAGGGCCCAGGCTGCATTGCTCCCAGCTACGTTGGACGAGACCTCGTGAATTGATTTTATTTGCTGCTGCATAACAAGATTCAGTACATCTGACAACATCGTATTAGAGGCAGTCGCTTCACGGTGGACCATGTGCTTTGGTGGTCTATCTGACCGTTTTACTGGAACTGCAGGATCAGCTTGTAACTGGCACCCTTACTGTCTGTCTCGTGATCTCTGGGCCTTTCTCACACACAGCACCACACAAAACAGGGCTCCCATTATCTCCTGTCTGCTACTGTGGAGAAAAATACAGTGCTGTGGTTTGCATGTGCACCGACTTCTGCTTTCACACGCTTAAACCTGTGATCTCCTCCTGTGGTGTTTTGCTTCTGTTCGACGATATTTTTTATTTCTCCCAGCAGTAAAATCCTTCAGAGCCCGGAGCGCGATATTGGGGAAAACGTCTCGCACTTCTGTTTTATTGGTGGTGTACAATTCACCAAGAAGGGGGGCACAGAAGGCTTTGTTCATGAAATAAGGTCGCAAGCACATTTAAATTTAGGACAGCTGCGACTGCAGAGAAACTGCACCCGTCGGCCAGTGTGAAGGGTGATTTTCACACGCTCTTTATTTATGCAGTATTGTAAGAGAACAATGGTAAGGGTGTAAATCTGGTAGCAGCACACAATGTAACAATTAGTAGATGTAGTTTTTACTCCACTGGAACAGCGTGTTGGGCTCTTAGCTGGGATCTATCTGGAGACAGTAAGGAGACAGAAAAAATTTCGAATTTTGAATTAAAGAAATAGGAAGCCTTTTAAAGCAGGTGTCTTTCTGTAAAAGCAGAAAATGTTTCAGTGCATTTCCACTGGACGAGCGTGACGTGCACGCAAGCAACACTCGCTCAGACCCACCTGAGCAACAAGTCTATAAGAACAGGAAAGATCAACTCCAGAGCCTGGATGTCCAAAGTCAGTCCCAGCGAGAGGCGAGGCGTTTGGTGGCCTTGCTGCTGCTGCTGACACACTTGGTAAGCTGCTGCCTGGAGAGAGCAGACGACTAGAGAGAGCAAGGGCAGCTGCCCAAGACCGGAGAGCCCACCAGGCCCACGTGCGGCTGTCCAGCCTGCAAGTGAACCGAGCCGAGTTCACAACCGACCTGCGAACACAGATCTGCTCCTCAGGTCCCCCAGTCTCTGACTGCGAGACATGCACACTGTCCAGAACTCCCAGTTCTCAAGCTGTTAGGCGGCTGATCTTAAGCATCTTTGTATACTTGACAGGTTTAGTTTAATCCCTTATGCACATTACTTCATACTTAATTATACAGAGTAGAGTCATACTTGTTTATTGAATCATGTTTATTCCCACAGTACTGTTGCTGGATTGAACCACTGGGGGGGGAAATGACATTTTAGTGCACGCGTGCCAGTTTTTTTTATTTTTAATACTGTCAAATAGCTAAAGGTTTGCAAGACCCGGCCCGTCATTTTTTGCCAGCTTTTGCTGCGGAATACTGAGACGAAAGCAGACATGATGAAACACGATGGATTTTAAACGCACCTCGTCTGTGTGAGGAAATGACGCCAGAGACTGCAGGTGTGCGGTGTACGTCATACCCGCCGTGGCCGGGCGGGTCTTGACCTCATTCCCTGCAGACAGTGGTTAGAAAGGAGGCAGCGAGGCCTTAGGGCGCCGCCTGGCGGTCACCTGACTCACACTCCCCACGTACAGACACTCCCCCGCAGACAAAACCCCGGGCGAACTGACCGCCCGGTTCTCGTTTTACTCAGCAACAAATTGAAAGCAGGAAAAACGGTATCGAGATCAAAGAGGTTATAAAATGAACAAGGCACTCCAAAAAGGAAACCCTAGAGCTATTTCCCCATCACAACGAGGTAGAGAAAAAGAGACAAAGGTACTTCATCCCAGTCAATTGCAACACGTAACATTCACAGCCGTGTGCTTTGAAATAGATTATTTCTCACGTCCCTATTATTACTATTATTATTATTATTTTATTATTCATGGCAGCTGTTTAGACACTCTTTTAAGTTGCCTTGCATCTTAAAACGTCCGAGCAACTCCGCCTTTTAGAAGCGCCAGCGATCAAAACGTCACCTGCCGCACGAAATGCGAGCACACGTTACAGCTGCCCGCTGACGACGGCGGCGGCGGCGGCGGCGGCGGCGGCTCTCCCGGAGCTGTAGCTGTAGCTGTAGCTGCAGCGTGCGGCGCCGGCGAGTGAGCTTTAATTAACGGCGTGCTCCGGGGGCCGCTCGCCGCCCAATGGGACGCGGCGCTGCGGCTGGCAGGCGCTGCTCTGCGGCCCAGGGCTATTTGTAGCACGTGACGCGCGAGCCCGGAGTCGCTCGCTCTCGCTCTCTCTCCCCGTCTCGCGCAGCAGCAGCAGCAGCAGCCATCATTGCGCTCCAGCCCGGAGGAGGAGGAGGAGAAAGAAAAAAAAAAAGAGGAAGAGACGCGAGAGGAGGAGAGTAAAAAGCAGGAATAATCATGGACTAGCACAGGAGCCACGGAAGGGAATGCACTTTTTTTCCCGCTTTGGTTTTAATTTCTCCCGCTTCTTTTTTTTCCCCCCTCTGCAGGTAAAGTACACATTTCTGTTGTTATCGCTGCTGCTGGTGGTGGTGTTGTTGTTGTTCCTGCTGCTGCTGCTGCTGCTGCTGATTCTCTCGTTTAAATAAAGACAACTCTCGTAAATGTCTCCGTTTCGCGAACGAGCCGAGTAAATGTCTCTCTCTTTCTCTCTTTCTTTCTCTCTCTCTCTCTCTCCGGGGGGAAAACGGCGTATACTTCTTCGGTGCTCCGGTTTGAAACGCTGTGCAGATGCTGGTTGCGACCGGTTGCGTTTTTGAAAGCAAATCTAAAACCATTTCTTCACAAAAAAAAAACAAAAAACAAAACGGACGCTTATCAACTTGAACCCCGCTTCTCACAGGATCTACAGGCGCACCCAAACGTAAATAGCACACATACTGTAGCATGTCTCGACTTCCTGTGTTAATGTTTTTAATGGGACTCGGTATCTGGTTGTGCTTTATGATATAATTAAGCTAAAGGGCGTTAGGTGACATTATAGGTGGACGAGACGCAAATGCAGCGGATGCAGCACTCGTGCAGCGAGCTCTCCAGTTGAGGTAGCTAAGGTCGGGGATCGGTTTTGTGTCCGTCTGCACATCATTGCTGAGCGAACGCCTGGACTATTGCTCGCCTTCTGTGCTTGAAGGTCTTGCAATCAAACTTTTACAGGGTCACCCAGTCGGGGGAGCTCTGCACAGTTTGGTGTGCACTCATTTTGGTAAAACGTTATTTTTTTTCCCTCCCCCCCCCACCCCGGCCGTTGAGACCGGCCTTACTTTCGGTTTGACATAGGTGTATCAAGTTACGCTTTTTTTTTTTCGTCGCTGAATTGTGCAAATTCCGAACGCCGTCTTTAGGGGGGGAAACGGCGAGAAAGCAGCAGAGCTCGAAAACTTAGTTGCCTCGGTAATCAAAATATATGGAAAGGCTCGTTTCTGACACCTGAGCGAGTGCACAAGATTATCCTGCGGTTTCTCGTCTGCTTCCTTGCTGAACTGTCACGTTTGATTTTGTATCTAAATGAATTCCTGAAGACTCGTCTTCGAGTGGGTATGTTGTGCGTGTGGTTAGTGTGACGTGCTACGGTTTTGCATGTATTTTTTTTTAAAAAAGGCTTGTGCTACAGTCACTTGAAGCTGGACCGCATGTCTTATGTACGAGTGATTTTTTTTTTAGATTTATTTTCCTCAAGCGGGGCTGGATAGTAGCAGTTCTGTGACCGGATCCCTGTGTAGCTCTTGTGACGGCGGACGCTGATGTATCTCGCAGTACAAGTTCACCAGCTGACGGCGGCTCTGCGGACTGGGAAGCGATTAATTATGACAGCCCAGGCGCATTTAATTTTGATTTAACGGCTCTTTCCGTTGCCCCTTGTGCTTGGTTCGGGCTGTGCTCTTAAAAGCCCTCTTACATGCTTCCTAATTTAAAATAGCCAGTTGGTGCAGGAGCCGTGTAGCGCGGCGGCAATGAGCACGGAAGAAACTCAACAGTTCTGCGAGAGGGCGCTACTCTTCTCGCACCACCTCCATTTACATTCGAGTGATTTTTTTTTTCTGAATTGCTTAGTGAACATTTCTAAGAACTTTTTGTTTACTCTCGTTTTGCCAGTGTTTTCTAAAGCCGTTCGGTCTATAGCTAAAAGTCACCCGTGACACGCCCGTTAATTTCTTCCCCCCCCCCCGTTTGTAATAGGACAGACAGGATAGTTTTTGTGATTTTAACGCGCAATGTATACCTCCAACAGGAACACAGTGGGGATGTTAAGTACCTGCGAACCAGTCGGTTCATGGCCCGTTCCGTGTCCAGTCCCGAACTTTTGAATAGCATTACAGCTGATGTCCATGAAGGTCCGGCATGGTCACGGGAGAATGAGTCGTCCGTTTCTCCCAATCAAGCTCTGTGCTGTTTATCACTGATGCTCTTATTCCGCTGCTCCTGTAGCTCGGTTATCGGAAAGCGGGGTGCCTTGTGTTGGCTTCGGATCCTTGAGAGAAATAAACACGTTCGCCCTGGCCGCCTTCCTGATGGCAGACATGCGGAGCACAGCACCGAGCATAAAACGAGGGAGGCACAAACCTTCACTGGGTTTCTTGTCTTGGTAGTGTTTGGGGGGCGTCTGTCTTAATTAGGCAGGGGAATTGCCCGCACTGCACTGACTGTGCGCTTCTGTGAGACGGAGGCTGTGCTTTTACAGTAAACATCGAGTGTGTAAGCGAGTTCTCTGAATTCTCAGTGACTGCTTCTTCTGGAGGGTGGGGGGGCTTCTAAAACTATTGTATCCGACTGAAAGTCGGACGTCTAGACTGCAATTCCTCCACTCGTGTGGCGGAGTGCTGCCGGCTAACCTGCAGAGGGAATGTCCTACTCTCGAGCAGCGCTCGCTCGCTAATCTGAAACACTTGTGTTCCGGAGCTTCAGGAAACGTGCCAGCTGTTCACCTACATGAGTCTTCTGTACCAGTTTATTGCAGTTGTGCTTCAGAAGTGCAGTGGTTTGCTTATGATGAACAAAGCTTGACCGAGATCAAAGCTCATTCTCCCCCAAACTTTTTTTTGGGCGAGTTTTTGTGTTAGTTTGCTTTACCTAAACCTTTTGAAAGTCACTTTTGTATCTTTTTTTTCTAAGAAATTGAAGATTGCATGTCGGAGCACATACTGGCAAGGAAACAACTTGTTTTGGAATCCAAAACTGATTTTGGTCTGAAGATCGCTATGTTGTGTTTCTGCAGCTGGATGGTTGAAATTGCTGTTTGTGTAGTTAACCAGGCTGCAGCAATCAAGACTATTCCCAGGTCTACACAGAGGAGATCTGATACAGGTGGAAGACAGGGTTGGGGGGGGGGAACACGTGCTTGGATATACACAATTGCAGTCCAGCATTGCTTTAACAAATTGCTTAAATCTTTTTTTTTTTTTTGTTGGCTCCACAGCTTTCAGATGCCTAATCTGTTAGCAACAATGCTTAATGTCCTGCAAAGATTTAAAAAAATTCTCTCTTAATCAGCTTTGCTGTCCTTAAAAGATGATTGAAAGGTCTTCACCAACACAAGCACATTTAATGATGTTTTTCAGGCTGTAGTACCGATCTCTGATGGAAAAACTGCTCAGTGTCCCTCTTGTGATAGTTGTGGGGTGCGTGCTGGGGGTATTAGGTTTGTCTGTAACTGTGACGATAAGAGGCCCCTGATTTGCCTGCATTCTGCGAAGTCTCACGACGGGACTGAAATTAGATGCAGGCTTTGTCTTCATGCTCAACGGCAGAAATAAAACCTCTGTATTGAGGAAGAAGGGGATTCCACTGCCCTGGTGTTGAGTAGGCAGGGGAGTTTTGGCCGATCTAATTTAAGAGCGTGTTGTAGAGTTGAAGTGCATTGCAGAATGTTGAGAGGGTGGGCTGCTGTACTCTTGGAGAGCTGCCTCCCTCACCTTCAACAGATGGGTGTTCAGGTTTTAATGCCCATTCATGACGTCTTGTACTTATTCATCATAACGAAACCATTGATGTGGTCAGCTAATTCCTTACTTTATACAGGAGGAGTCACTATCGCTCGAGTGCACCTAAGACAATGCTGCTTTTTATGAATTGGTGTAATTTGGTTGCACCGGCATTATTTTCCATTATTTCGTGGTTTTTCTTCTTTTTGAAAGCACTGGCTTTATTTTTAAAGCCATGAGCTCTCAGGACTGCGTGCATTTCTGGGAGTGTGGCCTTGCTCCTGAGCAGGACTTGTGCTGGGCTTTGTCTTCTGTTGAGCCGGGCGGTCTACAGCTGTTGTGATTTGGTGTACAGAGGGGGAGGTCTGGGAAGGCCTTTTGTCTCCAGGTGACGTTCCGGAGTATGTTGTCTTGCTGTGTGTTTCGCTTCAGGTGAGTGGCGGTAACGTGGGAGCCTTCCAGATGAGCAAGTGCATCCTGCTAGTTCCAGAGGTCTTTTTCACTTGTACAGCGTTCTTGGAGGAGATTCCAAAAGCATCAAAACCACGGGGAAAAGCTCATCTGATCAGTTTCCCTAGCCTTCTTGAGTACAGCCCGCTCCAGTGCCCAGAGCGCAGTTCCTGGACACAGGGAACATCCTGTTCAGCAGCTCGAGCACAAGGGTGTGTCGGTGGAGTTTCACCTTCGTTTTCAGCCGTGTTGTTGGCCCTCATGGCAAATGAGCAGCAATCCTAGGCACTGGGTTGACGAATATCGGCGTCGGGCTGTCTCGGGCAGGAGAACCGGTTTTGTGTCTTTGCAATGCTTAGTCAGGATGAATCGTGAAGTCTGTTTTTTCCCCGGTCATGGTGCATGAGCAGCATGTTGTAAAGCTGACGAGGGTGACATGTATGCTTCTCTTTTGGGGAAAGGAGCTATTTATAGGATCCGGGCTTTTGAGTAGTCGCTTGACTTAAAATGGCAGCAAGTGGGCCTGGATCAGCGGGCAGGTAGCGCCTACCTCTGCAGCACCGGCTCAGGGAGGGAGACGGGCCTGCCTGAAGGACAGGCGGACTGTGCACCTCTGGGTTCCCGTCCCATTTTTGCTCAAGTTTAAATTTATTTGACAGCCTGTTGGGCTGGCCTATATGCAGTATGGTCTTCTTTTGTTGAAAGGAAGAAGATAGGCTGAATAACATCCTTTCTTTAGTTACTCTTCTTAAGCACGTGTTTGCTGGTCGTCTTCCCTTGAACACAGGCTTCCACAGAGCCTCTTCCCTTTGAAGTGTCTGTTAACGGTTCTTAATTGCTCTCATTTTGAGGAGACTTGTGAGCTGTGATCTAAGGAGCAGCTGCTCCTGATCTATAGATCTCCAAGTGATCTATATAGTCTGTAATGTTATTCAGACTGCATGTGGCGCAGAAGTGGCTGTTTGGCCCATTTAGTTTCTTGGGTTAGGATGGACAAAAATGAGGACATAGTGTATATTAATTTAGGATCAGCAGTTCTTGCAATGCCTTCCCAACTTGAGTCTCCGGTTCATGGGTGTGAGCCGTGTGACCTCACGTGAGGAGAATGAGGAAGTGGGGGGGGGGGGGCGAAACGGGCTCGTCCCTCCCTGATCGCACGGCGTGCCTGCAGGGGATGCTGGGAGGCAAGTGAGAGGTTGGAACCAGTCAGGAGGCTAGTGACACAACTCGGACTCAAACCCGCGGTCGTAAAGCACGTAGAGCTCTACTGGTCGTGAGGGCCTCTCGGCAAGTTCTTAAAGCGCCAACTCCTAACCCTTTTCTTAGGGGTGTGGAATATAACTCTTAAGGTTTGCAGCAGTGCCTGCGCTGGCAGTGAGCTCTGCTGGTGAGGGCAGTGTGTGTGCGGGGATGCCCGTGTATCAGAATAAAGCTTTCTCAAGGAAAGGCTGATATTGTAAAGGTGAGAAGTGGTCACTTGGATTTGTATTCTGGCTTTTGGTCAATGAATTTTTTGTAAAGGCTGTGCGCGGGGTCAGGAGGCAGGAACAGTAAATAGTACAAAGATGTATCATTTGGGTGGCAATGGTGTGACCCTGCACATCATAGCCTAAGCTTTTAAAATGATGCCCTTTGGAATTACACACACTGTGCAGGCTGAAAATGGGTAATCCTGGCACCAGGAAGAGCTGCCATGCCCACGGTAAAGGGAGATCTTCCTAAATAAGAAAATGTCTAGGAATGTATTGAAATGGGTCTTGCAGCTTTGCAGGCATGGAGACACTATAGATGAAGAAATACTTGCTGCCCTCTTTATTCCTGGGTTTTCCAGCAGCATGTCCACTTGTGCTGCAGAACCTCTGGTTGAACAGGCCTCTATGTGCTGGCTGTGCACCTTGGGATGCACATCTCTGGTCCCGCTCGGTGACGGGCAGTCTCTCCAGACAACAGGTCCTGCGGTCCCAACCTCCTCTTGTCCCTGTCCTGTGCACCAGTGGGTTCTGGGTGCTGGTAGGCCGTGCTCAAAGCTCTCGAGGTCCTGCATCTCCATCTTGCAAGGGGTGGGGTGTACGTCCACGGTTGTTGACTTTCTGGAAAGACATCTTTCTGGAGCCAGAGTACCCTAGGAAAGCCTACTTTACAGGCCTGAATGTTTTCCTCAACAGAGTACACTGCCATCAGATTAAATTACTATACACAGATCTTATTACAGTAGAAGGGCAGGGTTGTCTGATTTGCGAAAGCAGAGTTTCTGGTTCCTTCCCTTGTGAGCTGTTGGCTCTATTAGCCCTGCAGCTATTAACCTTTTGAAAACAATTTTCTTTGTGCACTGCAGTGCCACTCTGACTCAGCATCTGCACAAAATATCTTAATTGTTCATTCCCGTAGCTCTTCCTCCAAGGTTGCAGGAGTTCAGTATAGCTCTTAAGATGCGTTCCAATTTCTTCCTCCCACTTCGTCTTGCATAGCATCTCGGACTGGGGACTTGCCGTCCAGACCTACGTGCACAGCTGTTCACTCGTACATCGGCTTTTCCCAGTGACTGTTCAATCGTGGAAAATATTAGGTGAGTTTTTTTTTCTTCTTCTGGTTGGCAGCTGTACTTGTTGCTTTGAGCAATGTTAGTTTTCAGGCCACCTTGAGATGGGAAAAGAGGTCTTTCAGGTTTCATTCGCTTGGCTTTGAGCTTCAGGAGGCTGAGGAGGGCTGGAGAGTTAAAGAGCCTTTATTGGGTGACAGGAGGCTAATGGCTTGTCAATGGAATAAAAGCCAGCCATGTGCACGATGAGCCCTGAAAATAATAAAACATGCTGAGAAATATTTCATCTCTAATCCTGTTGAGGAAATGCTGAAAGAATCGCCAGTCTAGAAACTTGGCCAGTGTATTTTTAGATTTGAGTCAGAACATCACGTCTGTTTCCAGTCTTTTTCTTTTTTTTTGTCTCGTCTGGCTTTTTGGAGGCCTGCTCACCTCTCTTCCTCCCGTTGCCTTCCAGTAATTGTGTGGTGAGAGGCAGGGCTGGCTGCCCACTGCTAGTGCTGCAGATACCGTGGGAGTCCCCCGGAGCGCCGACACGGGCCGCAGCTGTGCAGGGCTGTGTGCTCGTCCCGGTCTCCGTCCCCCATCCTCCACAGAAGGGATTTTTTTGGGGGGGGGGCTGAGGAAGGAGGAGAGATTCTGCCAGGCAGCGGTGATGCCCCAGTGTGGGGTTCAGTCCTCCGGTGTCTTCTCTGGCAGTCCAGACTGTGCCTGTGGTCTTGTTGTGGGGCTGAGAGTGGCGGCAGTCTGCAATAAGCCATCCGGCTGTTTCCTGAAGGAAGCCAGGGTGAGAGTGGGATCGATTAGCTCCTCGTGCTCGAACGGAAGGATGGACCAACAGGCCTCCTGCCCTCTCCGGACTGTGATATTGTGCTTTGCTCTCAGTTGGCTTACCTGGTCAACCAAGTGGAAAAAGATCCTATAGAGATCTCGGGGTGGTCTTCCTCCCAGGCGCCCCCAGATTCTTTCAGGTGTTTCCAGTTAAGATTTGAAAGGAGAAAAGGCAGCTGGACAGCAGTGGACCTGCCTGGGAGCGCTCTCTCGTAAAGGAAGGTCCTGTACGTGTGGCATCCGTTGGTTGAAACGCCTCCCTCCGCCAGTGTATCAGGCTTGCGAGGGGCCCGCGCTGTAGCGGTTTTCACTGCGGCCCTGGCGTTGTGCACCTCGGTTTGGGGGAGATCGACGCGGAGGTCCTGACCTCTTTAGCGAGGTGTTTGTGTAGGTGAGGTCTTGGAACAAGACAGCTTGCCGTTCCAGGCCGGAAGAAGAAGAAACCGTTGTGTTTAGGTCATGGTGTAGATGTGGTAACTATGGAGACCTCGAGGTATGGAGGAAACAAGTTTGTCTCATTTCACAAAATTTGATTTTGCACAGTCACTGCTTTTCACTGATGTCCTTCTGAAAAGCACAAGACCGTTGCCGTGTGGCAGGTGTGGGCCTGTCCGTGAAGAGAGACAAGTGGGATAGCCGCTACCGGGCTTGGTTGCGTCGTGATGTCCAGACAAAGTTTGCAGACTGCCGTGTTGTGTGTTTTATTAGGGAGCAAGTGCCTCTTCAGACCTGCTGTTTGCTGTCCGGTCAGAAGCATTTGACTGCCCTTGAGTAAGATGCTAAGTGTTGATTGTGAGAGTTTCAAGATTTGAGAGATTGGAATGAGTGACCTGTCACCATAGGTCTTAACCCATAGAGGGATCTTGAGACTCGCTCAGAAAGGGTTTTCTTTTTTTTGTAGAAAGCTGCTCCCCTTTTTCAATTGTATCCGGCTTTCTACTGACTTAATTCTTTAATCCTAAATCATTGACGTGAATTACTTGGGAACTCTGCCATCCTATAAATCATCCCCCGTTTATTTCGAAAGGATTATCTACTGCAAGGATGCCTGCCGATCTGCTGCAATGTGATGGACTGCTGAGCTAAAGTCTGAAACTGGAGAGCCTGCAGCACTTCTTGCGACCTTAAGCTCATAAACTGTGCCGAGTCCCTCTTTGATCTGCTTCTGTCAGTCTAAATGTGCTTACTTAATGTGGGATGTCCTCCCAAGATTATCTCTATCCGTGAAATAATACTTGGTCCCGTTTTGTTGGAACTTCCTGCTTGGCTCAGCCAGTAAAGGGGCTCACTCCCAAGAACATGGAGGGTTATGGTCACGGGTTCGAGCCTGGGCCATGTCAATGCCTCTGAGGATGGGAAGTGGACGAGTCGGGCAGACGCCGTGAACCCTGTCCTGAAGCCTTGCGTTGCGGTCGGTGAGCGACGTGCCTCTCCACCAGGTGGCGCTGAACTCCCAGTACGGGGACGCTCTTCCTGAGGTGTCAAGACGAGGGGTTGGAAGAGCCCCCTGCACTTCTGTTCCCCTCTGTAGGGGGTTGTGGAGTTGCTCGGGATGCTGGTGGTTTGAAGCCTCGTCGTGTGTACGACGGACGGCACAGGGGCTTTGACGAGCTGCTGGGGGCGCTGTCGGCCTTGTTAGTGCCCCCTGCGGATGTGCAGTCCAGAGGCTAGGACTCTGACATTCGTTTTTCCCCAGCTTGCTCTTGGCTGGGGAAAGCGGTTTGTGGGAGAGCATCTTGTGCAACCTGCCTATTTTTAAGCGAGTAATAGGTGCACTGCTATGACTGGTTCACCCATGAAGTCGGATGCCTTCTGGGAGACGAGAGGCGTTCGCATTCTGCCCAGGAATCTGGGGGGGGGGGGGAAGAGACTTCTGGTGGAACTGGTTTGGCAAGAGCTCCTGTAGTCATTTTCAGACCAATGTAGAATGCAGCTATAAAAAGCCTACAAACTAAGCAGTGAGTTGCAGCCCTTCTAGGGGGAAGTTTAACATCTAAAGTTCCAAATCCTCCCTTACCTGAGCCATGTAGTTCAATTAGCAAATCCTTCTCTAGTGCCTTGTTTTAAATAGCGCTTTAACAGAAGTACCCTGATGTGTTGCTGTGTCGCTGAGCTGTCCTGTAATAGGTAAGAAATTGACCTGTTCAGGTCAGGTACAAAATTCATTGCTGTTTAGTCAATTAGGCAAAACTGGTGTCAAAAGTTGCAAATGCTAAATGATCTCTATGCATCTGCAGCTAAATGGCCACAAAGGTGGGGGTAACTTACACTTCCAGACGTTCTGTTTTCCTCAGTCATGCCTCCGTTTCCAGTGTTGTGGTGTAGCTCTCTGATCAAAGGGCAGCTACACACAATCTGCATTTACTTTGGCAATTAGCGTCTATTTTTTTTTCCCCAAGGCCCAGGTTTTTCCTTAAAAGATTAGAGCTCCTCCCTTTGCAACTTGCCTGACCTTCCCCAGGTCATGTGCCGCGTGAATCACCGGGGAATCGCAGGACGGGTTGTGAAATTTCATACTGGGGGAAGCTCAGGCTGGCGTTCGGACTCCTGTTGGAAAGCAGCAAAGCCGTCGGCGCTCGGCAGGCTTGACGCGGACGCAAGGGGCTCGCTTGCTCGCACTGCGAGATGAGGCCGTCTGTGGTGAGAAGTGTAAATCGTTCGCCTGTCGCGTTGACGAGGGCTGGCTCTGAAACGGTCGTGATCCGGAGGTGGTGTGGGGGGGCTGTATCCGTGAAGCTGCTCGTTCTGCGCGGGCTGTCCGTGGGGTCTCCGCAGCCTCGAAGAGAATCCTGATTGAGCGCTTCTGTCTGCGCCGGGTCATGTCGCTCGACTTACTGAAACATCCTTACGAAAACATCTGCTTTTATTTCCTCGCAGGCAGCAGCACATGCTACATTCCTGTGATCAGTTAAAAGTGGCTCCGCATGTGAGATGGCCAATTTGTGGAAACATCCTTTTTTTTCCCCTCTTGCCACCTTCAAAAAAACAAAACAAACGTATTCTATGAATGACTGGTTGTGTAACTGCGCAACTACATTTTATTCAGAAGAATCAGCAGCAGGGTATAGGTTAGGACTGAGAGACGGGTTTCCTGCCTCACCACGCTGTCTAGGCTCCTGCCAGCTGTTTTCACGAAAGCAGGGGTGAATCAGCCAGTGACCTCGAGCTCGAGTGGGATGACTTTTTTTTTCCTTCTCCCTACTCTTGGCTTTCCAAGAAGTATTGTTGTCCCCTGCTCTGTGGGCTGATAAGGGAAATTCTGTCCTGACAACTTTAAGAACCAGCCAGCTCTGCCAAATGTTTGTGGGGGGGGGGGGGCGGGTGTAGGAGATGTGTTACGGTAATGGCTGCTTCCTTTCTTTCCAAGCCTGACTTGCAGTATGGCTCTCCTGTTGTGCCCCGAATCGCTGCCTGTGTAAAACGCGCTGTGTTGGGCAGGCAGCCCTCTCCTCCTCGCACGTCTGGTGGTGAGCACTTGCTGCCTGAATGCTGTTTTTCTGAATAAAATTAGATTGTACATCTGGTTTGGTTTAAGTAGATATGGTAAGCAATTTCTTCTTGCGCACAAGTGAAAGCTGAGTGCTCCCAATGCGAAACTCAGGGTTCTGTAAATCAAGAGCTCGAACAGGTTGACGTTGCTACTTGTGTTTGTGGTTGTAGAGCAGTCGCACAAGGTTCAGCCCCAGGTTGTGCTTGATGTTGTGGAGGACGGATATCTGTAAGGGAGCGTGCAAGGAGCCCTCTCCTGGCCTTGGGACGGCCTCTGTGTGGTCTTTACAATTTCAATTTCGAAAGCAATTCTGCAGAGACTTGGATGCAAGATGCAAATTTAGGTTGCAGGTGTAGAGCACCATATCTTGACGAGGATTGGCTCCAGAATTCAATGTGCTGGTTTTATTTCACTGGCACCTGAACTAGCCCATTAGAATTTGCAATGTAGTGGGGTGCCCTTACTTGTATTTTAATAAGCTCACTTGGTGTGTAGCAGCCCATAGTGGAGTATGATCTGTTACCAGCAAGCCAGTGTTTCGTGAGGACAGATTGTGAATGGAGAGAAGTGACTGCTGGGAATAATACCTTCCAGACTGTGCCTCTCTACCGCTCTCCTGTTCATCGGAGATTCACCCGCAGTTGGAAAGTTTTAGTTAATTTGACAGCAGTTTTAATCAATTTTATTTGCTTTCTCTTTTTGTAATTTCTTAGTTTACAAAAAGTATTTATTTACTAATTTGGTGGGATTTGGATGGAAGGTCTCCACATTTCAAGGCCGAAAGTTTCACTTCGGGTGGGGAATAATATACTGACTTGTAAAAGTCTAAGTGTTACATCTGTAACCATTTTTTGGCACATGTTATTTCCATTTTAAATAGTGGGAGTTCTTTTTTGTTAAGCGCATAAGTTGGGGTTACTTCATTTCAGGGCCTCAGAAAGGGGACCCTATCCACAGCTCGGGAGCAAGTGGCAGAGGCAGCACCAAGCTGGCAGGTGGTGTGGGGTGTCCCGGTGGCACGACTCAACATCCCACATGAAAGAGGAAGAGTTGTGTATTCATTTTAGCAGCTGTTGGATGCATTAACAGCTTGCACCCCAACGTTTCATTGCGGGTTGTCCTGTCAGAGCTGATTAGTCCGTGCCAGACCTCCGGCTGAGCCTTTCAGGTGACAGCAGGCCTGCGGCTGGTCTGTGGCCCTTGTGTCTGAAATCACTGGGATTGTTTGCGTCTTGCAAAATCTCATCCTAACGGCGCTCGATGAAGTCTGGCCTGGCAGCTTACCTGAGTGGAATAGCTCAGTTTAACCCGTCTAGCCAGTGGGTGAGCTAAGTGTGGTTTTTCCTCCCCCCCCCAAAGTTTTCATTACTGCTGTGCAAACAGCTGTCAAAGTAGGAAAGGAGCAGGAAGGTATTAACTACAGACCACTGTGCTTGCTAACCCAGCTATTCATTTAATTTTCTTCGCTTCAGCGATGACTCTCCTTTGATCTTATTATTTGTATCACAGTAGATGGCTGTATCTGATGTGAGTGTTCTAGAGCTGGGGAAGAGGCCTGTTCTCCAGGCTTCTTCAGTAGCCTTGCTTAGTCCTGGGTTAGTCCAGGATCAAGACGAGCCATCTTTCCTTTTCTACATGGAGTGATGACTGCATTTCTGCAGGTGCGTACAGTTGTATAGATATGTATAAACTGGCAGCTTTTGGTACTTTCAATGTACGTGGACACCAGATAAAGCTTGTACTGGTGATTTAAGACCGTGATTGTTAAATGTTCTCCACATTTAACTATCTGGTAGTTACTGGTTTACTAGTATTTTATTAAATAACCTCAGAAGTACTTTCGGTTTGTGTATGAGCCTCTTGCACTCCTGCCCTTCCACAACAAACGTTCAATATTGCAGTTCTACTCATTAGAATATACAAATTCAGCAATGATCACTTTTTCTGGACTTCACTGTTTAACATTGCTTTTTGGTGTAATACATTTATGCACCATTTTATCTTAACTGCTCCAATTTTGGTTTATGCAAATTGTTTTTCAATTGCTTTGCTTCATGGCTCACCACAAAGATCTGAGTCTTGATTTCATACATCATCTGTGACAAAGTTAATCTTTTAGCAATGTTGCGGCTTTTCCCCTTTTCAAGATAATATATTAGTCTGTTTTTGGGGTACAAGTTAATACCACGTTTCCTTTTCAGTCCACTGCTCACAGATGCATTTTGATACCTTTTTGTAAGATGCGGTGGATTGTGAGATTCATGTAGGTGATGTGCTCATGTGTCTATTGACCGAATCCAGAAGCATCACAAAGCAGACAACAGGAGAACCACGAGTACAGATTTGAATTGATGTCTACAGTTTTGATGCCTCACTGCTTAACATAAGGATGCCCCAACCCCATGCCAGCATGTCTATACTTTTGCTTTTTTCTGATGCAAAAGTCCCTTTATGAAAGCTGGCTGGAGACAGTCTGTGCAAGGACTACAGTGGTGTGTTCCACTTGGACCCGTTCTGTACTTTGACCAGGGCTTGGTGTGGTTTTGCCTTGATTTACAGAACCCTTCTGTAGGCACATATGTTACCCAGATGTTGGAGTCTGATCTGGTTTTAAAATGGACAAGAGTCATTTTGTCACTTTTAGCATTGCCATTGTGACATTTGTTTATTTAAAAATACAACACGTTTGTATGATCAGACTTGCCCAATTTTGCTTATAACCATTTTTTTTCCTCCCATCTTTCATTGCTGAACCTTGTAGAAAAAAAATTAAACCCGCTTTGTGGTTCTGATAATGCCTTACTAAAAGTGAAGCGGAGTCTTTTTTTGGAGTGAGAGATGCATAACGGTACATTGAAGCCTCTCAGCCTATTGGAAATGGCCTGGATCATTTTAAATAAGGTCCTGTCTTGGAACTGCAAGCCAAAGCAGAGTCCGCACCATCTGGTTTCGATACCTAACATTTAGTCAAAATGAGATGTTAACCTACTGTTAGAGGTTCTACAATACAACACCCTTCTGTATCATAGAGGGCTATTTTATTTTGCCAAAGAGCCAGTTTATCACTCGCCAACTCTGAACGTTTTGAAGAGACCCGTGCAGAGCAGCATGGCTTCTTGCAGGACTGCTGTTGCAGAGTGGTGAGTTCAGGTTGGAGGAATGTGTGGTTGTCTGGCTGGTGAACAGTTGCTGATTAGTAGCTCCTTACAGTGTTAATGGCTTTGAGGTGGGAAGGATAGATGTTTTTTTGGTTCACTGCCAGGCCATGCGAGAGCACATTTCAAACCTCATGCTTTTAAGCTGGTGTTGATGGGAAGCCGAGGTGCGAGACCTCTTGCTCTTGAGTTTAATCCTCTGTGCTGCTGTTTTTTTTTAAAGCTGGTGAGACATTAAGCCCCCAAACACATAGAGGCATAGAGGGGCAGAGGGGTAAAGAACAGAATCGGTTAAGTAAAGACCCTTCTAAAGAAGAAGGTTTTGAGTCTGCATTTGAAGGAATTTTGAGAAGGTGACTGATATCCTTGAGGAGAGAGTTCCAGAGCTTATTTTTAATTCAAGGGCTGCAGGTTTCCTGAAGGTGCCTGCCCACATCAAACTTTCTCCACTGCACAGAGCTTTTGCCCAGTGCGGTCACGTCGGACTTGCCAGGTGGAAATTTCATGCCTTGTGGATTTCCCTGACATTTGGCTAGCTGGCTCCTGGGGACAGTAGCCTCTTTGACGGTCACCTTGCAGAGCTCGGTAACTTGCCCAGCGTCTCCCTGCTGCGGGAGAGGAGAGCCAGGGCTCAGTCGGCCCATGTGGGATCGTTTCCGTTTATCTTGGGGGGGAATCTGCAAAGCACGGGGCGGGCACAGTCTCGGCTGAAGCGGCGACTCCTTCCCGCCCCTGGGAGTGCTGCCCTGCTCTGCCCGGGTTCACATGGCCAAGCTGGGCCGCAGGGCGCGATGCCCGCAGGACCGTGTGCTGAGCCTTTCCAGAGTGCCAGCTGCGGCTTCTGTTCAAAGCACACAGCTGCATGCTTGTATTTAAAGGCCAGACATTTTAATATTGCCTTTCCTGTTATCTTCTGACTAGACAAGCTTCTAAAAGGAAATGGCCGTACAGACAGCTTTTTTTTTCCCAGCTCGATTATTCTGATTTCTGGGCGGGTGTGCTTTACAGCCCAAAGTTATAGGTACTTTATCACAAACAAGAGGGGAAAGTTATTGGGGGGGGGGGGGAATGGGGTTTTCTGCGGTTTTTAAGGAAGACGGAGGTTTGGTTTAATACAAAAAAAATCCAACTTTTTAAGCCATTTTCGCTGCTTCAGTGTAAGAGGGAGGAAAAGAAAGTGCTGTGAGGACTGCATTATTGCTTCTTGTTCATCAGATGTTTTTCACTTGTTTGGAGTTTTTTTAGATGGGGGAGGAAGCAACTGAATTACATAATGTCCTCAGCTTGCAGGAGTTGTTGGAAATGTACTTCAGTTTTCGCTGAGCGCAGAAAAGGTCCTTGTCTCCTGTCTAGGCTTGAAAGCCACCGAGTTAGATGGTGACATGATTTTGGAGGTGGTGGCTCTAGTGCCCCACAAAAAGCTATCGCCCTGCTTGTGGTTAGCAGTGCTGCCTTGCAGCTCTGGGTTCAGTTTCTGGGCCGTTATCTGTGTGGAGTTTGTATGCCCTCCCTGTCTTTGTGTGGGTTTCCTCAGGGTGCTCCAGTTTTCCTTCACCAGTCCACAGACGTGCTCTTAATGGGCTTTTGGGAAATCTGGCCCTGGTGTGAGTGTGCGCGTGTCTCTGCATGTGCCCTACAGTGCGCTGGCTTCCTGTCCAAGGTGTATCCCACTCTGCACCTGTCTGGCTGGGATAGGCTCCGGCTCCCCCACCCCTTGGCTGGGAATTTTATTGCGGTGTTGTGAAACTTTTCCTGTCCGTGCCCTTGAATGACCCCAGCTGTTTACCACTCTAATGAATGATGTATTGACTGCGTTAGGTAATGTTCACTACAGGTTACTGCAGAGGTAACATTGTTTCCTGAAGCCTGGCTGAGATAATGTGCCGCAGGTGTGTCTATCCGTTTGGAGGTCTGCAACTTTGTGCAAATCCTCTTTGGTTTGTCTCCGTCTCTGTCCCTTAAACTCCTGCTTAGAAAGCGCCGGGGGTGGGGGTGAGGTTGGCAGAGCTTGTGAATGATTGATTAACCCGGGTGTCTCCTCTCCAATCTCTGCAGGCTTGATCGGCGCCAGCCCTGACCCGGTCTCCTAGCAAGAGGCGTCGCCTTCCCGGGCACAGGCCTGCTGATTGGTGGAGGAGGAGGGGGCACGTGCCGCGGACACCCCCTGCCCCCCCCCCCTCCCCCCCCCATCCCCCCCCTGTGAAAGAGGACTAACCCAAAAAAACCCGAACATGGGGCAGAAGGTTCCTGGCGGGATCAAGACGGTGGACATGAGGGACCCGGCGTTTCGGCCGCTGAAGCTGGAGCTGCAGGCGCTGGACTACGCCAAGCCGGCCCGGCTAGACATGCTGCTGGACATGCCGCAGGCGCCGCACGACGTGCAGGTGCAGCACTCCTGGAACAACGACGACCGCTCCCTCAACATCTTCGTCAAGGAGGACAACAAGCTGGTGTTCCACCGGCACCCCGTGGCCCAGAGCACCGACGCCATCCGGGGGAAAGTGGGCTACACCCGCGGGCTCCACGTGTGGGAGATCAGCTGGGCCATGCGGCAGCGCGGCACGCACGCGGTGGTCGGCGTGGCGACGGGCGACGCCCCCCTGCACTCCGTGGGCTACATGGCCCTCGTGGGGAATAACAGCGAGTCCTGGGGCTGGGACCTCGGGAGGAATAAACTCTACCACGACGGCAAGAACCAGCCCAGTAAAACATACCCAGCTTTCCTGGAGCCCGACGAGACCTTCATTGTGCCCGATTCCTTCCTAGTGGTTTTGGACATGGACGAGGGCACCCTGAGCTTCATTGTGGACGGGCAGTACTTGGGAGTTGCTTTTAGGGGACTGAAGGGCAAGAAACTGTATCCTGTAGTAAGCGCAGTCTGGGGACACTGTGAAATTAAAATCCGATACCTAAACGGGCTTGATCGTAAGTACCCCTTCCCCTCTGCCGCCTGTAAAGCTTGAGGAATTGCTTTCGAGATGCCACAGATGTTTTCCGAATTCCAGCTCCCTTCGTGTGATTCCATGTTCTATGTTTTCCGCGAAGGCAGTGTGTGTGTGTGTGTGTGTGTGAGCGAGCACTGCTTTGACAGCCAGCTCTGTCCGCAGAGCTGCGTTCCCGTCGCGTTTCCTTCTGTAGGTTGTAGGAACTCTTGCGGTTCTGCTGAGGGAAATGCTTCTTCACAGGAAGGCGACAGGTGCATTGCAGTCTTCAGAGCTGGGAGCTGTATTGCTGTGCAAACTGGACAGGCACAAGGAGAGATCCTCTCGGGCAACAGTACAGCTTCTAGTCCTGTAAGGTCGCCTGTATCACCGAGTTCTTCTTAAAGGTTTTGCCAATAGAGGGCTAAAGTAGCTACCCGAAAGTGGAAAACATTTCAAGACTTGAAAATTGCCCATCTGCAGCAACTTTGTTTTTTGCACTGAGTTGCCATCTCAAATTGTAAGTTTTTTTTTTTGCTTTATCGCGAAGTTATTGAAAATCTGGTTGTAAAATAGGTTTGGAGTGCATCTTGATATACTTGTTTTGAGACCCCCGAGGAAAATCTGTATTTTCTCCCACTGCAAGACCATCTGGCAGGTCATCGCTGGTGGTCTCCAGTTCACATGCAGGTTAAGTGACGTGGGCAGTGTTCTGTTAAGCACGGTCTTCCACTGATTAGATAGAGCTTGTGACATCACTTAGTTTGCTGTGCACACAGCGTTCAAGGCCAGAGCTGCAGGTGTGGGTCAGAGGGCCAGTTTGCTGAAGCTGATCGATGAGGCTGGTTTTGATGAGCTGCTGTCCTCATGCAGCAGTCGAGCTCAGGCCTGCGCAATCCTGCTGCGTCTGACGCTTGGCAGGCCTCTTGTGCAATTGTCTTGCTTTTGGGCAATTTTTAAGTGATTGTGCAGTGTAATAAGTAGGTTAAACCCGTTTGAAATTACCCCACCTTTCCGCTTGCTAAACCTGTTACATCAGCCAACGGTTTTTAAATTGCGAAACTGAATTGTTCAGCTGCTGTAGGTGAATTTCACAAGGGCCATGGCATCTAAGTGTTGCCCATAATATAAACCAGGCAGGTGCTGGCATCTTTTTAAATTCCACAATTTTGGAAGAATGTTGAGACGCTGCCTTATAATATTTTTAGAATAATTGAGCTTACAAAATGTTTTTGAGTGAATGTAAGAATCTTTATGGTACTTAATTCTGTGATGCATGGTGATGTAGACCTGACAAACCGCAGTCCATTCCCACCGTTTACAATGACTACCCCTTCTACTAATGCAGATGGTTGTTCTTGGAATAAGGGTACGTTTGTTTAGTGCAAATCCCAAAGCACGCATCTCTTCCTCTTATCAGTTTCCTTTAGAATCGAGCCCTCCTCTTCAAGTAACACAGGCATTGCTGGGGGGCTGTTGAATCTACAGTATGCTTGTCGTCTGTGGCTGCCCAGCAAACTGCTCTCATGCAAATCCTCCATGTCTTTTAAACTGCACTCTCTCAGCAGACGGTAGCACCCGAGAATCCCCTGTAATACGCAGGTGCTTCATGGCCTTAAGCAAAGTGGGTGAGCCTGTGGCAGCGGTGGCCTGCCCTTGTCTGCTCTGAAGGCCTTAAGAATACAGCTGTGATGAGATCAGGGCTTCCCAATACAGGCCTTCAGGACCACAGTCTTCTGCACCTCTGTCTCAGGGAAGCAATGGACAAGCATGTTTGCAGCAATAACGGTCTGCACTTGTGCTTGGGGAATCACAGTCGGCTAGGGGCATGACTGAGACTCGAACCTGGGATCGCAGTACTTGGCCTGCCTTTTCTAGCTGGGCTGATCTGTTAATCTGAATAAAACGAGCCTCAGGACATGTTAATGGGGACTCGGCTAACTTGTGTTGTGGTGCTGTGTTGCGTAGCAAGACCGTGCTCCCGGGACGTTTCCTTGTGGAAGACGGGGAAGAGGCTTAATCGACACGGGACAGTGTGGTCCTGGAGCGTTTTAATGTATTCGGCAGCCAGAACAGTTTATCGAGCAATCTCCTGTTATTTGACGCTGTCTAGATGCCGAGATGAAAGTGTCTAAAGGGTTTTTTTTTTTAGCGCGCAGATGGTAGACGGTGAAATGACATAATTCTGAAATTAGACTGTGGCTGTGGGGGTTGTCTAACAAAACCAACAAAGTTCAGGAAATGCAAGTTCTGGGTTAGTGATGTTACATTAATGCTACAGAACAGTCAGGATGCAGGTGTTCCCATTTTTCAGGGAAACCTTCCCTGCTGTGGCTAAGAAAACATTCAGTCTGTGAATTATTCAGCTTGATGACATCAGAGTTTGGCCAAAACAGAGGTCTGTTTTTTTTTCCCCTCTCTCTCTCTCCTGTGAGAACTGGATGCAGGCAGTTATGTTAAGAGATCTGAAAATACTTTGGGGAGGGGGTAAAGCTTCAAATGTAGCTTTTGTTCTGACATTAAGCCCATGAGTACAAGTCTGACGCGCTACCTGTTCCTGGGCAGCGATGGTCACAGTCGTGTGACCTCAAACAAGCCCCTAAGATTCTCGGGAGCTGAGGGCATTTCTGAAGGCTTAAGTTCAGAGGTTGCCCTTTCCTGCCGCCTCCATCGTGTTCAGTCTGGGTAGTGGCTCCTCTGTGTTGAGCGGGTTGCCAGTGGGGTTCTGATCGGGTTCCGCCCCAGTGAAGCGAGGCCCATCCTTGCCCTCCCTCGGGGGCGCGGTCCAGCCCGCGGCTCTGCTGGAATGTCTCGGGAGGGACAGCCGGGCTGTTTCCCTGGAGTGGGCTGGCGGGTGGAAGGAGTGTCCCGTCGGATGGGTGCCGGTTAAAATGACCGTGGGCTTGCGGCGAAGAGCCGCAGCCCAGTACGGTTCCTGTAGCCTGCCGGTAGAGGGTGAGTCGGGCAGAACAGGAGACCGGCAGCAGTTCTGGATGGTAGAAACCAGAAGGATGAACTGGGGGGATTAAAGCCAGAGGTGGCTCGTGACCCGCCTCGCTAACAAACTGGGGTTCTACGTCCCGGTGTTACCCTTTTGACCCTCTTCATTCCGTCTTCGCCCTACTGCCCGTTTGAAACCCGTTATTGAGCTGGTTTCGCTCGCTTCATGAAGGGTGACGGAATAATTTCCTGGGGAGACGTGGCTTTGAAATGTCCAGTTCTCAAGCAGCGTCGGGGTTCGTGTCCCGGTCCTGGAAGGAGCCCTGCTCCGGCACCGGGCTGCTCGTCTGCTCTCTCTCTCCTCCCTCGGAGGGTAACGGCTCTCTCCCCTCTTTTCTCCCCCCCCCCCCCCCCCCAGCTGAGCCGATGCCGCTCATGGACCTGTGCCGGCGCTCCGTCCGGGTGGCCTTGGGGAAGGCGCGTCTGAGTGAGATCCACGGCCTCCCGCTCCCGGCCGCCCTGAAGAACTACCTGCTCTACCAATGACGGCCGGTCCTCCAGGGGTCCTCCACCCATCGCCCGCTCCCGCCGTGCTCTCGGGGGTCTCCACCTGGCCTTTTTAATGTTGGTGTTTTTTTATTCCTCAGTCTCGGACTTGGTCTCGTTCTTATACTGGAAGTGTCCAAGGCCTCTGTTCCCGGATGTGGACCCCTATATATACACACACAACGTTCTGATGGCTTTAGTAATATTCCCGTTGTGCCCCCGAGAAGCGCAGAGGACTGGCTCCCTGGATGTCTCTCCTCCTCCTGCCTTTTTAAAATGCAAAGTTTTAAAAGTTTTTCCTTGACTTCTGGGCTCTGGAGGCAGTTGTTGGATTTCTTGATGGATGTGTTGATCACTGTTAGTTTGTGGTTAATCTCTCTCGATTGCCATGAGTTTGTGACTTGTGTACTAAGCACTGTTTTTAGCCAATTTTATTGCATTCTGAATGGGTTAACGGGTCTCAACTAACTACAAGATGTCATTTTATTATGCTTTTGACTTTTAACTATGCAGGATATTCATATTTTTAAGATGTACAAGTGTAGGTTAATGTAATTGCTCGTTACCTATTTTGAAAGTGTCATGCAGTGTTCTTTTTTTTCTGCGGGATATCGGACATAGCTTCGTTTAACAGACCTCTCACGGTTGGCTAGTTAGACCAGCCAGGACAGATCTTTGATTGCTGTGGTTCAGATGTCTGTGCTGTTCTGCACAGGAAGCAGCGGAGTTTCTGTTCCAGAAAACTAATTTGGTCACCCACAGAGCAATTGCATGGACCTTTATAAGGACCACACTGTGAGAACTGTAGCCAAGTGTCCACAAACAAACCCCATTATTCAGTCCAGACAAAGCATTCTCTGCAATATTTCAAGTGCCTCTTATGCTTATGTAGACATGTTTGTAAAAAATCCAGTTTTATCAAATACCTACCATGATTTACACTATTGCATATCCATCAGGAAATCTTGCTTTCTGTTTTTTTTTTTTTACCTCCCCCAATTGTTACTTGTGCTAAATTTCAGGTCAGGTGCCCAGGAGGTAGGATCTTCCTCGTTTGTGCCTGTATTTGTTGTTGAGGACTGGGTCTGGGTTGATGGACTCTGGGCAGGGGAGAGGGAGGAAAATGGGTGGTAGGAACGTATTTTAAACTGTACAGGTGGTGTATCTGCTGTAGGGTGCCTTGTTCACCGTTTCATCTTATTCTCTGTTCAAGATTAAACGATTAGTATTTTTAAGTGGCGTGCAAGAACATTTTATGAATCACTCTGTGCAGACCTTTTTAAATGATGGCTTTCCAGGGGAACAAGAGACAACCAGTGCTTTAATCACATGTTCATTTTTCTTTTGATTTTTTTTTAAAGAAGTGCAACTTGTCCTTATTTGGCATTTATTTTGCTAAGCATGTGCACAGTGCTGCTTAACCCCCCCCACCTTGTTCAGTTTTAGTACCCCTTTTCTTTCTAGGCCTGCACAGTCTAAACTTTCCTTTGTATTCAATGCTGTAGATAATGTTCGTAACTACCTAATAAAGTTTATTATAAATTAACAAGCTCTTGCCTGCTTGTCTCTGGAGGTGGATCTCAGTGCTTCAGGTTTGCAGTGAAAGTTTCTTCCCTGTTTGCTTGGGACTTGGCAGCAGAGAGCCTCCCCTCTGACAACGTACCTGGCTGTCTGGGAACCTCATGCAAACCCATGGAAGACTCTTAAGCTGCTTTGCATCGCGTCAAATTCCAAGCTTTGCGTTCCAGCTGCTCAGTCTCTTCTGGAAGTTGCAAAGCTGGACAGTGTCCTAAAATGGTTTCAAGTGTAGTTTTAGACGCTCACTCCTACAGAAGGGAAAGGTGTGCTTCCTAAAGGAGGGAGGGGTTACCAGCTTGCCGACTGGGTGATGCAGTAAGGCTGCTGCCTTGATTCAGGTGTGTGGCTTTGAGTCGTCGTCCTCCTCCTCCCTCTCGACATGTTCCAGGTGAACCATGTGGAGGTTTTGCTGCCATGTCAATGACGCCCTTTAAAAAAGGACAAACACGCAGAGAGCCCCTGAGTCTATAAGAACACCAGCTACTCGCCGATCTTCAGCAGTATTGCCTGAAGGGCCTGGCCTGCAGTTAACAGCCTGTGGCTCCTGGACTGCCGAGGTCAGAGGACGTGATCGAGGCCGACAGATGAAGGAACTGGCTGAGCTTCCTCCTTCGTGCGGTCTTTGCCTTGGCGTGCTGACGGCAACAGGAAACTGAGGGGTTTTCTGCTTCCTGTTTCTCAAGTGTCTCCTGCCGTGGGCTAAAGAGGTCATGGTGTTCAAGAGCCTCCGCAGGCGGAGCAGGTTGGGAGGTTTCGTCAGCTCCCTGTCTGGGAATGGCTGTGTATTTTCTACATACTGTAATGTAGTTTGCAGCTAATCTTGACTCTGTAACCAAGTACAACATGATGCATTTCTTTTTGCTCGGCGGTCTATGCGTCCGCAGGTTTGTGGCGTTGCTATTTTTTTTTTCTGTAGCAGATGCTTGAAAACTATCTTGTATTGTGAATGGAAGCTGGCCATCTTTCTGCAAGATAAATGGCTTCCTGCTTTTTCAAAGCTTGTCCAAAAGCCAGTGCACAGGGAGAAGAACAAGATGGGTCTGTATAAACATCACGGCTGTGAACAAAAATATCATTTCAAAGTCCTGCAGCCCGTGACACTAAAGCCAAATGTATTTTTTTTCAAGCGGCCAGTGCTGCACGTGAAGGAAGGGCGTGGAAGGCACGTCCAACATCGGTGGTTGAAAACGAGATGGGCTGGATTGGCTGGCGCAGTGTGAGGCTTGTGCTGGTGATCCAGGAGTCCCCTTACACCTGTGCCTTCCTGGTGGGAATTTGACAACCCTGTGGATCGGGGCTCCAGGACTCTGCCTGGAGGGCCTGGTGTCTGCTGGTTTTTGTTCTCTCCAGAGTGTTCAGCTTGGATAAAACACTCGGATGCATGTGCTTTGCTAATGGCCTTTTACTTCAGGTTAAGGTTATATAAACACCTTGTATCCTCGCGAGAAGTGCTGTGGATAAATTAGACCACCAGGAATCGGTGTCTGTGTGTCTATGGGTTTTCGGTCCAGCTGAACTCTTAACCTGAGTTAGGTCCGTGGTGGCTTAATTGGACCTGGACCGAGGACATCGGTGTTAAAGCTCGCTTGGGATATCTGGAAATGTGGCTTCATATTTAAAGTATTTGAAGTAGGAAACTTCCATTTTTTTAATTGGTGTAGTATTTTTGCAATGAGACTTAAATCTCCAATATTGGCACATTTTCCTTATCTTGTTCCTGCATTTATCAAGGAGTTCAAAGGAATAGTTATTCAAACATGGTTTTCTGGTGCTTAGAAAGGAATCTGTCTGCAGCTAAAAAGCTATGACGCTGATAGATGACATGCAAATATTTTTAAGTAATTCCTTGCATGACTTAAAGGGTTTGTTACAATTCCCTGAATGGTTTGCCAACACATGGCCTTGTTGCCATGGTGAACTAACAGCACACACGAGTTTATATGAGATCATCCGTTACAAATACACTGCATAGCTGGAAGAAAACTGTGTTTGGGTGTCTGGAATAGTTTTTTTCCGCCCTCTGAGACTGTTTATAGATGTCGAAAAGCGCAAATTACCGAGTTAATCTCTTTAGAAATAAAATTGGAAAAAGCCTTCCCCACATATGGGAAGCTGTTGTAGCTTTGTACCTGAACCGTGTAAAAATTGCACTTGACATTGGTTGGAACTGAGGTTAAACGCTATCGTTTGCGTAATGTCCTTCTGCTGTCTGGGTTACAGAAAAAACAAATTTAAGCCTGAAAGGTCTTATTTTACTTATCCCCTAATGTTATTTTCCATTCTCTGGTGTAGCAATTCTGGTACTACATATTTTAAAATGAAGCAATGTTCATGGGTCTGCTGTTTGTATAGCTCAAAGGTCTATTTCCCTGAAGCTGAAGAACAGCAGGGAGCAGTTTTCTTTCTAACCCAGCTTTCAGTTACTACACTGGGCCAGTTATTAGTGAAAGCAAGGCAGCTGTAGGTGATTTTCAACTGAAGAGGCCTGTAAAATCAGGAGCACTTGGTTTTGAAGATGAGGCTGATCTTGTGAAGATCAAGAGTCAGCAGCATGTGTTCCTATTTCAGAGCACCAATTCTTCACCTGTAAAAGATGGGAGGTATTCTTCTGTCATCCTGCTTCACAGGATCCATGCTTAGTGGATTTAGTTCTGGCCAGTTCTCCACTTCTAAGGCACATGCTCTGAAAATACAGAGAACCACATTTAGGAAGAACAAGCTGATGCGACTCTGGAAATTCCTGGGCTGGGGTAGGTTTGTTATGCATTCGACATAACGAAGGAATCCTCTTTTTCATGGGAAGTCAAATATACTTGACTGATGCGTAGTGAAATAGTTTACTTCTAGTTCTCATGTGAACATACAGTACAGGTTACAAGCAAGGAGGTGATTTTGTCTCTCTAGCCTGTTTGTTTGTCGTTGGGTATGTGATTCTAGGATCTCTTCCAGCTGTTTCTTGAAAGCAGTCAGGTTATTGGCTTCAGCAACATGGCTCAGCAGCTTGTTCCCTCCTCCCACAACCCTCTGCGTAAAGTGCCTCCTGTTCTCAGTTTTAAATGCCCTTCCATGTACTTTCCACTTGTGGCCTCTGGCTCGTGTTCCACGGTTGGATCTGGGTTGTCAGTGCCTTAGAGGATTTTCCATGCGTAAATCGTGTCTCCTCGTAGTCTTTCTGTTCAAGAATTTAAGTGTTAAATGTTCTGGGGATGCATCTGGTTGCTCTTTCTAGGGCTGAATTCCGAAGTGCACAGATTCTGCCTCGCACCAGCTGCACAGTCCGCACCATTCCACGTTCACAAGAGCCATGATCTCTTTTTTTTTTTTTCCCCTGTTTCAGAGCTGGGCTATTCCCCGCCACACGTTTGTTTTGTACAGTTTTAAAGTTTGCTTGCTACACGGCTCTCGTGTTCTTGTGAGTGAACGGTGATGCAGTTTAGCGCTCAGGAATTATGCAGCTGTGATGCAACACGGAGAATCAGAACTGCAGAGGATCTTCAGAGAGTTGGAAAATGGAACGGGAACACGTTCCCAGCTAAAATGCAGCTGAGAAGATGGTTGAGCTCAGTTGTGTACAACTGTAACAAAAGGGCAGGAGTGGCGATGGGTGCTTTCATGGCTGAGAGCAGCTGAGTGTTTAATAATCTCCAGGATCTTGTCTGGTTAAGTTGTACTTGTGCGAGGGAATCGCAAGGCCGACGCATCGGAGTGTTCAAAGGCCGGTGAGCAGATCGGCATGTCTTGCCTGCCGTTCGCTGTGTGAAAAGCTCAGTGGTAGATTCATTTACAAATTTACCTATTTGAAGAGCAGCAGGAGCCCCTAAGCAGCGATGTTACAGACTAGTATGCGGTGACGTCAACACTTGAATTTGCTAATTCACCTTTAAATGAACATATCCTTCTGTGGAGGAATGTGATTGACATGTTGTAAGACAGGCAATGTTAGTTTTATTTTTTCTCTGCTCTGTGTTGAACAGCTGATGAGTGAATACAGTTTTACAGTAGGCCTAATGATCATGACGCACTGAGAATATTGCGATTGTATAAACCAGAGAACACATGCTTGCTAATAAAGAATAATTGTTACAGCATGAGGTGCTAACCAATTTTTTTTTAAATACTTCACTAATTACAGTAATTAATAACATGGATCCCAAACAGGAGCTTTTTTTCTACTCCACTACGTTGGTGGAGACATCTGGAAGCTAAAATTGAGTAAATGGTGTAAAAAAAAAAAGATTTTGAAGCTGTTAAAAAAACAGTAAAACAGTCTATTCGAGTCAGTTATTGAGACCTTTGTCTTTGTTTTAAACAAAAACACAGTAACATGAAAATGTCCTTGCCAGACCTGCCAGGGAGAGATTACAGCAAACCACCCACGCTGAGTTTTCTAATGATAGGTTTGCTGGTGGAGTGAAGTCTTGCAAATTGCCTCTCCGATGAGCTGCGGGTGGGTCTTACCTGGATGCTGTTTGTTCTAATGAGGATGTTCTGGATCGCCTCAGATGTGGAGGGGAGGTCTCCCTTAACCACGACAGCAGTGTTAACATGCTGCCAGCGGAATGATTGCTGTAGGTAAATTGAGTTTGCACTCGGCTATGAATGCTCGACTTCACATTGCTTCAGAATCAGCCTGAGCCATAAAACAAAGATTGTTACTTTTCCGCCCGCTTCTGTTGCCCGATACCTCTCTGTGCTTCTGTGGTTAACGTCATGTTATTCTCTCTCCGTTCGTACTTGATAACTGCTCTGTATTCTTTCTTCATCCAAGACATAATTGCTCTTTGATTTGGGATTCAGTCTCCGGTGGTAATGATTAAACTCCTGGAACGAACGGGGCCTGAGCTGTCCTGCCCAGTGGGCTAGTGGTCTAATGACCAAGATCTTCCCTTGCGAAGGAAACGTGTTGCCATGATACAGGAGTCTCATCTGAAACAACAAGCTACCTGTCAGTTTGCCAGTAAATACTTCTATCTGGCAGCCTTCTCTTCTGCATAGAACAAAACAAATTGCTCTATGAGAATTTTCACATCTCATTATTTCATCTGCCACCACAGGTCACCTATCCTGAACTTTATATGGAGACTTTTACTGCTTGGATCCGTAGGGCTGGTGGAGACAGGATAGGTGCTACTAATCTGGCCGTCTCATCTTAATGTAGGCGTCTTCTGAAAGTAAATTCCAGGGGGGTGCCCCTCTGGTGAGGCGGATGCAGGGGTGTATTAAAACATGGCATTGTTTTATTTTTTCTGTTTTTGACAGTTATGAGAAATTAGTTCCAAGAAGACCAGCCATCAAACTTAAGCCCAAACTGTGTGGAGGTGCATTTATAACTGAGAACAGGAAGCACTTCTTACTTACAGCGTCGTGGGTCAAGCTAACCAGCCATGCTGTCAAAGCAAATACTTTTTGAGAAACATTTTGCATGAAAATGTAACCAGATGCAAGCAAAAGCTATTGCCTTTCTCATACAGTGCGTGACCTCTGTGCTGTGATTCAGCAGTTAGTTTCTATAGCTTGCTAAGGCTATATGGTCTGCACTTACTATACATTTAAGAAAGTTTTAGGTTTGGTGCATAAAATAAAATTTCAATTTGCTTAAAGAGATCTGAAGAAAGAAAACCTTTTACGAATGCACGATCAATGTGAACAAAAGTTTAGTTTCAGTTCATGATCTCTGGGTCAGTTTGAAGACGGTGTTTCCGAATGGTTCCCAGGCAAGTTGCACTGTTGTCTGGTACACTAACTTCCACTCCATTGCTCGTGCCAGGGACAAAAAACAAGAGAAGTACCTTGAGCCTATTATACCGTCCAGGTTGTGGCAGCTCTGCAGTAACTGCACTGCGAGCTGTCCAAAATGACTTGTGACACCCAGAAACAAATCATGCGATGACAAAGCCTTGCAAACAAGCTAGTTTTCTTTCTTTTTAACACCATCTTGAAAAAAAATAAATGTAAACATAACTTTTTTTTACCCTAATTGATTTTCCAAGGCATATTACAATTTTCTGTCTGAAAAGCTTTTTTTACATACTGTCACAAAGTGCATGTACAGTATATAGATTCAATAAAGGTGCCTTAAATGAAATTGTATCCTGAGTGATAGAAGTTAAGGACTTCGTTGTGTGTAAATGTCTTATTTTGCCTCCACTTGCGTCCCAAAGCCTTCTTGAAGAGTATTGTATGTTTCACTGTATGAGCTTTTAAAAAGCCAGGACATTTTTTTTCTTTCGAAGGTTGAGAAATGGTGGCTGAATTGCCAAATAATGATCCTCTGTTCCTAATCCTGTTTGCAAAAGCCAGTTTTGGCCTGTAGCAAAAATACTTCTGTTCATCCCACCATAGGATGTACTGTATGAGCAGTAGCACTATTGTTTAATATTTTTAAAAAGTGCATATACTACACCTGCTTTTATAAATATTTTTATTTGGCAAATGCATGCCTAAAAAAAACCAAACCTCTTTGTGGTTTTTGTGGATTTTCATGTAAAGAACAACAGAAAAAAAACAGCAGTCAGACTTATAGGAAAGCTGGCATTTCTCAACAAAAAAACCCCGCCAAGAATAAAAAGTCTTGCTTCCATCTCGGAAAAGAGCCACATGTTTTCATTTAGAGCGGCGATGCAGTCATATCCTCTGCTCTCCGCACAGGCCCGTTTCGGAGGGGAGGCCGTTTGAAGTGGTTTCCAGGATTTTTGTCGGAATGGTGTCCAACAGCTTGAGCGGTCCGCATAGGTCTGCTCCAACCAGAAACCTGAGCTGTTCCCGGGCCAGCAGCCTCCTCTGTGGGACTCGCACCCTGTCCGTTACAAGCTCCACCGGGCTGCTGGGGCAGTTTCTGACATGGGCAGGCAGTACGCCGATTATAGCTATACCTGCAGGTGTTCTTGTCCTTTTCAGAGTGTGTATGTTGCTGATTGGTATTGCAAATATCCAGTAAACTTTGCAGGTATTTCCCTGTCGGGCAACCTCTTCCACTCGGAGGTGAGTATGTCCTGATTTTGTCCGCACCAGGATGGGTAATCCGTCAATGCAGCTGACTGTCTAGAAAAAAAGATGAAGAGAATTATTCTCTCAGTACACTGCGACAACAACGTGAATTCACTTAGGTTTCACGTACTGGAATCGGGTCGTTGTTTAAAGTGTCCCTGTGAATTGCTACTTGAAATAGTGACAGTGTGCTGTACATAATTAAAATTTCGAAACTGCCAAAGCGCCACTTGAAAAGTGAAACCCAGATTTTCGTCTGTCACAACAGGAAAGGCGATGTGATTCCACGCGTGTATGTCTCTGGTACCTGCTTCATGTAGGGAGTTCTGGGGGATTATCATTGAAAGGTATGCGGTTCGGGAGCCGTCTGATGCTATTCCAAAACCAGCCTCACATTTCCGTGAGGTTTGTAGCGCAGCTGAAAGGATCGTCGCCTATAGTACGTGTTAAGCAATGTGTGAGATTTATGGGACAATCTGCTTTTGAAATCCAGTTCTGGAAGAGGTCTTAATCATCTTTAGGAACGTATAAAAAAACATTTGTTTTACAAGACAGAAGCTACTAAAGTAATTGGTTGTACTGAATGAGATTGGCTTTTTATTTCCTAATCAAAATTCTTCTTAAATGCATGTATAGGAGGCCTCTTGTACGGTTATTTTTGTGAAAAATGTCACAGCTCTTTGCCTAAATATCTGCCTCCTATAGACAGAGGTGTTTGCTGCATCACAGGTGCTGCACTAAGTGAGTACTGGCAAGCTGCAGTCGCAGAAGCAATCTTCCCCGACGGTCTCAGGATGGGTTTCTACAGGTAAGCAGCACGCGGCCCTCAGTGGGTGACTGAGCAGGCCACCAGAGCCTGCTGAGGTGCACGCTTCCGGCTGGGTTTTCACTTAGAAGTGTGAAGGCTGGGACATCGATTTGACCCAATGGACGTCCTTCGTCTTGGCCCGTTTCTGCAGCAGCGGGGGGTGAGAGGGGACTGCAGGTGAACCTGGAGGGAGCGGTTTGTACACTCATGGCCAAGCCTGGCGCGCAGAGTCTGGACAGCCAGCTCCCCCGTGGCTTCAGCCATGGGGCTGTGGGTTTCCTCTGCGCCTGGGTCAGTCTTCCGTCCTGCAGTGTGTCTGCTGGGCTTGGCTTGTAGGCTTTCTTCCAGGAAGCTGCTTCACTGCGTTGCACCTGGTTCTTTCCTCTAGTTCCCCTGTGACGGTTGTTCAATATACATGTCCTGCAGTTCCCTTGCAGTTTTTTCACACTTATGCTGTTTCCTTTTGCATGTATATGGTTTCCTGTGCCTTGAAACACCTCTGTGATTATCCATCCTCTGGACTAAAACTTAAACCATTACAAACATCCATGAGGATTTTTTTTAAGGAAGTCCTAAAAGCATGCATCCACATCCCTGCTGTGAGAGTCTTAAATCTATCAAGTTTGCAGTGTGATAAACACCCTTCCGTCTGACATGCACTGTACTCTGACTGTACTCTGACTTTTTTTTCCTTTTTTTCAAGCAGCTGGCTTGACTAATAGCTTAATGGATTTTCCCTCGGAGAGATTTAATTCTGAGCCTGAATGTAAATCTCTGGACTGGGGGCTCTTGGATCTGGGTTGGTTGGCTGCAAGCAACTTTGAGCAAAAAAAAAAAATCCTCTTTCTCTCTCGGAGATTCTGTGACTGGGGGCGGAAGGTTTCAGTCAGCTCTGCAGTCACACGAGTGGGGAGATGGGCTCAGGGCTTCTTCCCCTGCTTGTCAAGAGACCAGAGTGACTGTGGATTTATTAACAGACCGTCGGAGAATAGCGTTTGAAGGGCCTGCTGTCTGGCTCTGACGCAGGGTGTTGAAGCATACATTGCGTACTTTTTAGGAAAGAATCGAAAGCCGTAGAGGTAATGCCATTATATTTTCCAACACGTCTGCACGAGGATGTTGACTTCACACGCAGCTGCGGAGCCGGGTTCCAGCTGTCATGACCACACTCGCACTGATGTCGAATTTCTGAAGGATGTCAGATCGAAGCAAAGAAAATGCCCTGATCTTTTTCCACTCGACACTCCTAGCAAAGAATCTGCTTCAACAGAGCCCTGTCAAAGCTGCATTACACTGGGTGGCTTCTTCAGCATCCAGGAGAGAGAGAGAAATACCGAAACGGCATAAGAAGAAAATGAGGAAATGTGGATAGGCAAGGCTCTAGCCAGAATTACCATTCAATGGCACCCAAGCACATTTCTTCTTTTCTTTAAAGTTTACGTTTTGATAGCAGAGTTGGTCTCTTTTTTGTTGGTGTCAATCATGAAGCCAATAAATGTTCCACTGAACATCCTCAGAGATTTGCCTCTGTATTTTGACAGCTTTCCTCTGTCAGAGCCAGTGAAATAAAATCTCAAACAGCTGCGTCATCTTCTTTATCACCCCTGTAAAGCAGCAGTTTGCGCAGGGATCGAAGAGGAGATGTGGCTGCCTGAGGAGCTAATGAAATTTTTTGTAAGTAGAGAAATGATTACCGGGAGCCGGCTGGCTAGCAAGCTCGGCTCAGTCCCAGCTCCATGTGCAATCAATAGTGGAACGATTGCAGGATGCCGTTTGTTGCTAATTTGTTTTGTTTTTTCGGTGTCGGTTTCCTCAGTCTGTGTCCTGTTTGGCACACTGAGCAATAACATTTCTCTGCACTCGCAACTTGTTGTGTATGCTGGGCTACAGGAGTGTGAGCAGATATCGGCTGGAGTCGCCTGCTGTAACACGACTGTCAGGCTTGGCTCCCACAGAACACTGCTCGGGTCTGGACACAGGAAGCCTTTAATTGCTACAATACAGAGCTTGCATTTCTGTTAGCCTGTGTGAAAAAAAAATTCCCTCATAATCAAATTGAACTGCCAACGTTGCAGAGGAAGTAGAAAGTGAAAAATTCCTGCTTTTGCATTTTCATTTGTTAACAGTCTACTTCTCTATGGCATTTTTTTAATTATGCTTTTCCTCATGCAACTCCGTTGGGAAACTTGATAATGAATGCTTTGGAAAGTCTCGCTAAGCAAGCCAGCTCTTCTGATTTAGCAGTGCTGCTTGTAAGCTGCAGTTTAGTGGACTTGGGTTCTAAACTGCTTCAGCTGTATTTCAAAGACAGATTTGCACGTGGTGTAAATTCAATTGGTCAAATTAATGCAATAAGAGACTTGTTTCTTTCAATGTCTTAGACACTTTAGGGTATAAATTCTGCAGCCTGTCCTAAGATTTACTGAATTTCCAGTCACTTCCTAACAGCTCAAGCTCTCAGGTGCATTGATGTGACCCCAGATAATCCGCATGCACCATTGGAAGTTCCTCTGGGAACTCAAAGGTTGACAAAGCAGCCCTTTGGCATTTGTAGAAACTGAGTTGATGATTGTGACTATTATCATTATTCAATGCAGGTGTTTGGGGACCCCAGGCTCAGACTTTATTCTATTGTTTCATATAATTCTCATATGAGACTTTCCATTGCCGTATCTGTCAAAAACCCATAGACAGGCAAACTTTCTACTGCACTTTTTGCTATCACAAAGATCTCGAACCCTGGTCCCAGAGAGCTCCAATCCAGTTTGTCCCATAGGTCCCCTTCAGTCCTTCAATCACCTCTTTCTGTGATGTGAATTCTGTGAGGAAGCTATTGATCAATTGAATACATGTCTAAATTAAAGAAGCTCTGCCCTCCTGCTCTGGAGAATGATCTCCAACTTACTTCAGCAAACTAAGTGCTGGCTTAATTGATTGAAATTCAATTAGTCCTTGTTAGTCTTTAGAAATGAGTGATTTAATGGTAGCTTATCTAACCTCCTGGAGGCTGTTGAGCACTGGAGTTGGACACCCTTGCTCTAAATCATTTGCTCCTGCTTTTTGCTCGTGTGGTGACAGTCTTAATACCGACACGATTTTAGACGGAGTCGATTCTGACCCGTGGGGCTTCTTGTTGATTGTCTGTTAAACATGCAAAGTGGAGTCCGAGTGGATCAAGGACCTGCTCTTCATTAATCTCCCTTCCACACTTTTATCACTGGCAGGCAAGGTTTTGTCAGTAACAATTATCAAACCGTGACGGAGGACTCTTTGAAGAGGTGGTGTCTGTGCCCTCGTTTGGTTTTTAGGCTGACATGTCAAGGCGATCTGAAGACACTTGTTTTGATTCTTTGCCAAAGAAGAGCAGAAGGCCTGTCTACAGCTGTGCCCCTCCCTCCTTGTCCCAGAGAACCACAGTGTTCTCAGTGATCTCAAACCCGTCATTGACTAAAGGCTTGAACTCTTCATGCCAGAATTGAGTAAATTGTTCAGTCGAGAGCCATGAAAACTATCAGATACTGTGCTTCTCCGTCACCAGGTGTGAGAATGGGTCAGGGGTCCACATCTGGCTGAAGCTCTAGCCTGTCTTAAGAAATCCAGACAGCACATCATTTCATTCTAAGGCGACCTCATGTCCCTGTTCTTTGACGATTCAGAACAGGATCAGATATGGAAGTTGCCTGTTAAAGAGAAATGCATTGGCTCCGCACCTTTGGCAGGAAGAATGCCGTCGCTTCACCACTTAGTGCAGAACGTACAGTAAGTCACGCTGTTGGGCTGATTCACCCTTCTGTCCAGCCTCATGATGGACCAGGGATGACGCACTGTGACCTTCTGAATGTGTTTGTTTTAAAGGCAACACAAGTGTTTTCAAATGAAAGTTCTGTTTGTACCGGAAACCTCAGGGCTGGGGATCTCAGTATTTAGAAGTACAACACTGCGGGTTAGCAGGGTAACCAGGGGAAACACAAGAACGGGAACCTGTTCTGAACTGCATTCCTGAATTACTGGATTGTGAGGGGGAGGAGGAGGAGGGATGCTGGTTAATCAACATGAAGCAAAACAAAAACAACCATCTACGAAATAAACCATTTTGGACGCCACCGGCTATCGAAACCCTTCCATCGCCCAAGAGAGCAGCGATCCTGCCATCCCACAATCCCATAAGGCCAGTCCCATGGTGCCCTAGGGTTGGATCAAATGAAAAACCTGGTGTGGTGAAGATGCTGGAACGGTCTTGCTGGAACGAGACCTGCCGCATGACTCACAGGCACTGCGTGTCCATGCCAAATCAGCCTTGCAAATCTGCCATGGAGGAAGACGTTAATGTTGAGCTTGCATCAGCCCTACATATTGGTCTGAGCCAAGGTCTGTAAGGGCAGCTTCATGGGGTGTGCACCACCTTCATAGTGATCTTCCCTCAAGGCACACAAGTGAGTAGGACTGCAGTATATTCTGCTTGATCAGAAATGTTTATCCTTGTAGACACGTATAACAAAATTAAATAATGCAGGAATCCTGTTTACCTGCTTTTGTCACTTGACTCCCCGCACATCTCTGCAAGTTAGTACTGAGGCACCGACCTTGTTGCCCTCAACAATTCAGTTTTGTACCTTAGCAATTAAATGAGTATATGGTAAGAAGTAAATCGGGAAGACCTTTTTATTGACCTGGAGCTGAGTTTCAGCTGAATGACATTGTATATAGACAAGTGCTCTCCGCTCTACTGGGTACTGGAAAACGCATGTGGTTTTCCATGACGGTAATCCTGCAGTAATTGTACTGGATTTTGTGGTTTTTATGATCAAAAGTTTCCTAATTCAACATTGTACAAGCAAGCAATTCATTCAATCGCTAATGTCTCATATTCTCAGAATTTTCAGGTAGGAATTCCTAATAACACAGAAATGGGATGTTTCCAGACACAAATCTTGATTTTTTTTGGTAAATCCTTTTAGCTTGTCTGAATGGCTTCTGATGGAATTGGCGTATTTTTATTTGACTGAAACGTGAATAGTTGTGCCAAAGTTTCAGTTCTGCAGCATTCTTATTTTGACCTCTTCTAGCCTGCTTTGTAACGTTTTGGGCTTGTGGGCAACATGAAAAGGCACTTTATTAATTGGTAGGCTGATTGACAATTGGTTCATCTCCACAGTGGGCAATCCTCTAACTAGAATGCCATTCAAAAGGAATTAGGATCATGTAGGATCATTCTCTAGAACTTTAAAGAACAAATTCCCAGACAGGAAAAACTCAGTGGAGCTGGTGTAATAGTATTGTACAGTAGCTATTTAGGTCCTCTCCATGATAATTTCACATGCAAATTACTTCAGAAAGAAAGATTTGACCTTGAAATGTGCCCGAAACTTATTGTATTCCACAGGTTGGAGAAATAGGAGAGGGAAAAGCTGCTGTCTGGGACATGTTACAGATGCACAGTTTTTATGAAACCTTTCCTGATGTTATTTTCAGCGCTTCAGAAGTAAAGGCAGAAATGCATGCTATTCTGAACATAATCACAGAAAACAATGTCTGGTTTAGGCTATGCGGATTCCAGCTGGAGCTGTTTTTAGCAGCAGATAGAGGTTTTGACGGACAAAACCAGACACAAAAACAATCACTACCAGCTGAACATTTTAAGAGGTGAAACAGGAACACGGTTGGAGCTGCAGTAATTAAGCACTTGCAGCACTGAGAAACCTGGAAACAAGTGGCCGGACAAAAGAAAAAAAAGAGGCAAGTTTCTTCATGGCTGTTGGCTGTGGATTTATTGTCTCTGTTTCGGGTTTCTTTCTCATGGGTTAGTGACAATGAGCTTTGGTAGCCAGGTCCCAGAGGGGAAGAAACGTCTAAAAAATGCACAGAAAGAAGTGGGAACAGATTGGACTGGGGCTCTGTGAGCAATTAACCCTGCCGCAGACAGAACGGTCCACTTGTTTGGTGCTGGCTATGTGAACGGTCTGCCTGCAAACCCTGCACAGTAAATTGCCCATGTATCCCTGAAAGGGAATAATGGAGGGCGAGTGAAGGACTGAAGGAGGTGTTGTGCTGCCCAATTGGCTCTCTGCACCTCTACCTCTGCAGCTCCTGGGTCTACTGTAATTCTCGGAATGGAGTCAGACTGGGCGCTCAGAGACACGTGTATACAACAGGGTTACAACTTGTCTGGAACATCCAGGTGGCAGCAATTAACAAGTCCTAATGGCCATTTTATTTATCGGTATAAGTACGCTGCCTTAAGAGAACCTTAGATAAAACTGTACAATGAGATTAAGAGGAGAGGCCCTTTATGTCCACAGTATTGAGCAGTGGCACAGCAGGAGGGATGTCTGATGATCACACTGGAGAATTGACAGCTCTGTTCTGCACTGTTCTCCACTGTGCTGCGGAAAAGGTGGGGCTGATGAAAGATACCGCAAAAGAGACTTGGTGTTTGGCACACTTGCCTCTGGTGCCTCTCGGACGGCAACAGCACACCTGGCTAATGTGTCACGTCTCAAGTGTTTACAGGCAGCAGGGTAATCGCAAAGAAGAAGAAATATGCAGGAAAAAGGAAGCTGCCACCTAAGCTGACTAAGAAACATGTCTGCATTTTGTCTGTTGAAAGGGGTGAGCCACACACATTTACTCTTGTGGCAGCTGGATGAGACCCTTAGATCAATTACTCAGCTGGGTGATGATGATGGCTGTCAGGCCAAATGATAAAACCAGATATTCAGATATTCAGTGATATTCAGGCTTCCCTCAAATGTATCAAAAGCTTCATTGTATGAACTGTGCATTTGCAATCATGCAGGTACCACAGAAAGAATGAACATGGAAATTCAGATTTGTTTTTTGCATTCCTCCATTATTAGTTTGTTTCATTGATTCCCTCTTTCCATAGTGACACCCTTTACCCCAGAAGTTAAGTGATGTGCAGTAGCTCAGTACAACAAAAAGACTAGAATTCAGCACAAGGCTAGAAAGTCTTAGTATGCAAACAGATAATATAGCAGATTAGATGAAGGATTACAATGCACTACCCCCAAAGGCAGGTGCTTTGAGCTCTGTGAATAATTCATACTGCTTAATGAATGCATTGTGGAGGCATGCATTCCTTATTTCTTTAAAAAAAAAGTTTTAACCTCTTAAAGGATTTGCAACCCACATTTTCATTGGTTGTGGTTGTTAGCAGAAACAAGTACATCTTTCAGCTCTCCAGCATATTTGTATTTGGCTAAAACTGAGAAAAATGTCTGTAGTTATTTATGACAATGTGGATGTGTCTGCCTCTGTCTAGACATTTGGTATTACCATTTGAAGACATGAAATAGCTTGAAAGTTCTGTTTTACGGCTGTACAGCTTGTTGAGATTAAACAGTTCTAAAAACAAAAGGGAACCCAAGACAGGACACTGAGACACTGAATAGCTTGGTTTCAGAGTCTGTCTCCCTTTAGCGTTATGACATTGCTCTTGTAGAGACAGGCGTCATTTGTCTAGGGTTTAGCCATTGGAAAAAACAGAACGGCTAAAATGCAAGAGAGGGAGTTTCAGCACAATACATTTCAGGATCCTGTTCTGGCAAAATACAAAGTAAAAAGGAACATGACAACCAACATACTGTACAATGTAGGGCTAGAGAAACATGATAAAGGTTGCAAACAAGCAGTCCATTGGGCTTATCTTTCTTGGTTGCTAGTAACTGACCTGAGGGGCTAATCCAGCTGTTTCTTGAACTAATCCAGCAGCTATTTAAGCAACATCTGAGTAGTGTGGTCTATACTCCCAACGTGAAAACAGATTTTAGATATTAAATGTCTATATATTTTATAATGAAAATGCACAGGGATCTTTATAGATACTGCAGATGTCAATAATTATTTTGTCTGCACAGGAAATACACTGATGCCGAACAGACCTTGGATCCATTTTAGTGCTTGCATGGCATTAAAGTGACAACTTGCACAAGCATTCCCCTTTATCTCCAAGGCTGCTTCACATTTTCACTGTGCATTTATAATACATTCAAATGATAATAAAAAGGAGAACATCATCTCCAGCTGCAGTCTGCACAAAACACTGCATTTAGAAATCTGTTCTCTACAGCTTGGTATGTGCTGATGCCTCACGCAACAGTCATTACGAAGAAGGAAATGATCCCTTTGTGTACAAGGTTTCTGGAATGCTTAGTGTTTCGAACACAGGGAAGTTATGTTCTGTGCCACAATACCGATGCTATGACCCTTTTAGGGAAAGGTGCTGAGATAAATTGTTGAAATTATTTAAATGAAGGAAGTGCAATGTTTCATTGACAGATGAATTGTTGAAATTCATGTATTTTTCTGCAATCTTTCTGACCTAGGAGCAGGATTCATTTCAAAGGTTTTTATTTTATAATTATTTATTTATTATTATTTTTAATGAATTACAATGACTTTAAAGCTCATCGTTCCATCTGACAGCTGGATAGCCGAGTGTTGATGAGTATCCTGTGAGGTCACATGTTTATATACCAAGAGAAATTCAGATGCCTTTAGATCTCTTATAGTGAGACTAGACACCTGTCATTTATAGGGGAGTTTTCTCCATTATATTAAATACCCAGCTTCTGCTGAATTAAACGTGATTGAATGTCCACTTGGCACTGCAGGATAACTTGGGTTTTAAGAGCAAAAAGGACTCACTGTCTTGTTTTTAAGATGTTAACTTGTCTGTTGGATGAATTTAATCATAGCCTCATCCAAGGATACAGCTGTGCTTTAAATTAAGTCTTTACTCCACCCTGCATTTCTCAGTCTTATTTTCATTTAATTTAATTTGTAAATGACAGAATGAAAGACTGTGCATCAATATTTTAATTCCATTGTGTTTCAGCAAGCAAAAGCTGTTGTTTTTGTAGTCATGCATTTCGAAATGGTATAATCTGCAAACTTTACTCTTTTGGAAATGACTAAAAAATAAAAAACTCTAAGCTGCTAATATGAGGCAACTTTGGTTAGTGATTATATATATCAAGTTTCAGTGGATGCAATGTATGAATTTAATGGATCCAAAAGAAAAGATTTTAGAAATACATTGGACTGGCCACTATCTTGGTGATCATCAACTCTTTTCGCTAATCAAATGGTTTATCTCTTTCAGTATAGCTGCCACGTCTGAATGTGTTTGGCTCCCTTGTCTTTGACCAGAACCAGCAGGAATTGAAGATGAAAAAAACAATCCTTATGGTCTCTATAAGCTTCCTCCAGCCTTTGCCTCCTTAAAGAGGTACATGCGACTTCATTTTTCAGTGCTTTATTGAAGCTTGTTTCAAATTCTTGACTGAGAAGAAGTGATGATCTCTAACTACATGGGAAACTGATGGCGCATGTGGATGACAGTGCTCTGTCGTGCTCAGAGTGCCAGGTCATTGCAGGAGTTCAGCAAAGGGATTGAAGGGATGCTGGTTAACTAGTAAGGGCTGATAACTATTTTCACCCCTGTAAACCTGCCGAAGTTCTTATGGTCTAAACACCACAAAAGAAACCTTCTGAAAACATTGAGCACTTTTTGTACTCACATTTTAAACATTTGACATGAAGGCATATGGCTTCGGTGTAGAAATAACTAGTGACATATCAAGTGAGAAGTAACAGAACAGAAAAAGATCAATGCAGTTGCTTGTACTTATTCCTGAATGTATTATAAAGAGCTCAGTATATGCAACATGGAAAACCTGAATCTTTCTTTTCAAATCAGTTGTATATTGCTTTCTAGATTAAACTCGTAAGTGATCAAAGCTGTCTCTGCCTTATACTGGGGACAAAAGTCTTTTAAATTCCACATTATTTATTATTTGAGTTCTTATTTTCATACAAAAGGGGATTAGTTTTTAGGCCACACAATAGGCTTTCTCTGACTTTGATCATGAGGAGCTGGAGGTGCTTTGGGAATAAATCTATTTATTCATTTATTTTGCCTTTGTCGGCAGACTTAATCCTGTGAAATCGCAACCTGTTTGCTGAACATTTACAAGACCAAACAAAATGCTTTTATACCAGGAACAAAATTAAACTTTGAAGGCAACTCAATCAGTTACCATGTTTGTTTATAGGCTGTTCTGTTTGTGTCCCCTTAGGAAATGTGTTGTAAAGATTTCTACAAAACAGTTACTGCTTCCTAATTCATTAAATTCTTGCTTGTGCCATTGTGCTGATAAAAAAGATTTCTTCAGACACATTTATTACAGCTAAAGAAATAACCACATGAAACTTCTCTTTATTGGAAAATAACTCTGAAGATCTTTAATGAATCAGTGTGTGCTCTGATTTAGAGTGTGCATGAAATGAAAACAGGAAAAATCTGTTCTAAAACTACAGTATTCTATTCTTTGTGCACCCCCATTAAATCCTCTGTCTAGCAAGGAAAGCATTTTTTATTCTGAGGGGGAAAATGCTCATTTATCATCGTGTGTACAGTACATTGACGGGCCCTTTGCATGTTAAAGCAAGATCTTGACTGCTTTGGGTTTCCGGATCCCTGTAAATAGTTCACAGGCGTACTGCTGGCTTGAACAGTCTAGCTTCCTTAAAGCTCCCCCTTAATTGAAGAGGTGATATCATCTCTCATGAGCTGTGACGCTCCAGGGAGCGAGAGAACAGACGCACGTCCGCTCACGGTCACAGTCTTCCTCCACCCCGCCGTGCGACTCGACGGCGACAGCTCGCCCTCTGACGGCTGGGGCACACCGATGACGTGACTGAGACGCGAGACCAAGTTTTCTGACGTAGCATGCACAGTCGAACAGCTGCGTGTGTGTGTGTGTCCTAGTTTCACTTTGTTCTTCACATCATTTTGAGTCCTTTCCAAACACTGACCCCTTTCTTCTGGAATCACTTTTATGTTGATCTTCAAGGTTGACTTTGTTTTTCTTTAATCTTTGTTTTTTTTTTCTTTTTCCTGGCAAGCTACAGGCAGATGCCTCTTAAAGTTTTGCCCTGAATCTCACACCAGAAATCCCTGACAGGCTTGGCATTTACACTAGCAGCAGACACCACACTCTCTCTCCCGTAGCCCCGAGTCTAATTTAATGGGTAATGAGACAGAACTGAGTGAAAATAATAAATGCTCCTAATTTTAACTGTTGAGGGACTTCATATGTGGAAAAAACACAAATGGGTCTCTATTCCCTTTTAGTCTGTCACTGTCTTTCTGTCTCTTTGTAAATAGAGACCGAGAGGGTTCTTAAACACACACACATAGGAATTTATTGTCAGGAATGCTGAAGTGTTTCCCTTTGTTCTTGGAAATGGTGACAGATCACCTGGCACGCCTGGCACGCTGACACTGTGCTCAAAGCGCTCTTTGTGCACTGCGCTGATCTAACCTTCTGATGGGTGTTTTCCACTTGTAAACTCTGCCACTCTGGCAGGCCGCAAGCCCATCGGCTCTTAATGTAGCAGCCCAGGGCTGAGCAGATTCCTTATTGTGTTTGGCAGGGGGATAAAACCAACTTGTTATTTGTTCTGTTATTTAACGAAACGTAAAACCTTTTCTCTTTGTTGTTGGTTTCCTCCTCTGTCAGAAGCACGCTGCGCGTGGACAGATATGCAGCTTGCTGGTTTTTTTAAGTCACAGATAAATTGCTGGACTGTAAAAATCAGGTTGTTTTAAACCTTTTAAACTTCAGTGATTTTCACAGTGAGAGTAAGTGGTGTGCCTTCTTGTCTTTTTCAATTTCTTCACCCAAGACGTTGGTTGGTCTGCACCCCTGAAGCTACCCCAGAAGCATGGAATGAATCCTGGATTACAGTCTGTCTAATACAGGGCTCACTCTCTCACACACAATTTGTTGATTTGTGGATTTTGTCGTTTTTGCAGGTTCATTGCTCATGAATGTGTGGAATTCCCTATGAGGTGAAGACTGGTACCTGCCTTTGACATTTACTGGTTTGAAAAACATCCCTTTAGATGCCGGAAGAAAATTGTTCAATACTGTCAAGCCCCTCTCTGCTGATTAAGGTATAAAGTGCAGATGGAGCCACTCACCAAACAGACAGATTAGACCTGTCAGCTGGTGTAGTTCCTATTAGTGCCATGCAAAACTTCCAGTGGCCATGCAGAGATAGTGGGTTTGAGAGATTCTAATACTCTGATGATAAAGGCATGTCTCCTTGGCTATCAGCAAGACTCTCCCTAATAATTTCAAATGTTCTGCAAAGAGACAAAACACATTTATTAGAGTAGACCCTCCTGTCCCAGTAGCAATCTGTTTTCAATCTCTTTGACGTAAGTGGCTATTTATCTCTTAGAAAGCAGGGTGATGTTCTCTTGCCCAGATAGCCTGATAAATGACTCTTTGATGCATCTCCTCCTTGTTGTGTAATAAACCTCATGTTAGCTTCTGGGCAGCATTGCCATTTCTCATCCAGGTGTTCTTCAGGCTGCAAGAAGATGAGCTGTTAAAGTGTTTTTTCCGTGGAGATTAGAACAGAATGGCAGAGGTTAGGACATCAGGTCCCACAAGTTATCATCTCCATTTGCAGTTCGTCTGCAGCTGCTGAACACAGACAGCTTCCAGGAGAAATCCACTTCCCGTCTCCCAGAAAGCAGCGTCCCCTGGCAGAGCACTGCAGAGTCTTGACGTTGGGCCTGTACAAAACAGGAAGCAAGTGTTTTTGTTTGCAGCTCACTGGCTGAGCGTTTGACAGTGAGCACCTCAACTGTCATCGGGGTCTCGCAGACCAACTGCCCTCGAGCACAGCTTCCAGTCCCGACAGACTGACAGGTGTGGAACACTCACATTCCTTCAGAGTAGCAGACGAAGTAACGCACAGTAAATGTAGGAGATGTCAGAGAGAAGGCCCTTTTAGTGGTGTTATACACCTCCACACAATTTACCACCATGCTATTTCTGTGTCCTGTTGCATGTGTATTCTAATTACTGTACATTCCAGGTCTAAAACAGTATATGGACCAGTCCAGGAAGGTTCACAAACATTTCGTCGGCAATGTAGCTTCTCCTCGTTCTGTAACTTTAGGTTTACAGGAGACTACAAGATTCTCCACTAGAATCACTCATGTTAATGCTCTAGAAAACAAGGACGTAGGAAGGTTTTCATAATGAGAGCCAGCCTTTCAGCCCACATTTCTCCTTTAACCTGGGATCTCCTCCAGCTGTTTCTTGAAAGAGGCCAGAGTATCGGCTTGAACATCACGGCTGGGTAGCTTGTTCCCCACTCCCACAGCCCTCTGGGTCAAGAAGTGCCTCCTGTTCTCAGTTTTAAACATGCGTCCCTATAGTGTCATAAAATACTTGCTGGCAATTTATCTGGTATGGTTGACTGGAAGAAGTGGGGTAAAGTAACTTCTTCAAGGATCCAATACCAGGGTCCATACAGGAGAGCTTAAACCCAAGACCACCTGAGCCAAAATTTCATCTTCTAACTACATTCAATACAGCAGTAAAGTAGGGGTGTTGAGACACACATGCAATATTACAATGGACTGTGACATTAAAGCTATCCCACGTACAGTGTGTGCTGTGTAGTTTCCAGATGCAGTAGCAGATGTAGCCGCCTTGTGAACATCTCACTGCCAATAAAAGGAAGGACTCTTGTTTTCTTTGCATTATTGTATTGTTGCTATCATACTGTTGGTTACCATGCATGATAAAACCTTGGTACAATTGCTTGGTACAGTACAATGGGCAACTCAGTTCAACTGTGTTAGAGAGGAATCCACTTCAGCTACTGCACTTCAGTAGATGCCTTGGAGTTACGACTGTTTATTTTAACACATTCCTTCTATTCCTCCCCAGGAATTTCCTCATATAATCCTGAAATTTGATTAATTATCTTCACCTGTTTAGCACTCTGATATTTCAAGTCCTGGCGGTAAATCACCGCTCCAGTCTAAACACCGGCCTTATTCTGTCAAGAGCGTCTCGACCTGATAAATAGGTTCGATTTCACGAAAGCCCCACTGCCCTCCCCCACCTACTCTTGGATACCTTGGCGCTCACAAGTACCGACGCTCGAATTGCTTCGGAACTCCGTGCACGTTTCACCCACCTGGAATAGCCGATGTTTAAGGCAGCAAAGTCAAACTCGCTCGCTGCCGCAGTGCTGATTCCCCATGATTGCACATTCGCATGAGACGCTGAGACGTTTCTCCGCTTGCGATAAGTTAAAATGAAATGGTGAGTTTGAGACTCTCCAGCCTTGGATGTCCTTACAGGAGCATGGCAGGACATGGTGTGGGAGGGTGCAACATCTCTTAAACTGCGCTGGGCAGACCGGGCAGACCCTTCCGGACTGCGGTGTGGAGTTGCTGTGGCTGGTGATTGACTGATTGACTGGCACGGGAATGTAGACACGTTCCTGTGTGCTGCACCCACACCCAGCTGCTCCTCCTGTCCCAGGACACACCTCCAGCAGATGCACACTTGAGCTGGGCAGAGAACTGGTGAGTATCAAGGTTTTCAGCCATTGCCTACTGTTCATTAGATTTGGGCTGTGTTGGTCTGGACTCTTTACGGACCTCGTCTCTGCATTTCTGCTGCTGTCTGAGCCTGAACCTCCTATGCCATGGTAAATCAGAGTTACAGTCGTTCACAGTCCTGTGTTGTGTCGAGCCTTTACTCTCTTGCAGGCCCTTGGAGCTCTCTGGCAGTTCTAATAACCATTTCACCAAGCACAGTGGCACCAGGGGAAGACTTGACATGGGTGATGTACTGGCAGGTGTGTAAAATGTCAGTGTCTTTCTCTGTTCTCTTCAAACATTCAGTGTTTTAGCTGAAGTTGTAACCTCTTGGGGACCCAAATCATGCTTGCTCAGTCCTCTCTCATTTCCTTCAATGCTTCACCTGAGGATTCTGCTGTACTGTTCCAGGACGTCCTCATAATATGTATTTCCACAAAGGCAACAGGGAGGCTCCTCTTCTTTTAATACATAATCACATTGTAGTCTGTCGTCTCGCTGTTATTTATAATTCTCCTCAGAGAGAAATTGAGGCTGCAGTAAATTTCCAGGAATGACCTCCAGTCTCCTCTGTGAATTGTCCAACAGCGTTAAGCAGGCAATGCAGTGGAAGACACCAGGCTAAAATAAGGTCAAACACACAGCGTTTTTGCCTGTCTTGATTTTTTGTAACACTAAGAGATTTAATCTCAGTGGGAGGTGTGAGTCTGACAGCTGTTTTTTTTAGGTTTCAGGAATGATGACTGGTAATCCTGTTGTTTAAAAGGGAGGTTATTTAAGAAATCTTTCTTAATGAAGCCTGCTGTTCCCTGAGGCGTGGAATGATGTTTTCTTGCCTTTGTTCCAGTAGGTTAGGATTGAATAAAAGGTGTTTTTTTAGCCTGATGTTTTGTTCTATGGAGTTAATTGAACAAATTTCCAGTTTAAACTTTTTCAGGTGTATACCGATACAATCCTTCGCACAAAGGAGGTTTTGAAAGCTTTCACGTATTAAAGCTCAACTGCATGTTCGAACAGCCTATCTATTCATTGCTGTGTATGCAGAATATCAAGTTACCACACTGAAAGCTACCTCCCTGTAACTGATCTTTTGCCCTTCTGACGATCTTTTTTATGCTCTGGCTTGAACTTAAAACAAATCGAGACCTGCATTTCTGTCATCTGTCCTTTCAGTGCCCTTGAAGATGTGCGTACACTTGTGTGCATTTTGGTTTTCCCTTGAAATACCACAGCCCTGCTGCTCCAAGATATGAGTGACTTAGAGGGTTTATTTGGCATCGTGTATCAAACCTTTTTACCAGAAGGCTTCAGTCATTGCTGTCTGCCTGTTTTGTGCTTGTGACTCAGATGTTAAAAGATGATGCATTAACTCATTGCACCCTCCCCACCTCCATCCCTAAGACAACACAGAATTTCATGCTCCAGCCAGCATTGCCTTCTCCCAGGAGCCCTGGGCCAGATGTTCAGTTGCCAGTGTGTAATGTTTAGTAAGCCAGCAGTGCAGGAATCTGGCTCAAGTTGGCATCTTGGCAAGTTCTGTGAAGACCATCCAGGCCGAGCTATCCACTCCTCAGTACCTCCTCAAAGCTCTTCTGTAGACAACAGAACTTCACCTGGGACCGAACAGAATTGGTTCGAAGAAGAGCTGCCCTAATTGAAAATGGGATTATGTCAATATTTGCTGCGGTTCCTTTGTATGAACAGATTATTAGAGCATTATTGATGCAACTGTGCTGATTGCTACACATAGAAACGTCACCTTTATATTAAATTCCCACTGATAGTGTGGCTTTACAGCTGTACATTTAGGGAAATGCTGGAACTATTCTGTAGTCTTCCTTTACACTTAAACCCTACAGGGAACCTCTGACCCCTTATCTGTGCACATGCCGAATAATGAATATTACATGCAAAATATTTTCACGTCATTGTTAAAAAAGAGTGCTTGTGTTGATTTATTTGAAGTATTTGCACCTGATGAGGCTTGACAAAAACACTCATGCATGTCCAAAATAGTGTTCTTCTTTTTTGATTTGGGGGGCAAAATACAAAATATAATTATTTTTCAAATAACAAAAAAATCTGACAAAGAGCACAAGGTGCTGACAGACCTTGGTATCAGTTTCTCTGGTTTACGTGTAACAAGATTGAAATGACTTACAGTTTATACGGAGAGGAACATGAGAACAGGAATCGGTAAAAGAAAAAGTTCACCTTAGAATTTATTACTGGCAACTTTAGCTCAGAGGAAGACTGTCTGAAAACCCCGTCATTTATAAAAGAGAGCCTGACTGTGTTTGGTAAAATTATCAAGAACAGCTCCCATGTCTAGACTACATGTTTCATCAAGCAGTAGGCAGCCACACATTCGTTTAACAGGTTACACTTTTGAAAGGTAATTCCAAAAATACAGTGTGTTTTTTTTAGCGTGCCAGTGCTTTTTAATTATTTTAAGGATTGCATTAGACTTTAAAATGTTTGCCACTCTGATAAATATATCACAGAGCTGCCTTCCAGATATGTGTATATGTTTTTCACAGAAGGAATGCAGAGATTAGGAACCTGTTCATGTCCCTTTAAATATGACTTTATTATTAATTACTACGTGAATATTATACAGGCATCGCAGTCATTTTAATTTGTCCTGGCTGTAGAAATTGCAGTAGATGTGGTGATTAAAGCCTGCGAGGACTTAAATATACTACACTTTATTTACTGTATTAAGGCTTTGGCATGAGATTCTGCAAGATTCCTTATATATCTATGATATACACTGTGTGGACAGTGTGGAAGGTTAGAAATGCTTGTTTTGTGTCTTAATCCAAGAATCCTGTCAGATAATGTCTGTGGAAGTTAGTGTCACCTGCTTCCAGAAACTAAATGGACGGCTTGCCATCAGCACTGCACTGCATGGCTTAAGAACTTAAGAAAGGTTCCAAGTGAGAGGAGGCCTATTTGTCAATTACTTAATTATCTAGATCTAATGCAGCTGCTGTATTTCCTGAAAGAAACCAGGTTATCAGCGTCAACCACACGGTTTCCACAGCAGTAAACCTGGCTTCATCCATACTGGTACCTGCTACAGGCACCAGTCTTCCTGTAATTGTATTTTTGTATTGTTAGGTAATAATATCAATAATTGGTATTTTATTGTTTAATTACAGGGCAGTAAGGTGGAGAGGTGGTTAGCACTGCTGTCTCACGGTTCCCTCTTTGATTTTTAGAGTGGGAATCCTTTCTGTGTGGAGCCTGAGCGTTCATGTGGAGTTTCTCTGGGGGCCTCATGAAGAAGTGGTAAGTCTATTGGTGTCCCTACATTTTCCCATGTTTATTTTTGTATGTGCACGCCTGCCCTGTCATGGACCCATATTCCAATATTTTTATTTTGGAGATGATTCTTCAGGACGCATTCTATGTCAGATGTTATACGCTACAGTATGTTGCTGTGCTCATCACCGGGAATAAGCAGCCTTTCAATAATGGAAAGATGGTTAGATGGATGTTAATCATATCTTGCTTTACACTTGTTAGTTACATATTGTGTACTTGCATAGCAAATCTAATATAAATAATATACATTTATTATTTATAGTACATTTCCTTAGAGAGAATCTCAGAATGCTTCACATAAAAGAAAAAGCTACCAGAGGAGTCAAGTACTTAACAAGAACTAAGAAGGAAAATGATAGGAAATCAGTTTATTGTACTGGAAGTTGATAGGCTTGCCGGTAGAGAAGAAGGGGTTTAAGATCTTTGAAAGGTCTCTGCTTGTCTGAGATGACAAGCAGGGAGGCTGTTCCACAAGTGAGGAGCAGAGACAGAGAAGCATGGCGAACCATAGAATGCTGTTTGGTTCTGGGGACCTGCAGCAGACTGAACTGACCTGGTCTGACAGAACAGGGTGAAGTTTGAGAAGGAAGAAGGTCGGTGAGGTAGGATGGACCTTTGCCTTTTAGAGCTTTAAGACCAGGAGCAGTGCTTTAAAATCCACTCGCTGGTGAGATGGGGAGCTGAGGGAGCTATGTTAGGACAAGGTGACATGCTCTGACTTCCTTGCTCTGGTGAGAACCCTGCCAGCACTGTTCTGGAGAAGCTGTAATTTAATTCATGGGCTTGAGTGCAGTCCAGTACTGTAAGTTATAGAAGTTCGAACAAAGGAATAAGGGTTAATTTCACACTGAGAAGTAGAAAAAAGAAAAGCAACATTTCAGCTGCAGAGTCTTCCCACCTTTCCTCTTTCCAGTCCTTCCCGTGTGTATTGAGTATGTGCATGCCTGCTCTGTGATGGGCTCTGTTTGTTGGAAAGAATGAACCTCTACTTGTTCCTTTCCTGTAAATTATACACATGGACTGTTTTTCACTACTGGCTTTAAAGCAGTCTAGTTCAAAACCCAAAGCATCTGGTCCTGGAAACAAACTCCTTCCTCCCAAAAATAAAAGACAGAAAAGTAGAAAAGGCCCTGCTGGTTCCGTAGGATCACCATGACCAGCAGAGCTCAGCAGCTGCAGATTGAGAAGCAATAATCATCCGTCTGGAGTGCAGTGTGGTAAACCTGTCTGTCTAGACCGGACTCCTCCCTGTGTCTGGGATTCCTGCAGCACGCTGAGAGCTCTGACGAGCTGCAGGAGTGAGGCGGTCAGGCGGTCAGGGGTCAGTGCAGCCATTGGCCTCTGGGCTTCTCGCACAGACTCGTAAAGGTGGGAACAACCAGAAGAGACCAACAAAGCTGCCGCAAAACAAGAGGAACCAATTACCTTTACAAACCTGCTGCCACCACAGCCAGACACTCTATTTTGTATTTTGGAGAGCCAGATGACTTTTCAGGATGTTTTCTTTGTTAGGTGATGACTGTGAAGTTACATTTTTCATTTTTTAATTTCCCTCTTGGAAATGAGTCCAGGGTCGATCTGTGCCAAATTGGTTTACCACTGAGCGTGTGTCTGTGTTTTATGAATATCAAAAACTGCAAATTAACTCGTTCTTCTGTCATTAAAATAGTTTTTTATGGGGTCTTAACAACATGAACACTGTAACCATGACAACATGAATCAGAAGATTGAAGGCAGTCACATGATTGCCATGATCTTGAATGAAAGAAAATTCTGATGTTGTGCACTGCAAATGAACACAATTGATATTTTCATGTATTTGTTTCTCATTGCCTAGGATAAAATGTCTTCTTAAAACCATTTTGGTTAATTTTTTGTCATAACTATTTCATTTAATTAAAAGAAACATTTAAAGGCAATATTAGTGATTGGATTAGCCAGATAAAATTTTATGAATGACTGAAATGTGATTTTATTATAAAAGATAATTAACGAGAGATAGTTGGCTGTCTATGCCTTCTAGTAATGGAAATCCCCAGGCTTGGCTGAATGAATGAAACTGCACTTTTGTGGGCAGAACAACATCAGATCGAAAAGTCAAAGATGAAAACATGAAAATGTACATGTGAAATATGTAAATGAGATGTGCAAAAAGTATGCATTTAACAGGAAATGCTTTGGAGGAAAGGTGCAATTTTACAGATTGCATTGTAATTATGTAGAGCGTACATCAGGGAAACAATGCAGTTTCAGTGCAGCTAATTATCCATTAACAGTGGCAACACTCAGACAGGGCTCTCCTTTAAGAGATAAAAAAAAAAATATTTTGCTATTATTATTTGTGTTTCACAAGATGCATGTCTAACGTCTTTATCACTATCATCTTCCGCTGCTTTATTTCTTCGTCATGATGCTTAGGACATGGTCCGTTCAGGTTATCACAGCCAGATCCGCCTGCTCTCTGGAGATAAGACCTGATCCTTGCTATTTCAAAAAGGAACCTCTTTCATGCTTGCCGGAGAAAGCTACTGCATGGTCACAACATGTTGTTCATGCTTTACTGACAGAGGAGAAGGACGACCCTGACACTATGACCTCTCTCTGCTTCCCTAGGGTGGCACTGAGGGAAAGGACAGAGGTAAAAGGTCAAGGGGCATTACAGTTTGAGGGTGAGCTGCTAGATAACCATTGAACTATATCATCCATTGACAGCACATAGACACATCTGTATGGCTAGCTACTTTAAAATGGATTCATAACTCAGCAGGGATTATGATTAAGAACATAAGAGAAGTTACAAAAGTTACAAAAGAGGGGACAACTCAGCCCACCTAACCCATTTGGCAGTTACAGTAGTACATAATTAATCTGAGAATCTCTTCCACCTTTCTGCCTTTCAGCCCTTAGTGTAAAGCCGTGCTCCTGTTCTCAGTTTTAAATGCATTTCCCAGTAGTTTCCACTTACGTCCGTTTTTGTTTCATGTCTCCCTGTTTGTTCTGAAGTCTGCTGGGTCGGCTTGGTCGATGTCTTCGGCGATTCTGAACACCTGCGTCGGGTCCCTTCCTAGTCACCTCTGTTCGGGTTCCTTCGGCCTGTCATTGTAGGACATTTCCTTAAGACCCAATATGTGTCTGTTCCTGGTGTTTGCTCAGTTTTGAGTTTGATCTCAATCTTTTTCAACTTCTTTTGCTGTTTGTACAGTGTTTTTTTATGCTCTTAATTTTGTATCGTCTGCAAACGTGACTAGTTTACTAACTATATAAGAATCTAGAATCATTCATATAAATTAAGAAGTGCAGTGGTCCAAGTACAGATCCCTGTGGTACTCCACAAATTACATCACCCCGATTTGAGCATTGACTCCTTTTCCATACCCACTGTTTTCTATGTAATAACCAATTCTCGGTCCAGACACACGGTTATGAAAAACGTGATCAGTTCTGAAACTTTAATTACACCACATCATATGCCCTGTGGGTGCTCATTATTGTTCAATAAGCAATAGTTCTATGAAGTCTAATAGGTTAGCTAGGAATTATCTACTTTTTTAATATCATTCTAATACTGTTCCCCGATATGTGATTTCCATACTGGTGATCTGATTTAGTTCTAATAGATTCCATAACCTGACAAGTAATAAAAATCAAACTCACTGGTCTGTAGTTACCTGGGTTCATATGGATGGGCACTATGTTAACAATTCTCTAGTCCCTGGTACCACCCCAGTCTTGAGCTACAACATGCAATATTTGTAACCATTCACTTTTAATTGCTGTCACTAGACAACAGTTAATGTCTCAGATGGGTGGGAATCAAATAGCTTTTCAATATTGTAGATATCATAATTCCCTTAGCAGCTACTGACACTCCATCCTTTTTAAAGTGCAATAGGATATTTTAGCAATAACACTCTTTCATGTTGTTACATAGCACTCCAGCATCAGTGATGGCACTTAATATCTCTGTATGTGCACATTTGTCTCTAGTTAGTATATTATCTCTGTAATGCTGCAAATTAATAATAATTCATAATAAATTAAAAATGTGTAAGTGCACACCATAGAGTACTAATGGAAATTGAGAATGAACTGTACAACATACCCATGCTTTTACAAGTGTGAACAATGCAAGCTAACGAGCACATGGATTTCCTCCTGGAAAAACCTCATCAAACAAACAAACCTTTTCAAAGGCAACTGATGATCCCGCTGGGATAAACAAGAAGAGTGCCCCTTCGTTACACAAATCCTGAAAAGCTCCCGGCAAGCCCGTGTGCATTTGCACAGGGCCGACCCTCGAAGCCACTGACAAAGTCGACACAGAAACGCCAACAAGGGGACACCAGTGCAAACTGGGTGAAAGTGCGTTTAGACCGAGAATAGGAGGCACTTCCTTCCGAAAGGGGTGCTGGGAGTCCTGAACAAGCTGCTGAAGAGACACTGGCTTCTTTCGGGAAGCTGCTGGATGAGAACCTGGGATCAATCAGAGCCTAACAACCAGATGGGCTCGATGGGCCGAAATTTGGCACTTTTTTTCCCCTAATGGAACAGCCAACCTAGCGGTTTTGCAAAGTAGGGTATCAGCTCAGTAGCAAAGCAAACGAAAAGCGAGAGGGTTGTGTAGGACGTTATCTTCAGATCAGCAGTGTGAAACAGAGCTGTTGTGTGGGTATGGGGATAAGGCTGCCCAATCCCAGGTTATTACCTACAGCTCTGTTTGGAGGGAAAGATTCTAGACATCTGCATGCAATAAAAGGTCAGTACAGATCGCCAAAGCTGTGTGCACTGGTATTAAAATAGCTTTGTCTGTCAACACCCAGGTCTAATATAGGCTGCGCAGTTTTTCACCCAGTCTTGTAATGAGATTATGTTTAATGACTTGAAACTGTAATGTCTGTGAATACTGATGCCTTGTGCCATGTGAGCATGAAAAAAGTCCCATTTGTGGTTTTTATTGTGACTAATGCAGTCTGGCTGCACTGCCTTTCTACGAATTTCGTGCGAGTTAATGTTTCTTATCAACGGGCATACTGTATGGGGTTGCACTAGATATCAACATGCAAAGCAATTCTGCTGTTTTCGTTATTTGACGTGACTGTGTATGTCAGATCTCTGTCCTGTGTAGTTTCTCCAGCCACAGATTTGGGATTAATCTAATTACTGGTGCATTTCTGCTGTTCAATGGTTGTGTCTCTGGAAAGATAACCAAACACATTGAATTTATTATTAAACCACTTCTACTGAGTTTATGAGAAACCCAGCACTGTTCAAAGACAAAAATAAATCAGATCTCAGATCAATTAGTCTCATAACAAAAGAAAGCTTTTATTTTTTAAGTGTGCTGGACACAAAAAGTATTATTTTAAGCATCTTGGAAAATCAGAAATTTCCAGCTGCCTGTAGCTTCTAGAAGGCAGAAGAGTGAACTCCAGCTGTATGCCAGATGTGTTTTGCTGCCTGAATGTGCCCACATTCTGTAGCCGAAATCCCTTCGGGAGCTCATTCAAACACTGTCTTTCAGTTACAGGTAATTTAAAACTCAAAGAGAACTCCAATTCTCTTCTTTGAAATCTCTGGGTGAATTCCTTCTCTCGGTGAAACAGCATATACATGTAATTGATTTCGTTTTATTTTACATAACGGAGCAGTTACAAAAAAAGGCACCTGTGTTGTACTTTGTTTCCTAGCAGCAAACAGCCTGGAAATCCAAACACCTGTTTTAAGTTACACAAGACTATCAACAGGACTGCCTTGTCTGTGGACTTATGGTAATTGGGAAAAGCTAAATGTGTAGACTGGCAAAGAGCCCCACTATTCACAAAGCATTCACAGTGTGAAACACTTTTCCAACATAGCGGCTAACTGCTGATCCATCTGAAATATGTTAGGATATTTTATTAATAATCAGAAAATATTTTAAGCTTTTTTAGCTGTTTTTCACGGTAAATAACATTGGTATTGCAGCTGTGACTTTTTGCATTTTTCTTTTCATGAATCGCAATTCAATCCCCAGTGTGCCTGCTGAAATCCTTTAGGATTCAGCCTATATAGTCTTATCAGTCCTTTCAGAAGGTCAGCTCTGGTGTTACTGGCTCTACTTTTGTTCTGCAGAGAACTGTGCTCAGGTGATCGGAACTGGAGGTGCTGCTTGAGAGCTGACAGCTCTGTCCGCAGACTTTGCGCATGACGGCATTCGTATCCCTTCACAAGCTCACCACACAAAATAAAAATAGCTCATGCAATTACCGAAAGGAGCACTCCAGGGCCTCTGCAGTGGTGGGCTTTCTGTCCCTTCCCTGCAGAATCATTGTGCATCTCACAGTCCCTAGTGCACATCAAACAGATATCCGCCTACACCACACAACCACCTTCAGCTTACAAATGATAGGACAGAAACGCCACCTTCCGGTCAGAACTGAGGTGGTCCTTCTGGGTCAAGAGGGAACAAAGGGGAACCCCCTTGTTTTTTTTTGGGGGGGGGGGCTGTAAGGGGCGCCTGCCAACAAAAGGGTGAGCCTCATAAAATCGAGAGGTGACATAGAGTTTACCGGAAACAATTGCGAATTTTACAGTAGCCCTCTTCCCTCAGAGCATTTCTGGAATCATAATGTGAGGTGTTGGGGAGGGGTCGGGGGTGACCCTTTAAAATAAGTAGGTATGGGGGGAACACGTCACATAATCCACACCTCTTCCCTCCTCACCCTTTCCACCGGCTGAGTAAAAGCTGCCCACGCTGTGTGCTGTGCCCCTGTCCAGGGCTGCAGTGTGCTCCATCTGTTCCCCCTGTAAGGAGAGCCACATAGAAAAGTATTTTGACAACATCATCGATGTGGGTTTCGAGTATTTTCAGTGGTCATTTCTTTTACACACCCCCGCAGCCCTAACACTGAAAAAAAGAAGCAGAGACGTTTTAAGCTCTCCCTCTGGACCTTGAGCCCTCTTTGTAGACATTGTTATTTTCATTCACTGCAATTCCCCTCAAAAATTTTTGAACAGCTGTAGTTTTTTTTCTGCCCTAACTTAAATAATCTGCCGCCGACTCGTATGACCTCTTTACAAGCAATGCAGTGCATTCATGTTCATGAGTGGTGCCCGAGTTACAGAGGCTGAGCGGGGCGGTAAACTGATAACGCACCACATGCCTTATTTTGCCTCTTCGCTGAACACGAAAATCTGAGTAACAACCCTGCCCACATGCACCAGGCAGTGGGCACTGCCAGAATACCACCCAAGCAAAGACACAAATGCTCTGGAGAGTTTGAATTGAAAGCCGCTGCAATCCGGCATGGAAAAGACTGGAATCGCAGCACGTTGCTGCCAAACCCACTTCAAAGAGGAGGAGAAGGGGGACTCGTGAATGAAACGCTGTTGGTTAAAACGTCCTGTTTAATTAACAAGTCAATATGTTACAGTTAGCTAGACGGATGACTGTAATTACTCCCCGTCTTCAGAATTCAAAATACTGAAACACGCAGTTGAAGCAAAAGCAGGGGAGAGGCAGGGTCCCAGCCCTGGCCGTGAGGCTGCAGGCGATGTTAAAAGCTCTCTTACTGTATGAGCCCTTCAGGTCTGCTGGCCTGACTCATTTTAAGTGTCGAACTGCAGGAACGCCAGCCGCCCACTCTGTTTTCAGGCCCAGCTCTGCTCAGGTGTGGACAGCTCTGCAGATCCATATGGGAGCGATGGAGCATTCACCCGGCAGCTCACTGTGCTGCAGCTCCTCTCGTTCAGCGCTCCGGACGTCTGTTAGGTGACGCCGTCTGTGCCCACACCAGCCCAGCCAGAGATCACTGGGGCGCTGATGCCCTGAAGGCCAAACGCTTTCATCTACTAAGAAAGACCCAGTCCCCCAAACGGACTGTGTGCAAGTTTCAACCAATCACTGAGTCACGCCAAAGAACTGGGCTGAAGGATGCACCCTCTTACAAGCATGTCTTTCAGAACGTAAGCATGCTACTGGTCCCATGTACCATGGATCAATCCATGGGTCAGGATAAATGATTCTGCAGGACTGCAGGATCAATTAGCTACTAACGAACAAAAGGGCAGGATGGACTGACGGCTCTGGGCTTCTGATTCCCAAATCCCTGGAGAGCGCAGAAAGCTGCCCCCCCCTTGTGCCTGTGGTAGTTAAAGAGGCGTCTGCATACGAGACTAAGACTTATTAGACTTGGCAAAATGTGATTTATACAGAAAACGTCCAACTGCATTCCTGAAAGCCGCCAGAAAGTGGACTTTGACTGCGGAGCTCGTTTAAACGAAAACACCCCTCACAGAAATCCACGCAGTCCCCTTTTTTATGGAGCATGACCAGAGTTCTGCACAGGTCAGCGGCAGTTTCAGTTGGGCCAGTGCTAATGCGTTTTATGACACTCCCACGGGCCGGGGATGCGAAGTGTCATGTGACCATGTCAAAAGTAAAAAGATGTTATGCAGCGATGCGTTACGATCCCAATTCAACCGTGCTTTTATGACGCGCCAAGCTGAAGTCATGGTATCTTAAAGTGTCTGAGTGTCTGCGCTTGTTGCACAGTAAACATGCATACTGCAGGGCATGCTGAAAGCATGGCGAGAAAATGGTGAAATTAGCACACACATGTACCACGATAAACTTTGTAAGGAAAAAGGCGCAGACTGCTTACCTCTTTCCGCGCTTGGTTGTGCTCTTGGCTTTGACTTCACTGAGTTGAGGAAACTGGGGCGCTGGAGAAACACAGTGCTGGCAATCTGTCTGCCGCAGCCGTGACTCATTGAGAATTGCAAGCAACCTGTGACCAGAGGGTAAAATTAGATATGAATTCCTGCTAATTCGCAGATATGCAGACGCTTATCAACGGTCCGATTCATTCTTACGCGGAGAAATCGTCGTGCGCGGTGTGACTTGCGTTTGGAGGGGATTCATTCTGCGTTGCTAATGTGCCGAACATCAACACGGCCGGCTGAGCTCCAAGCTGCTGCCCTCGTTAATAAATCAAGCCTGCTGAGGTACACAGGCCTGGATGAGATAGGGAAAATTGGCCTGCGAGGAAAAAAATGTTTACCTTGCTTTGTACGCTTGTTAGATCCCCAGTTTCTCTGCATTTAAAATCCTGCCATGGTTTGATTTCTGCTTAAACAGCAAGCTAAGGAGCAGCGTTGAATTATAATTGCTTCCTTGTACTATGTTTGAATGTATCGCCTGGACTGTGTTGTTTCTCGTTTCATTTTTTAAATAACAAGCCATGTACGAAACAGAGAAACTATCCTGTATCTGTGCAGTATTGAACAATCCGTACTTTTGGCATTTGGGGTCCTTCCTGTGATGAATGCCTGCTGTGTGTGGATGTGGTGTACTTCTTATGGGTGTGTTTTTTAGAAACCTAGGAAGGAAAACAGACTCAAATTACAGTGAACAAATCTCACTGCCAGGGAATCTGATGGTAAGAAGTGGGGTGTTGGAGGGTTTCAAGCGACTCTGCAGTGTTACAGAGCTTCATTGTGATCCGCCATGAGGAAAGCGCAGAGGAAGTGCAGTGGAATCGTAGTTTAGAAAAACTGAAGGAATGAGTGCAGTAAAGGACATATTCCCAAAGGGAACGTCTGGTGTGCAGAAGATGTCACAGGTGCTGGAGATGGTTGCTCTGGGAGGTGCTGTGAAGAGGGAAGCAGGCTTCAGCAGAGGGCTGTGACTTGACCGTAGCTGGCATCGGAGAGGAAGTGACTGGAGGTTTGGCAGTGAGGGGATGACCAGGGCTCTCGGTAGCCCCCGCTGTCGGGAGCCAGGGGCAGGCCCTGCAGGTCACGGCGACAGGAGGGCAGGCCGGTTTTCTTTCGTGTGATTTTCGCCCTCGCAGCTCTTGAAACCGCAACATCCTTCTGCTGAAATCCAGGCAGTGCTGCCGCTCCGGCTGATGTCAACAGGGCTGCTTCCTGTCGAGAAATTATTCACAGCTCTTGGTGGTTCGCAGTTCTCCTCTTGGCTAGACATCACAAGCCCCATCCAGACACCACAACATGGTGTTTTTCTGACATTTTCATAGCATTTACTGCATGCTGTAATTTAGCAACAAAATTAACCCCTGAAAAACTAAAAAAAAAGACTCCCCTTTGCCTTGGGCGCTGTGTGCAGCAAGTAGCTTTTCCTCTGTGAAGGAATATCCCAGGAACGGGCTGCTAGCTGCTGTTTGTTTTCCCAGACCCCTTCTTCCCATGTTATTTCTCAATTAGTGAGCCTGCTGCTGTGCCAGAGCCCATTGCCAGCTCTTTAAGAGTGACAACTACAGGGAAATTAGCTCTGTTATGAGAAGGTTTGCGGTCCAGGCATCACGCTGGGACCGACATTTAGCTACAACATCAAATCTTTATTACAGCTTGATTAACCTGTGAGGAGCTGCTGCAGAGATACGCCAGGATGCCTGGCACATCATTGAGGACAGAGGCTGGGAACACAGCTACCGTTTCAGTTGGCAAGGCACAAATCAGCTAGAGATGAGACGCCAAGTGTGTTGAAGTTCAGATAATGCCTCTGCAGGTTTATCAGATGCTGGTTCTTTCACTGGCCTGCCTGTGCAAACCTTGTGCCAGCTTTGTCTGCGGTCATGCAGGGAGCTCTGTGATGCACAGAACATGAACGCTGCAGGGTGCATTGGAATGGAATTACACCGGGCACTGGTGTGAGATTTGAAATGGGTGAGCGCGGTCCCAGTTTTCAGCTTGGCATTGAAACACTCTGCCATATTCACTGGTGTCTCACGTCCTGCCCATGCTCCCAGATGAGCCTGTGATGTTTCCACTTTGCTGGGGGGCAGAAAGAAAAACTTTTTTTGGTTTTCTTTGAAACCCAGGGCAGTGTGCTCAGCGCTTGCACGCACTTCTGTGGTTTATTTTCAAGGGCAAACGCGGCCGACGGCCTTGCTGTTGTTTTGAAGCCCGCCCGTGGACTCTGATTGTTACTTGTGCCGGTGCTGATTTTAATTAAGGACATAAACCTGTCTGCCAGACGTCCCTTTACAAATCTCGTCCCGGAAAAATGAATCAGCGCCCGCTCTGCGGTGGGTTAGGGTTCTTTAGAGCCCTTTGTTCATCCTGTGATGAATGTCATGACAGTAACCTGACACAAAAGCAGCAGGTCGGTTCAGCTGGGTGCATTATAATGAGCTCTGTGTGAGATAACTGACAGCAGGGGAGGCATAACCACTAACTGGACCCTGTCGTGATTCTCTGGGTCTGCAAGAATCCCGGACTTTTACTTTTCAGTCAAACTCATGTTAGTGAACAACAGCACTCAAACTCCATCCTCCACAACCAGGCCCGGCGTGCCTGGCAAAACACACTCTCAGAAATCAATACATCCCCACCTTCCAAGAAGGGGCACTTGTTTCCTGTTAATGCTGTTCTAATGTGCAGTCATGTCAGATCTTGGAATATAACGCTGCACTGGTCCTCCAGGGCCCGGATTGCCCTCTCTAACACTGCCCCCTCAGTGCATTACAGTGTTATTTTTAGAGTGAGAGACAGCCGAGGAAGGAGCGTGACACCATCGATTCAGGACCGGAGCCCCGTTACGCTGAGCACTTCCAAGAAGAGGAAGCCCGCGCTCTCATCTGTAATGATAAGCTAATGCTATGGATAATGCCTGCGATGTGTTTGTGTAATTCATGGGGACAGGATCAAGTTTGCAGCAACAGGGAGAGAAACAGTGTAAAAAATACAGTGATACTGTAAATAATAAAAGCAGAGTCTACAAAATGTTTTCTGTTCTCTGTGTTACTTCTCTCATTGTTGGAGCTGAATCTGGACCAAAAGGTTAAATACTAAGCATTTTGTTTTACATGTTCCAGGACCTGTGCAGGTTTTATGAGTGTTTGCAGATGTGCTTGAGCTCTTTGCCTCTGTCGCAGCAATATGGCTGAGCTATAGAGAGCAAAGTGAGCCTACAGGAGTCCAGCACATGTTCGAATGGCAGGACGCTTCATCTCTTGAGTGAGGCATTGTCATCCGGGGATGACACATGCTTGTGGTTAGGATCATATCCACTTGGTCCATGGGTTCTAAGAAATATAATTCTCTATAAGATGTAGTGTTGGGAATCCAGCTGTCTTTTGTCTTTTGTCTGTCCTTGGGCAAAACAACATAGATCAATTGTGTCCAGTGTGCAGTTTTAATGAAAGGTTTTTGCTGTTGAATCTGTCATTAAACCTAACAGACCTAATTTTACATATATTGATTGATAAATTGGTTGGTTTCTGTCATGGTTGGATAGGGAGCTATCTCAGGCACACCTACAGTGAGAGGTAAAAGTATTTGCCCCCTTTTTGTTGAATTGTGTTGAATTGCAAATGATACTGTATATGCACTCACCCTCTGACACCTACTGTAAATACTCTGTGAAACCTGTCAAAGGGCTTTACTGTTCTCAAACTGAGTCCAATGATATTTTTATATTGAACAGGCAATAGTACAGTATATAAAAAGCACCCTTTTTTCAGTGACAATTTCCAAGACAAACATACAGTATAGTGGTGTCGAACAGCAGCGAATTACTGTAACACAGAAAGTGCCCTTTCAGCCCAGCTGGAGGGATTAATCTTGCTCAGAGCTGCTGAGTCAGTGGGGATGTGCGTGAGAGCTGAGCTGCTATCCTCAGCCTCTGTTGGCCTGTCCAGTGTGTTCAGCCCAGTGCCCTGTGGCTCTGTATGTGACCCGCACCTGTCACAAGGGGCATCGCTCTTGCCAGGGATACACCCAGGTGTAGAAACTGGGGTAATTGTTTGGTGCAGCAACAGAGCTGAAGTGTTGATTCTAATATATGACACAAACCCGGACAGCTGGTCTCTCTTTTTCAGACCTGCCATGCAGGAAGATATATTAAGTCATTATTGCTGCTGTCTTCTGTCTCTGGCTTATCTTATAATTGTAGTAATGGGAGGAAAGCCAGGCCATAAAAGGGCAATCATTAACAGAATCTGTTTACAATGCCTGCTCTCTGGCTCCTGTAATTATATTGCACAATATTTCTGTTGTATGACATCTTGTCCAATAATAACCTTTCTTTAAACTCACTTGACAGGTCACCATATTGTATGTTATTTTACACCCTGAACGAGACACAAGGACAATTTAGTAAGACACCAGTGTAACCGATCTAACTTTTTAAAATCCCATATTTTCCCAAAGCAAAAATAGAAAATGCAGGAGTGTTAGCATGACAGTGAAATTTAAAAGGCAGTGACCTATGCAGGTTTGATTATACAAATGGTAGGCTGCTCAGCTCAGAAAATTGACCATTATTATTGTTCTACAAACCAGAACAGGGAATACAGAAACAGCTGGTCTGCTGTACAGGAAAAAGCCACATTCAGTGTGACTGAGATTCAGCCTTTACAAGGAAGCTGATTTTGGGTGGACAGACTAATATCTGACGCCTCCGTCTCCTGGGCTTTCAACAGTCACCCCCATTTCATATGCTCTTGGCCCCAATTTAGCCTGAGAATTTTTAAAGGATAACTTTTATTTAGTTTCATTTTCACCTTTTGGAATAAAGCAAAGTCTTTTTCCTCGGGAGAATGATTCCCATTTCCCTGATCAGATTGGGAAAAAACTGTCTCCCACCTCACGCAGCACATTTCCACAGACAGCAGGCACACACTATTTTAATGGCTGCCTTTTACAAACTTCAATGCCTCTCACTAATGAGAATTCATCCCTGATGAGACCTGCATTTTATTTACAATCCTTTCCCTCTAAGGAATTTCTGTGTTGCCATCTCCATCTTATAATTTTTAGGATTTTGTATATTTTTTCCTTGTGTGCGACGCCCTGTATATATTGGTAAACAGCGTAGTCCCAGCAACATTAGTCATTGACAAACCACACAAATTTGGTTATGAAGTGTGGAACCGCTCTGAATCCTGGAGTCACACCAATAAACAAAAATAAGCATGCAGATTATTCTCCTTTCCGAGCAACATGCATAGGGTAGTGTGTAAAATATTTATGGAATCTCAGGGGGCTCATAAGATGCATTATAATAGTTTGTTTAGAAGCATATAAACTACCACGTTATGGCAATCTTCACATTTTAGCCATTTTGGTCTAGTCTATCAGTTCATCCCTGACAGAGCTGTACTTCTTCAAAAAGCAGTCTTTGATAAACGATGAATGATGTTACAACATACAGGTGAGAAATGATAGGAGCCCTTTCAGCCCATCTGGCTGATCAGTTAGTTGATCAGTTTTATTGATGAGTAAGAATTAACTAAGAGTCTGTTAGATTTGATCGGTAATTGCAATGCACGAGCTTCTATAACACCTCATATTGAATGAATGTTTTTTCAAGATTCTCTTTCAAGATTGCAAAATTCCGATCAATGTGAATTAAAGGAGCTAACTGACAAGCTTGGTGTCATCCCTGCGAATCTAAACTGTATTAATAATGGCACGTAAATTACAATATATGCAGTATATTGATTTTTTTTTATTGTATTTAAGGTGTTTTCACAGCAGTGTTTAGAAACCATTCTTTTTATAGACTGTAGTGTTGTGACTAGACAAAGAGGTAATTAGTAGTGAATATCCTCTCTTGCGTCAGAGGAACAATATTACATAATACTCTGTAGACGTATCTGTGTATGGAGAAAAATACCACTGTATTTGTCTAGTCTCAGATGAGTTATATTTTGTTACTATCCTTATAGTTCGTGAAGGTGCTGGATGTGGAAAAAAATGGATAGCTCCTTCATTTTGGCTCTGTACAGTTAGTTTGTGGTCGCATTTACCCAGAGAACTGCAGCCCTTATCCAAGAGACACACTGCAAGGTTGTGGCCAGGTCTAAAAACAGATGCACCAAAACAAGGTCCTCCTGAGCTTCCCTTTGAAAGTGAAGCTGCCTGTGGAGGTCTGCATGCAGAACCATTACTATCAATAAACACAGTCTAGGTGGTCAAGCCATAGTGAAACAAACCAAGATATTTTTAAAGCGATCTTTGGGCCAAAACCCAAATTTGAATACTTTAGCACGTCCACACCACTGCATTTCAGAAACGGAATTAAAATATTTACAGTGTGTTTATAAATATTCCAAATGAGACACCGGTTCCAATATATAGAAAGGAGAACAAAATTCTTCTTTTCGTAATGAAATGTTAGAGGCAACACTTGTGTAAGACGTATTGTTTCCTGTGTTAGAAAAGAACAGTGAGGCAGTTTGGAGGTCACACACTTTGCAGAAGCACAAATGATTTCAGTTTGGCTGTTAACATATTTGAGCTTCATCTGAAACACAAGCGCAGTGATTTTCATTCATCAGAATGTCTGCACTTATGTTTTTCAAGGCACTGGGATCCAAAGAAGACTGCAGAAATTGAGTGTCTGCACCAAAAAAAGTATAGGAAATGATGACTTCATTAAAAAACATAATAATCAGTCTTTCACAGTGTTTCGCTGTCGAGTTGATCAGTTCCAAGAGACTAAACTGCTGTCTCCACTTGTTTCTTCTTTAAGACTCAGCTCTTCTTTAAGAGCTCCCCCATTCTGTTATCTGGCGCTTTGCTGGCTCCACTATGTCTTGCAGGAGAGCTAATGCCAATTGGAGGAGCAGCACATCTCTCACTGACATCACAGCAAGCCTGCACATGCTCAGTAGGTCACAGAAGTCACTACTTTCCAGTTACTTGCCAGGGCACCTCGGGCCTATCAGGTGAACAGCGCCACATGGGGAAGTCAGCACGTGACCTGAACCAGGCTCACCCTAGCGATATCTGGAACATAGAGCTCAACCCTATGACCATTCTTTTCTCTTAATTATGCCAACAAACCGACAAAAGGACAGTTGCAATTGTGACAGCTCCACTGCATATCAGATGAGACAAAGAAGTGAGAAACTGCTTCACCAATTGAATCTAAGGGAAACTTTATGGGGAGGTAGATTGAGCAAACTCAGAGGGACGGTCTGCCAACATACAGGAGTTACAACACATTTGCGTTTACAAAGTCTGATAGGATTCATCATGAGCAAAACATCAGGACTTTGATTTATCGAAGGGCTAACACCTCCGACAGCAAAAGTTCTGGGTCACCACCCAAGGAGGGAGGGAGGGATTGGTTTGTCAGCTGTGGTCGAAGGAAAGAGCTCCACCTACTGGTTCAGCAGCTGCGTGGTTTAATAATAATAATAATAATAATAATTGCTTATACAGTACTTATATAGCACTTTTCTGGACACTCCACTCAAAGCGCTTTACAGGTAATGGGGACTCCCCTCCACCACCACCAATGTGCAGCCCCACCTGGATGATGCGACAGCAGCCATAGTGCGCCAGAACACTCCCCACACATCAGCTATCAGTGGGGAGGAGAGCAGAGTAATGAAGCCAATCAAAGATGGGGATTATTAGGAGGCCATGATTGGTAAGGGCCAATGGGAACTTTGGCCAGGACGCCGGGGTTACACCCCTACTCTTTTCGAGAAACGCCCTGGGATTTTTAATGACCACAGGAGAGTCAGGACCTCAGTTTTACATCTCATCCGAAGGGTTTTACAGCCCACCCACACAGACCGCAGGGTGGGCACCCCCTGCTGGCCCCACTAACACCTCTTCCAGCAGCAACCTTAGTTTTTCCCAGGAGGTCTCCCATCCAGGTACTGACCAGGCTCACACCTGCTGAGCTTCAGTGGGTTGCCAGTTACTGGTACTGATCTGACTCAGGCCGGCTTAATGTGCGAGACCTGATGAGATCAACATGGCCAGATGATCATGCCACTTTTGTCCCACATGCAGAATGAAATGAGTACAGACAACACAAATACCCAAGCTGACAGTCTGAAAACCCAGTGTCCCACACTTAATGAAAAGTGAAAGCTGTCCTTGTCCAGACTTTCTGATGAAGGGAAGTCCGTTCATTTCAGAGTACTTCTCCTCAAGCAAACAGTTGAGCTTGTGCATTGAAGAGCAGCTCAACAGAAGTGGAGTTTGCTGTTTGACTGTTTAATATTAATGTCTGGTGCTGACAGGACAGCTGATCACTTGCTTATGAGAGCACAGGAAATCCAATATTTACCGTCTTAAACTGCCAAATTGTGCAGCAGTTAAGCGTAGTAAAATAAACACAGTCCTGTGCCGTGTATCATATTGGTTTTAATTGAAATATCTTGTTCCATCCTCAGCGTCAATCAAGGAATTTGTTTTACTGCAGTTAACAGCAAAGGGGGAGCAATTTTATTTTTAAAAATAGGATTCTTCAGATTTTACAAAACCTGGATACTGGATTTTCTTGCTTACGGCAGATACTGTACATTTTTAAGATTGTTAGTCATGTCAAACAGTACACATTGCACAAAAATGCTCTCTTTCTGGTTCCTCAGTGGAACATTTTTGTAGGGCTTCAGGGAGCAGAAGAAAGAAAAACTCTTGAAACCTGTGGCTGCCAGAAATGCAAATGTTTTTAAACTGCAAAGAGAGTTATTTTCAAAAATCAAATTCTATGGTCATTTTCAATCCTTGTTGCAAATGTCCCTCAACAAAAGAAGGGAGATTTTCATCTGGTTTCACCAAGAATTCCCAATGGTTAATGAGTTTAGTACAGTATGTTTGTCTCATATGAACAAATGGCACTTCCAGCGCAGTTCCAGGTCACCTTACTGGGGGGACTGGTTAGGCATTTCTGGTCCTCACCTCCAGCGACCCTAACAACAACCAAGAGTGCAGCTCTAGAAAACAACACACAGCACACAAACACTTCCCTTCTAGTCACAGTTCTAAGAGAAGTCACCTCTGAAAAGGCAGAAGTGGAAAATAAGTATTCCTTTGCAATAAAGCTCTTGATAACAAGTGCTGTGAATTAAGTGCATACAGTATGTGCTAAAGGGGCTTTATGGGTGCAAATTGAATTGGCTTTGCTTGATGACCACATCTGGTGTTCAGGATTGACAGCCCCAGAAGTACAGTTTTGGAAACTGAACTACACAGTAAAGGAAACAATAATTAAAGTTTTCCAACAAATGTGTCGGCCATCTGACAAATGGTTACAGATGTATATGCACCTCATTTGCATTAACCCTTGCCTAGTCCTTCCAAATACATGTTTTTCTAGCTACAGCAATACACCAAAAGGATCCCTCACGTTTGTCAGTGTAGTTTGTGAAAGACGTTTTGTTTGAGTGAGTAAGCAGCTTTTTTTTCCTACTTCCTTCGTAGCGTTAAATTCAATTTCCCTCAATGCACTTATTTAAATTGTTCCTTGACAGATGACAGCCTTAACATGATTTTCCTTTCCAAATTCAACTGCAGACGGAAAGGAAGTGGCCCCAGAGCCACAATACTGCACTTAAAGAACTAACAGACCTTGCATGTGGGATTAAGGAAAGAGTTTCCTCTTCTATTGTGCTGCTCTATAAAAGAAATAAGACACATAGAGTAGTAGTTCATCCCTGGGGAGAAATTAAAAACAGACAAGAGCCAAAGTTCAGTCACCATGCCAGAATTTTACTTGGGCTAAAATGAATAGATGTTAATTAGCAAAACCATAAATGAAGGTCACAGGCAATCGAGGGTAATCATGAAAGCTAGGCTATGTCCTTGTTTTGGCACAGTTCACAGAAATCCAGATTTATTGTACATTAAATTTTCATTTTATTGCTAGAATAAAATCTACAGACGCATACTGGTGAAGAACGACTGCAGAGGTGTAATTCCGTTTAGTCTTTCAATTCCCATCTAGAATAGCTACTATTTCTACAGTAGAGATTTCAGCATGCGTTGCAGGTTATTTCTGACTAAGATCCCCTATGGCTGGTTCACCTGTAGTAATAACATCATCTGTTCTGCCCACTCTTGGCACTGTTACCAGCCTTGTCCCTGAGTGGACCTGAGAATTAAGTTCCTAATCTGCAAAAACAAGAAGTTGCATAGTACATATACAGTACGTCACACAACAGCTGTTCCTGGAAACCTGAAGGAGAACTTTGTTAGAAGAAAGTTCTGTACAGTAAGATCATTTTGTCTTTAACATTTAAGCACTTAAATGCAAATTTCCTTAACTGAAGGAGCAAAGGGAATGTTTGTTGTCAAGTAAGGAATTTGGCCTACTTTTTACTCCTTAAAGAGCCTTCCATTGTTTGCTCTGTTCCTGCTCGGGCAGTAGCATGTTAAGGGCTGCTGGCTACATCATGCATAGTCCGTCTCAGGGCTCTCATGCCCACGGTGATGCACCTGGGTAAAAACAGCAGAACACACAGTCCACATGTCAGAAGGTACAGAGGTGTGATTCAACGTGATAAATCCATAAAGCACTGGACAGCTGTGCAGTAAGCTTCATAAGGTACAACCAAATGGACAGCAGAGAGATTCACCCAGCTTGTGTGTTTGTGGTTCTGTCCAGTTATTTATGTGACTGATGCTTTTATCTAATTTAGGTGAGGTAATTTTCCAAACAGTACAACAGCACTGTCTCACCGGGGGATTGAACCCACAGCCGTCCAGGTGCACATCCACAACTCTAACTACTGCTCCACACTGCCTGCTGCATCTAGCTTTCTCTGTTTTAACAAGGTTACCCTAATCTCCCATATGCACAGTTGGCCTTTTCTTCTGGGGCTGGCTAGCGACAAATAGGTTTGTGCTTTGCAATGAATATCTATTTGACTTGTGTGTCTTGGCACACGTTTTTTCTACTCCTGCTGCTTACAGCACCAAAGTCCTTGTGTGAAGCCAAAGACCCAACCAATCCACTTCTGAATCTCTCAGTTTCCATGCTGGGACAGCTTGGTCCCCTGCGACTGAAACCATACCACTAGCTGTGCAATTTGACACCCACACGTTACTCCAGTCTCAGAAAAAAAAGCCAAATGTCTTTTTTTGTCTTAAGCTTAGGCAGTAATTTTAATCGCAAGATGCAGGATGTGCTTAAAATCTGCAAAGACGGCTCCTTGATAATCATGTAATTACATTTGGAGCTAATGAATAAACAGGCATCAGGCTGATGCTGATAAGCACATTCAACATTTGTTAAATTTTCTGGGGAGAACAGCAGAGTGTTATTTGGACTATGCAAAGATATATTATTAAAGCAATGTATCTTTAAGTGCAAAAAGAGGGAACATACAGTATACAGTACAGTACTAAGAGAGCTGCAGTATGTGGTAACCAATCAATCAATAAGACTCATGGCTTTCTTTCTAAGAATAGAAATGGTGGGTAAAGCCGATGAGTCATTGCTATATCAATTCCAGATGAACAGAAACCACACCCTGTTTTAAAGCAAACAGTGGAACAGATTGACCGACATCACTGGCCTTCCAATATGAACAACTGGCAAGTGTGAAGACAAGCCCCTGGTATTTTTTTATTATTGTTGTTAAGGGAGGAATAAACCATTTTCACTTTCAGGTTTGATTTTCTAGGACATGATGCAGCCCTTCCTGCTCACTAGTCATTGTAATAACTAATGCAAGTACAGGTTGCGCAGCAGACATTTCACTGCCAAATTGTGACTGTCTTGTAATATAAATTGGAGGTTTTACAGGTTACTGTGATACATTTTACTTTTATTGTGGTTTGAAATGCACTCATCAATGCTAATTCTTTCTAACCCTCAAATATAAAAATAGCGCTGCAGTCCCCCTTTAAGAGCTCAGTTGATACGAAAAACAAGGGACACCTTGGGGAAAATGGTCCTATACTATGGAATATATGGGAATTTATCTTCCTTTGAATTTACAGTTTTTTTATTTGAATTGCAAATTAAAGGTGCATTTGCCTCATGGGTTTTCCCCTCGGCTCTAATAGGTCGGATTGAGTACGGACGGATAAAGACAGATGCCCCTGTCATCATTCTGCACCTCTCTTCTTAGTGCCTGGTGCTTTAATGGAAATGAACTGGGCCTCAGAGTGCCTCAGAAAGACCTGGCACACCAGAAGGGCCCTGTGTCAACAGAGCTAAATTCTTTCCAGTAATGGTGACGAACTGGAGTACGCAGACAATTTCATGTTGGAGCCTTGTATCCATGTAGGACCTCATCTGTCTTTATTCAGTCGTGCATTGTTCTCTGCAGTAGGCAGAATTACCTTACTGGAGGCAATCTGCAAAAGCAATCAAAATTCTAATGCGGTGCCACCTTTGAATTCCGTTGATGTTGCTCGGTCGTTCTTCCCAGTCTCAAGGATAAATTATGTTATTATAGAAAGGTCGCCCACTGCTAAGCTCATTCAAGGGATTGAGGCAGTGGGAGGTGTGTGAATTCCTTTTTGAATTGAATTGAGAGAGAGGAACTGGCTAAAATACTCCTGCGTCACTAGGGAATGCACAACACTTGGAGGATGGAGGATATTTTGTATTAAGTATAAGACATAATCCCCTTTGGGCCAAAAAAATTAATTCTGTCCACATCCAATTAAGCCACATCTAATTAAGCCCTGCTGGCACTAGGAGAAATGTGTAGACAATCCTTGTGAGCTTTTGAGTTCAAATAAATATGGGACTCGCTCTCTGAGGCAGGCTGCTGTCGTCCAGAGGAGTGAATCGGACAACAAGCTCCGTTTTTCACAAATGTAAGGTTCATAAAAAGTTAACTTCTTTTGGGAACAAAAGGATATTGAAAACTAGTTCAGACCTGAATGAGAGGAGTATTGTTCACAATACTCACACAAGCCATCTGTATCTCTAGGATGGCCAATGCTAAAAGTTTACTATTAGTGGTGATCAAATATATAATAAAGTTTATTAACTTGATTTAATATTGCACCCAATGACTCTATTGATTGGTGTATTTTATTGACAGCACATGCAATCAGCATGCTATCCAGAACTCTGACTAATATATTAAAAGAATAATAGTGTCTCCGGCGTCTTTGCTGTTTTAGGTGAAGGTGTGCTGGCTCTCAGGAAAGATAATCCGAAACCTGAACTCCATAGGAATCTCAGTCTCAGACGGTCTCAGACTCAGCCGGTCAGGACGCCATTGTGAAGCCGATGCTGTCGGGTCTCTCCTGGACCGCTGGTAGGCGGGCTTTCGGGCGTCCCTCTCCCAATCCTGAGCCAGGAATAGCGGGATCGCCAGGCTTAAATATTGGCAGACTAAACAGAGGGCAGGTGCACGTAATAAAGTAAAATCCGAAAGGGTTGGAGCCCCCTTAAGAGGAGGGATGATGATCGTGACACCTGCACTTGCAACAAGTCGTAGGAGAGCAGCTGTGCTGTCTGAATTCAAGACATACAAGAAACAAGCAACAGTACAGATTGCTAAAGACCTTAAGAAATGTTGCTTCGAATTTGGTAGCGTTGGCAAAGCAACCTTACTAATATGCAAGAAGAAGCAGTTGACATTGAGCTTTTAAATGCATTTTAATTGCGCTGTGATGAGGTCAGTATTTGTTTTACTCTCACTGTACGTTGTATAGCTCAGATACAGTTTTTAATTATCCTTTTATTTTTTTTCCTTGGCTTCACATCATGCAATGAAAAAGGCCTGGTGATGCCTGAGCTGTAAATTTTAATGAAAAACTGAACGCTCTCATCTCACTTTAATGAGTCCCTCCTTGGTGCTCTCTCAGCAGGGCTAAAAACACTGCAAGTGAAAAAAAAGTGTCTGTGAAACTAATTACCACAGTGAAGCACACACTTTGAGATCCCACACAATGTTTTTATACAGCTGATAGTAATGATGCTCGAGGCAACTGCAACTCTACAGCTCTTCTCTAATGAGCAGTGACTGAGCCATGGGGCCATCTGGACGTTTAGCTCAGGGGCTGTAAGTCATGTTTTTGCACGATGCAGTCTTTGACATGCTGTCTATGCGCTTGCTCGTACCAAAAGTGCACAAGCACAGATTTCAAACCACAAACCCGACCCGCTCAGCTGCGCAATCGTGACCATAACCACCAGCAGGCTCTGTGTTCGCCTGCTGGAGGGGAAAAAATCATACATTATAAGACATTATAACTGTCTCTAAACAAGCAACGTTATCAATGTTGTTATAAACAGTTACTGTATAATAAGTCTATTGCCCCTAACCTTAGAGTGAGGGTTAGGTGTGTGGTTCAGTATTAGAGTTTTGTTACTAACATGCAGTGCAATTAAACTAAAGCTGAGGTTAGTTATCATCACATTTCACATTTCACATTATCAGAGTTATTATATCACTCAATTAATACTTATGTTTTATTGCTACAATATATGTTCTCTAAATGACATTTTGTCTTATTTTACTGCAAAGCAGATGATCCATCCATTTAAGGAGTAATACAAACTAAAGAAATTTACAATGGTGATGATTATGATGATTGTCAAGATGAAGTGGATGCTTCTTATTTTTTACAACCCCTAAATTAAAGTGTTACCTAAAAATAAAACAAGGCACGTTTGTTGTCACTCAGCAAAAGAGTGGGATTCTTCAAGAAAAAGGCTTTCAATTAGGAAATCTGTGAGCTATTGAAGGTTACAGTCTTTATCCAGTCAAAAGGTAATATCAGTAAACAGACATGTCGGGTACAGACATTTCGTTGCTTAGAATAACATTTTTCTGTTTCAATGTAATCAAGTTTAGACCAAAGTTATTTTTTTACAGATGAAGAAATTCTTAGGTTTTGGCAAAAGAATACATGGTCACAACAAATGTCCTAAAAAAGCATTTTAATGAAATTCAGGTTTGTGGAGGAAGAGTCTGACATATCTATACCTGTATCCAGTTGGTACATTTCCCATAAAAAACACATTCTGAGAAAAATAAGGGCACAGGGGCAATGCTGCTGGAGTTCTGTCTTACAGAGACTGGGGGAAAGAGGACTTTTAAATGGAAAGCTCTGTTTAAGAACATAACATAGCTTTGAAACACAGGCATAAAAATTACAGGCGTTTCCTCCGAGTAATTAATGACTGGATTATGGCTGAGTGACTCCCAGGTGCTTGAGTATTTTGGGCGTATTCTACACTCATTAAAATATTTTCCTTGAATATGTTAGCCATCTTAAAGATGCTTAATTTGCAAACGAGTGAGAACATTTGTTTTCAAGCCCTGTTCTTTCTGAGCTAAGCAGGGGCAGGGTGGAAGCCTTCTTCGTGTGCAGCACGCTGGAAAATAATCAGCCAAGGGCTGAAGGAGAAAGTGATCAAGCCGAGATGTGCGTCGAACCTCCCTCTGTGAAATGTTTAATAGGCCGTACAGTAAACATCTTAATTCAATCTCCCAGCTTGGCATGAAGGAAAGGAAGCTGTGATTAGAGTTACAGCTATCCCTAATAACAGCTAAAGAACTATTTGGAGAGATGTTGCTAGGGAGAAAGTCAGGCCTGAGACATTTACCAGGGTATTGATGGAGCAGAGTACAGCCCATGCTGTCACAGGCTTGTGGGGTTAGTCTGAGCTCCTCTTCCTCAAACCCACCAGGTTCTGAACCTGGGCTATGGATGCCCTAAAACCCAATTGCATTAACACAGATGTTTTAAAAGCTTAGATTAGGAGTCCCTTTAGAACACCTCTGTATTTATACTGTATGTGTAGCTAAAGGCCGAAAGCCGAAACTACAGTTCGGTTTGTGAAAAAGAAGGCTATTGACTCAAAACTGTTTCGACAGAGTGACACTTTTGGATTGCGTCTGCGACCCGTGGTGAACTGTGTTTCTTAATAAGCAGCTGCAACATTCAGTTCGAGGAATAGAAGAGGGAGCTGGCAGATCTGGACAAAGAGACAAGCTGTGCTCTGAGCTTTTAAAGAAAACCGTCTTGTTTGCTTATCTTTCATCTCCTGGGTCCGTTAATTTCACAATCTCCCACCGCACTCTCTCCTTCGGAGAGGCAGGGTTAGGTGGTTGACAGGTCTGACCACAATCTGTATTAAGGCATCAGAACCCAGGCCCTGAGTGCTGTGCATGTTGCAGAAGAAGAACTGATATGTCAGACATGGGACTAAATTGAGCTGGAAAGTGAGCACTTTCCAGTCAAAAATGGCAGGAGCTGGTCTGAGTTCATTACAGGGTGGGACGATGGAAGGCCAGACTTTAAATACCATTTTAGAACACTTTAAAAATACAGTGGGAACTAAGAACACACACACTCGTGGACACACAGCTGAGTTTGCTGGATGTACTGTATGTCCAAAAGCTATGCCCATTGCCACGGTCAGGCAAATTCTCAAAATTGCATTAGTCAGTAAATATATGGATGAGATTACGAGATCTAGGTTCAGCATTATCAGATCCTGTAATGCGAACAGCATTTTCAAGAATTACTGTAGGTACATCTTGAGCAGACAGTAAAGTCTCTGCAGTCTAAGTGAAGTTTGAAAACAGCTGAGCAAGTGAAGAATGACTTCAATAGAGCAGCAAGAAAGCAATTTAGTCACTTAGCCATATAAATGAATACAGGAGTACAGAGATGGATGGTAAGTAGTTTCTTTAATGCTGTAGGATAAGTTCATTTTAGAAGGCAATAAGGAAATACTAGAGTTGACAGCTGTACTCCAATTCACACATGATCCCACATTTTGCTATAACTGTTTTCTTGTATGAAGAGTATTTTGCTTTTACATTTTAATCTATCTGAATTCTCCAGAGCATATGTAATGTGTGTAAGTACACCTCTATTCCAGATATGATATATACAGAGTACATACTACATATATAGCATGATACATCACTCTCAGCCTTTCCCAGCTCTGCATTAAGGGTACCAGAAGGTTTTAATTCAGTTTACAATTTGTTTCTGTAAAGGTAATCCAAGAGCCAGACAACCTCTGTGCATAGAAAGAAATGTTGTTTCTGGCAAACTTTCCTCTTTTTCCAGACTCTTAAAAAAAAACACTTGTGGTGAAGTAGGCATTCCAGAGCATTCTCTTCTGCCGGTGTTTGTTGTCAAAACGAAGTTCAGAGCAAAAAATTAACACTTAACTGACCACTGGTGTCCTGGGAAGAGTCCTGAGTTTGAGTCACCTTTGCGGTCTTCAGTCTGTGTTTCTGTTTCATTGTTACTTTATCACAGCTAGAACATATCTGATAGGATACCTGCTCCCTGCTTGGTTTTCCCTTCTGGAAAAGATGTGCACCATTTCATTCAACACAAACGGACAACCTGCTGACCACAGGGAAGTTTGTGCAATACTGAGAGCTGACAGGTGCTTTCGAAGACGTGATGTCCAGCCTGCCTGCAGCTATTTCTGTTAAAGAGAACCTGGGAGAGTATTAGCTAAAGACGTTGTTCCCTCCTGTGGAGAAGGATGGTGGTATGTGCAGATATCGGGGTGAAGAAAGAGGAAATATCCAAAGAATGAGTCACCAATCAACAACAGGTCACCGACAGAAGCTGTGAATGGTTTCTAACGTAGTTGAGAGTAATGTCAGTTTCCTACTGATGTGATGAATAGTGCTGGGGAAATAGTTCTCTGAGTCAACCGTAAAATCTAGGCCATTTCAAGCCAGCGAATTGCGCAACGTCTCTTTATCTGCAGAGTGTCTTTATTACAGCTTCCAATCTGGTCATCTCTGCTGAACACTCTCCCTGGATGAGCCTCCTGAGACACCAGACTCTGTATCGAGATGTGCATGTTGCTGCAGGAAAAAAGAAAGTCAGTCACTTATTACTTACTAGGTAACGTGTGAGAGTCTGGAAAGTGTTGTTTTAGTTCCCTGGCTGTGAAAGAAAGAATTGCATGTGCTTTCAGCTGACTGTTTGTCCCTGTGATCTCCTCCTGCTTCCAGCCCACGATTCATAGTGGAGTCCAGTCCTGCCACCTTCGGCTAGCCAGCACTTTCCAAAGTGATTCATCAGAATACGTGACACGTCACACAAGGCCTTATGGCTTCAGTGAGACACTGTTTCCCATGGCAATGAAGCATTAGGTGTCTTGTACCAATTGCTGGAACAGGTTAGCTTTTACGTCAAGATTTCATGTAAATCTTAAAGTGATCATTTTCAGTGAAAAAAGAGACAGAAAAAGCTTATGCTGCATGCTCCTTTGCGCTGTACGTGTAATTCTTCAATCCCATCTTTCTGCAGCCCTGTTGTCAACCTTATGTGTAATTACCCACAGATTCAACACTACAATGGTGAAAATGGGAGAGACTCTATAATGTGTGATAGGAAGAAAGATATAGCAGACAAACTTGAACAAAAAAAGTTATTTAATTGTTATTTTTATTTTCTATATGCCCCCCTCTGTATTTTGTCTTTCTGTTTCTTTGAAAAGGGAATATTATGAGTCTCAACATCACTGCAATAGAGTATAAAAAATCAGAGAGAAGGACATGACTTGTCCAAACTCAAGCCAAGCTAGAGATCAAGCAGTTCACCAAGACCCTCCAGCCAAGCCTCTGCAGCATCACATGACTGGTGTCCCATATGCCCCCAGCGTCCGAAGCCTCTCTCCGGATTGGGGGAAGGATCCGCTGGGAGCCCAGGTATCTGCAACACGATGCCACTGTAAGGGCTCCTCTGCTGTGGTTTTTCGTGATGTGATGAATTGTTCTGTAAGTCAACGTGAAAAAAACCAGGCTGGTGATAGTTCCATCGGTGTCCTTGACAAATGAGGGCGTAGGGAGCTATCACTCACTTCCAGCACAGCAGGCTCTTGGCCAGCCCGGCCGCCTCAATAATCTTCCACAGCTGAGGGGATTCAGAAAACAAGACGCAACCACATCTCCCGCAGAAAAACGGAGGCTGACACATTCTTTTACATGGGGGGGGTGGGCTTTGTAACACCGTATACTTAAAAGCACGTAGAGGAAAAATGTGCCCACAAAGCAGCAGTGGAACAGTACAGTGAGTGACTGCAGTGCAAGAATAATTTTTTACAAGTAAATTAGTTGGCAAATAAGAGGGTGGTCATTAAGCCCATCTAGTAGCTAATAGATCCCAGAATCTCATCCAGCTCTTTTTTGAGAGAAGCCAAGTTATTAGCTTCAACAACATGACATGACCTTGTTCCAGATTCCCACCACCCTCTGTGTAAAGATATGGCTCCTGTTCTCTGTTCCTAAAGTGATTGCACTTACAGGAGGCCACTGACACTACACACAGAAGCACTTTTATAGCACGTCTCACCCATTTGTCTGGAGACTGTCAAACAGCCGTACAGCAGTTTCAGTAGTCGGGAAGAAATCTCCTTATTCACATCTTCTGTCAGGTGTAAAACGTGTTTTAAACTACAGAGTATTCAATCAGTAACAGTTTAAATTCAGGTGCTATTCACAGCACCTTAATAAATAGTTGTAAATAGTTGAATGGAATTGGACTTGTGTTTTTTAAGTTTCTGTTCATCTGACCTTTTTGTGGATATAAAAATACAGTTAAGAACAAATCCATACCATATTTCAACACCTTCCCAAAACTCCATCCCCAAATCCTCTTTGCTGGCAGGTACCCACCTACAGTATGAGTTCCCACCAGCAGGACCCCTAGAGTAAGATGGGACAGTGCTAGATTGATACTGTGCACTCCAGGTCCAGTCCCTCCCAGCACCATGAATCTGAGCAACAGAGAGCCACCTTAAATCATTTTCAGACACTTCAGGGTCCAGCGATGGCAGAGGAGGGAATCTGGGAGTTCCCAACACCTCGCCTGTGGACAAACCCGCCCACCAGATCCCTCACCCCTGCTGTGAGAGCCCAGGGCTGAAGTCATCATTGAACTCTTCCGAAATGTGTAGAAAGGTGCCTACAGCTCCCACAAGCACAGGCTTTATGCTACTGACAACTGGACACGCCTCATAGGACAATGTCTGTGAGGGGTCAAGAAACTGTAAGTGGATCGTTGAACGATTAGGGTTTTCGGAAGCCAAAGTTATGTCATCCCAAACAGTATTCCAGGAAATTGCTTCATCTGTTACATTCAGATCCCTATTCCAAATATTAATGTAACAGGGCTCAGTGGCACTAAGCCTGTTACAGGAACAGCTGCCAAAGGTTTGCATGAAGACTCTAACAGAAAAACATAAACAGAAGAGGCCAATGCCTTTATTTTGTTGTTGATATTCTGCAGATTTTGCATTGGGTGAGTAGACAACCTCACCGCTCAGGGGGCACCATAGGCCTGCATTGCAGAACAGCAGTGGACATCACTAAGAACATGTCTTCTAAACAGAAAATGTTTCATGAAACAGAATCAGGGTAAATGCAAGAGGGTCAGGTGTCACAGGATGAAGTAACAGAAAAAGAAATGCAAACCTCCAAGATCTGGGATCAAGATCTCAAGAATGACCATAGCACAACAAACGAAACTGCACTGATACTGTCCTGTGCAGCTAAATCACCCTCCACAAGGGAATCTGGCACACGCAACAAGCTCTTATCTTAGTCCTCGGAAACTAAATGTGCTATTCCAGCGTCAGAGTCACTCAGCGTCTCTCCCCAGACAGAAGAGAACTCCCCTATGCCAAAGGGCCAGGCCTCCACAGCAGGCCCAAGGTTCCAAGGATTGATGTCTCTTTCTGTAACAGGCTCATCATCAAAGAAGCGCTGTTAAGGCATCCCCTATTTCCCTACTTTTAATATTATTGTGCTACGTAACATTTGGTGATGTAGCAAAACAACTGTAATCTGCCTTCCTCTCATCCACTGCATTAGCAGGCAGGAGTGTATCTGCATGTGATCATCCTTAAGAACTGCCAGGTTTTTAAAATCATAGTCCACATCGGTCATTAAATCAAATCTATTTCAATGGTACATGCAGCTGCTTTGAAAAGGGGAGAAAAATCCCCACTAGGGCATTCTTTGCTAAATACCGTTTGGCTTATTTTTTTTAGTAAATAATGTAAGCTTAACAAACTGTTTCGCACATTTGTATGTTTTCTTTACCAACACGGCAAGTCTTCCGAACGGTACCCAGATGAGTATTTCACAGCAGAGCTGGTGCAGGTCGGCGTGAAAGAGGCTCAGAACATCTGGAGTGTGTGTGTGTATCTGGCTATCCCTAAGCAACCTTCCAGCAAAGCCTGTTAAATCTTCATTTTAACATCCTGTCGGGAGTTTGTCACATAATACATTGTTACAGAAATTAATCATATCTGGCTTAGGGGGATAGTTTTTTTCTCCAAATGACTGGAAAATGTAAGTTGAATAGTACATAAATTTCTTATAGGGATAACCTGGTATCTTTCCTTCTTGGTTTTCCATTCCATTCTTGACATAGTTTTTATTTTATTTTACACATTCTTCTCCTGTTCTGCGCAGGAGTATATAGTGCAGTTTCTAATTTGTTACACAGAGCTATTTCCAACACCGTTCAACATTTCACCAAAAGAGGCATAAATAAATGTAGCTCTCTGCTGTAGTTCCTTTATTCTGTCATAATTACACACACAATATAAAATGTACATCTGACACAGTTTATTAGAAATTGATGGTAGATGTGTGTTTCCTGGAACAACTTTAAAACATGCAAAGTTTAATTGGAAAATACAACATTCCATATTTGAACAAGTGAAACTGTTTTGAAATTCATTTCTACTGTTCGTCCTCTTCTGACCTTAAATGTATTTCTTTTTGTTGTTTTTACTTATTATTTCTTTAGAGTTTATTTCACTATGTACTGCAAATTAATTGAGAACAAAATTATCTTTTTCAATAACTTTATTGGTCATATACAATTTCTTGTATTAGGAATTTGTCTTTTCACATACCTCAGCTTGCTCTCCATGAGACACACAGACAGGGAGAGAAGCTTGGGGTGAGAGCACAGGGTCAGCCATTTATACGGCACCCCTGAAGCAGTTGGGGTTAAGGGCCTTGCTCAGGGGCCCACTGGAGTAGGATTCCTCTACTGACCGCAGAATACAAACCAACAACCTTCCAGCTACAGGCACAGATCCTTAGCCAGAGCACTACTGCACCACCAAATTAGGAAGCTTGGTCCTTGACATTGGGCCAAAAAACACAATTTAACAAAATCAGGAAAGGAAACAAAAGCACAATTTATATGCGCATTAACAAGATAGTTTATTTGGTTCCGTTGTATTAAAAAAATCCTGCATAAAAATATAATCAGATTTAATGGGACTGATTGTTGTTGATGCTCTGTAGAAAACAATTCAATATATCGGTATGGTGAATACCAACTATCAGATATGTTTTGACCGAATGAGCTTTAATTTGCTGGGAATAAAGTTAATTTCCCTATCACGTTGTGTCAAAGTAGATAATAATTATTGTAATACAAATCTTATTTATAAGCATTTTTATGATGCAAAAGGTTTTGTACCTTAGAAATACAGAAAAATCACGCCATACGGTAACGACACTGTGGTCAGGAGCTATAGGAGTATTGGTGCCTATCTTCCAGATGCACAGTGCAGTGTTACAGTGACTTTCCATCACTGAAAAAATGTACTGGAAACGTATGCCTTGCCAAACTGCTCTCTTCATCTCCACTGCCTGCGTTGTCTACATTTTGGTCACTATTTTGTCTCTTTTCAGACAGCTCCTGGGCTTGGCAGCACTCCTGAAATATCCGTCTGTGGGTCCACAGCCAAGGCAGAGCCATGACTCTGACAGGCATGCTCACCATGGCGTGACTCACATTCCACACATGGCTTGGTACCGTTTTAATCCCGGGCCCTTCTGCCCCACTTAAATCGCTTTTGTTTCTGTTCCATGCTGTTGTTCAATTACTCCGAGTTTTGTTGCGTTTGAGTCTATGTTGTGATATTTCGCCTTTTTGCTCAGCTTAGTGCCCTATCTTGTCCAGTGTGGGCATGTTGGATGAAAAGATGAATGTCTGAACTTGCTCCCATGCCCTTTGGGTATTGAGAGGAGGCGAATGTTTCACTTCCTGCCCTACACCTGACCCTCCTATTTTCCACACTCCTCTCCCCTCTCCTTATCCCCCAAGTGAAGTGAGCATTGTGCATCTTTTATCTCCATCTCTGCATCAGCCACTGAGTTCTGTCCTTCTTGAGAAGAGCCAGAGCTGATGTACCAGGGCACTCTGTATGTCACGATCGTCATCTCTCCTCTTAAGGGGGCTCTGACCCTTCCGTATTTTTATTTTATTACATGCACCTGCCCCCTGTTTAGTCTGACACTATTTCAGCCTGGCGCTCCCGCTATTCCTGACTCAGCATTGAGAGATGGACGCCCGGAAGCCCGCCTACCAGCGGGTCCAGGAGAGATCCGACGGCATCGGCTTCACATCGGGGTCCTGACCGTCTGAGTCCAGGGCTTGGAGTGCCTGGCCTCGTTACCTTGTTTTTACTCCTTGTTCCTGTTCCAGATCCCGTTCTGGATTTTAACTTTGTCTCGGTTGGATCCCCCGGTTCCTGGACTCTGGACTGCGCCCCGGCTTCCCCCTTTGGACTGTCTGGATTTGTCTGCCTGCGCCACGCCCCCCTGTCTGTCAACCCGTCCTGTCAACCTTCCCCTGATGTCCTTTTCCACTTACTTCCAGATTATACCGTCTGCATAGGGTCCTGCCCTACGCTTCGCGGGAGCCTGGACCAGCTCCTGTTACACTGTATGCATAAAGAGTAGGTTGCCCGTGGCTGTGTAAAGAAGATTGCATCTTTAAGGTAAGTGTGGAGGTAATGAGAGCACCCTTAAAGAATTCCACCAGCTCTGACACTCCTATAGCCTGGGTCATGACCAGGATCTGGCTCTATCAAGCAGGAAGTCAAGGATTTGACACACAGCCATTCTTTTCCCCTTCGGACTGGAGGTTTCTGAATAACTTCCCCAGTTCACTTCCCGGCAGGCAGCTTCGAGAATCACAATCTGGTTTTCCCAAACAAAATATATCATCATGTATTTATTTCTAAAGAAGCAACTATGCAAGCTCCACATAATGCATATCATGGGATCAGCAATGAGAAATGAAAATACTACTGACATGTGTTCAAGTTATAAATGTAGATCCTCAAAACATCCCCCTCAAAAAGGGTTAAGTAGTAACCCTTGTAATGGGTTAAGTGATTCCTTGCACATATTTTCCAAAGAATTAAGCAAAATAAATAGAAAGCGTTTTTATTTCCCTCCTGCAAACTGTTCTCTTTTATCTCTGCCCATTTGAAGGAGATGTGGTGCTTACAGGGGCTTAAATCTTTACTTAAAAGCAATTGTCCGTCTTATGGCTTATGCAGAAGGATCCCATCTACTGCTTAAAGCAATTCTTGGTTTTTGTCTGTGAAGCCGACTTGAAACACAGGTCACATGTTCCACAGAAATCTTCTTTATCGCTGTGAAACATGTATTTCTCATTTTACCACGGTTTGTAGGCCTAAAGAAATTCCACCTGGGGTAAAAATTTATACAGAATAGTGCAGAATTTTATATGTGAAAACCACTACTGCCTCAGCAATGCATTCTGACCAAAAAACTTTTTTCCAATATTTTAACATACAGCTTCACCCATGATTTTTCATTTTCTTCTCTCGTCTGGGATAAATAAAATAAAACACCCAATTTTTTCCAGATGTTTGATCGGACAGTGAAAGAACCACTGCCGATTAAATATATAGAGAACAAGCCTGGGCGGAAAAAATAACACTAAGATGAGATCAGATAGACTCACTGCAAAGGCCATTCACTGAAACCACCCCCAGCTGAATAGCTTGCCATGCAATGAAATACTGACATTCTGATGGAAAATATCACCTGCCCAACCTTCAGTTTAAATGAATAGATTTTTATTCACTAATTCCTTATTTACTTCCTTTTTGCTTAGAAAGAAGCTCTTACTTTGAACTTCGGGAGGGCAGCTTTCACTCCATTGTGAAACTTTAACTTCCAACATTAAAAAGTACAGCTAGTTTGTTGTCACCTCGCTACGCAGTTGAATTTCTTTTCTTGCATCGCTGTCTGCATCCACCAAGGAGGAAAACGAGGGGAACAGATCAGTTTTAAAACCAGTTCTATCCAGTTTGTGCTTTGCATTGCTGTCATGTAATTACAGAGGCCCACAATAGCCTATACATTTCTCTTTAAGCGCAGCATGTATACAGTAGGTGCACGAGTGCCAAGTAAAACTTCATGGTTTCAAATATATGTGCTTGTGTATAGTTTGAATCTATGGACTTCCACACTAATTGCATTGTAGATTCATGCTGTCACATAATAATTATCTCATAAAATAAGGTGTGGTGTGCAAAATGCACTTTTTTTAGTTCTGGTGCACTCACTACTTCATTTTGACAAAAAAATGAGTAATGTTTACATACAGTTTTGAGCAGAGAATTACAGATGGCTAGGATTCAACTTTACTTGAAAAGCATTTGCAATCCAATATGGTATGCTCACAAAACGAATTTTTGATTTCTCATTCTAAACAGCCCTGTTCACTCACACCGCACGTAGTAAAGTGGTGTGGAGTGAATGGTGCAGACTGGGAACTGAATCTCATGCAGATTAGAGAGGTGCTACACCTGTTTCTAGTCTTTAAAGGTTAGGCACATGTTAATAAGGAGCACGGCTCTACTTTGCTTGCAGCCCCTCCTTTCCACTCCAATGTAAATCTGTCCATCCATTCATTTTCCGATTGCTTTATCCAATAAAGGCTCATCCTATCCCAGCAAGCACTGGGCACGAGGTGGGATGCACCCTGGATGGGACACCAGTCTATCTCAGTGTTGAACCTTTGTTCCAGGTAACGCCTTAATTGCTTAATTGCTAATCAACAGGATCGATATAAAAATTAATATGGTGGTTGCGTTAACGTATTGGAGTAAGTGGAGCTAACTGCAAGGAGCTCGGGTTGAGTAGGGTGTGTTATCTGAACTCCTGCTGAAGCAGCCAGACTGTCTTCTAGTTTTTGGTCTTGTTGATGTTAAGGACTTAAACCAGATCAACTAGTTGCTTAATGAAGCTAACGTGATTTCCAGATCACTGCTCACTGCTCATGTACACCTGCTGCTTGGAGAATCTTAGGGCTGCATGGTCCTTGCTCTGAAGTATAAAAGCTAAGCAGACCCCCTTTCTCCTGCCTCCAACAGCAGGCAGGGAGAGAGTCTTAGAGGTTCCTCTTGTACCCTTAAAAAAAATAGGGCTGTCAGGAGTTGGTAGCAGTTGTTTTTGAATAAAAAGGGAATTTCTCACACTCACAGCTTAGCAAGAGCAACACTGTAGCTGGTAGCTTCTGGTGCTTGATGTTCTCAGCTTGGCTTTGGCTGAGCAGGATTATGGCATGCGCCGGTGACGGACATTGGAGGAAATTACACAATGCACTGAGATGTGTTGTGTTTTACAAGCAGGTGCTGAGATCCTTTTCCGAAACCAGCTATGGCTCATCTCTATTAACAGGACGGAGTCCATCACCAAGGTTACCAGTGGTACACATGAAAGGATCATAGATACATTCTGAAACAAACAAATACACTGAGGGTTCCATGTGGGAATTATTACATTTGGAAACTATTAGGAACTATTGCAAGTGAACTGAAAAATGAATGAAAATGGATACCATTCCACTTGTTCCATGAGCAATTTGTTGGTTTTTTTTTTTGTAATTGAGCACTTAGTTTAAAAGGAGGAAAGTTAAACCAGCATTGAAAGTGTACAAAAATGCCGACATAATCAGTCCATCAACCTGCTCCTTGCTTGTTGTGCTAAACCCCACTTCTGCTTGTGCAACCTCTGCACTGTGCAGGAGTCCTTTAAAATATATACTGTGGAGTGCCGGTGTAAACGTCAGCTGTAGGAAAGCAGGGGATAAAAGCATGGGGCAGCATATGGACGCATCGTAAAGCATGATGCAACCTGTGGAGAAACATGACCCAGCATTAGCACAAGTCAGAATTCTGAATTCTGCACCTAAATAGAGTGGAAGGCTGACCCAGTGGGTTTAGGACGTCAGATGAATGGGGCTGCAGGTCCGATTCTGTGGTGTCATCACAGTTTTTCCTGTCCGAAGGATGAGACAATCGTGGACAGCCCGTTAGCTCATTTGGTGGCTAGTAGCTTATCCAAGCTTAGTCAAGGATCTCGACCAGCTGTTTCCTGAAGGCAGCCAGGGTACTGGCTTCAACAACATGGCAGGGCAGCTCGTTGCAGATACCCACAACATCTGAGGGTAAAGAAAGAGCTGTGCATCTTGTTCTCAGTGTGGACTTTCCCCTTAGTTCCCACCTGTGTCATCTGGTTCATGTTTCAGTCTTGATTGCGAAGAAGTCCATTGGGCTGACTTGGAGAATTTTGAATACTTGAACCGGGTTCCCTCAGAGTCTCATTTGTTCAAGACTGAAAAGATCCAGATGCACACATTACTTTCAATGTCTACCACATGCAATTTGTATGTTAATCTTTTATGAGGAACTTTATTTGAGGCCAAGTGGAAATCAACAGTAAATATACCTAGTTTAAGCCAGGCCAGCTGTGGAGAGGTCTGTAATTGCCGCTGACCTGCCACTAGAGGCTGTGACAACCCCTTTAAATGCCTGGCACTTTAGTTGGTATAAAAGAGTGTGCATATTTTTTGACAGCTTTTCATTGTTAGTGGGTTCTGGCCTGAAAAAGCCCCTGTTTGAGTAATGTGTGCAAACCCTAGGGACCACCTTAGTAGAGTAAGCAATATATTTGCTTAGTGTTCATTACTGCTGTTAGTTGTTCAATGAAACATAACTAATTAAATTACAAATGTTTTCTTTTTTTCTTAGTATCCTAGTATTATATTAATGATCTGCAAGAATAGTTCAAATTGCTTTCTTTAATCATACATGTAATACAAGTGAGATTTTATTCATCCATAAAATCTTATGATCATAGTTCTCTAACGACTCTGGTCTCTCTGGAATGTTCTGTATCTGCAAAATCTGTAACTCCCCATAATTCTCGGCTTGTTTTTCCGATTCCCACTCCATCACATTGCATGCTAGTTTAGTGGCATTCTTCTGTGTCTTGGCCATAAAACCCCTGGCATCTAAGCACAGGCACTTGGACAATCCAAGCAAACATGTTTGAGGATTAGGGCTGTGCTGGAGAATAAGCTTTGTGTGCCACTGCTAACGTTTGATTTACGAATAGCAAGCTGACCATGAAAGAGCTGGTTAAGAGACTGGTGAGTTTGGGCAGCGGTAACAGTACCCTTGCGGGGTACTTAGAAGTCCACGCTGGTTAAGTATGGAGAGGCTCAAGGCAGCACCCGGCAGATCCCAGAGGACTGTAGTTATGCAGGGCTCGTGCTGTAAGTCTTTAAATCACCAAACTTGGGTCAGAGCTGAGTAAAAAGATTCGTTTTGCTCAAGTCATTTAAACCCCAGGTGGGATAAAACTTGAAAAACCCCCCAGGGCCTCGAGCAGTGTGGCGAGCTGCACCAATTAGCCTGTTAGCATTTGTTTTTAAAGATGGCAGATAAGAGAACTCGTAGCTGTTTGTGGATGACCGGCCTGACGGTAATGACTTCTCCTCGCCCTGATTTGAACAGCAGATGTGGTGATGTCAGCTCGGGTGGGGTGGGGAGGTCTGTGCACCGGAAGGAGCGGCTGAGGAAGGCAGGCTGGCTTCCTCGACTGGTCCGCCGGCGGAGTGAGAAGTTGTCGGCTCGCTGACATGATCGCACAATGAGGTGTTAAGCACTCTTGCGTCAGCGTCTGATGGAAAAGCAATTGCTGTGATGCCACAGTGCCTTTGTATCTCTATAAATCACAAGCACAGGGATGGATTCTCTCCTCTTGTGGGACCTGTGTGTTCTTTGAGCTGAGATTAAAGATGGAAAGGAATAGACAATAGTACTGTACAAGAAACAGTCAGCTGTACTGCCATCTGCACATTCTTATTATTATATTATTATTGGACGCAACTTGCAAACAAATGAAGTTCATGGAAAAGTATTCTTAACGGTGGATTTTTGGAAGAATTCTCCACTATGTTAAGTCGACAGTGCTCCATAGCAAATGGTTAAAAACTGTTGGGGTTTTTTTTTTCAAGCAAATGTATGTCATGTTTTTTGTTTTAGTATTTCAGAAAGTGACTAAAATATCTAACAGGGCTGTTTGCTGTTCATGCCCTCTTCAGCTGAGGGCTGGGATGGCTCATTTACTGTACACCACAGTCCCTCTTGGCCTCCCTCTGTGCTCCCTCTGAGAGCTGACATTTGCATTGCCCAACAAGAGGTGCCCGTCACGGCCTGGCGTGAGCGCGGAATTAGAGACTTGCAAAACCAAGCACTCAATCCTATGGCACTTTTTCGATTCCACTGCACTCTACTGCAGTAAACAAGGTTATAAAGTACAAGACCTCTAAAACTAATGCCTCATGTGATGTGCCAGACTATCAAAGAAGACTGCCAGCTGTAGGAACCAGTAACTGCAGTGTAGCTGCAGGCCCTGGCAGGCCACAAAAAATGACGCCATGCAGCTCCTTCAGTTTATCCATCCAGGTGCCAGGATTTAAGCCCAGCTGCTGTGCCAAATCAGGATTTATGCTCCATTTCACAACCAGAACAGGGAGGACCTAGAATTCCAAAATGGAATATCTCACTTGCAGACCAGCCCACGCAGTGACTGAGTTGCACCATGTCAGGTCTGGTCCTTCCTAGCGTTTTCTTGTCTTGGGTCGTGCAGAAGCAGGAGAGAGCTAAGCTGGGCACAGCAATGTGAAGGACAAAAAAGCGATGAACTGCAGCCCAGAGGACGGAAAAGAGCAGAAGGTGGATCAGCATTTGTCAGACCCATAGTACAGCAGACAGCTATTTGCTTTCCACTTCTGTGTATGGCTTATAGTGCCAGTTAAGCACAAATCTAAATTAAAAGCAGGGCAGGACATGTACTGTATACTGGAAGATCCTTGTGGTAAGAGGTTGAAAACTATGTTTAGTCAACAGAGAAAAAAATCTATTTATATGTACACAGCTTTTTATTAAGCCAAAGTAGATTTTGTTCCATACTATGTAAGTACTGTGAAGTGAAAAATTGATGCTTTATGGTGTTTAATTTATGGTCTTTTAAATTATTATGGATGTCTAAATGTGGAATCTGGTTTTGTGCGGTTATATAAAGATCACATGACCACACAAAGTGTACAGCAAACATTGCAAGGCCTAGTTACAGGCAAAGACTAATTCTGCAGCATCATTCGTTAGGTCGGTTATTGCACCATGAAGGTAGCCTGCTCTTTGAGGTCATAATGAGGATTTTCAACGGGTGTGTTGAATTTGGAACGTCAGCGTTGATGCCGTTCTCATTATCATGTGATGTGTTTTATGCTTTTCCAGTCATAGCTAAAGTCTTCTTAAAGGTCAAGGCTAAGTTTGCGATGCTGTTAGGAGCAATCTAGGCCATATCATTATGAGACCTGTGGGCAGTCAACAGTCAAGAGTTGGCATTTCGGAAGTTCAGTTCAGTTGTGCAAGCCAGGGAGTGGTGCATGGACAAGAAGGGTTGGGTTGGGAGTAGTCTCACCTATTGACGCTTGAAGGCACATCAATGCGCCGCTGGGTTCGGCGAGTGGGAAATCGGTTATGACAAGTCAGACAGCTGTAACAAAGTGTTTGCCCCCTACACCCCCGAACGTCAGACCTGACACTTGAGTCTTCTTGCTCTGACGGGTGTAAGGGTGTCTTTGCTACCAGCAGAGAGATCTGTTTGCCCCCAGGAACGGAGCTGAAAACCCCGGCTAAGCACAAGTGCTGTATCACGCAGACGAATAACATCTTAGCACCCACAGGCACTCCAAATGACAACGTGCCAAGGCTGGAAAAGATGACGCCTCCAGCAATACAGTGTGGCAGACGTTAATCCATTAAATAAACAGCCCAGATGTGACAGCCAGACTGTGCTTCTCCCGGCTTTGTATAGAAATAACTGGGCAGGCTGGCAGGAACGGGAACGCATTTTCCCTGTGTTGTTCTGAAGAACTGCTGGGAACGAGTCGGAGCACATCTTCAATGTAGTTCTCGAAAAACATTCATTTATTTACAGGGAAGTGAGAGATGAGGAAAATCCCCTAATACCCCCAGACATGAAGAAAGCTGTTTGGCTTCTCGTTGTGTGGCTGGGCTCGGAGCTCGATCAGTCTGAGCATGCCACTGGTGGTGTCAGGCGCAGTCTCGGCAGCATCCAAATAAAAGTCGCGCGGAGGAAGTTCTCTGGCGGTAAACACGAACCGTTTGTTCTTGCACTTCCAGAGTGTGTTAAGCGGTTCCTTTTGCAATTCAGTCCAACCCCTTTCTCTTCATTCTGGCACATGTTACTGAATTGCAATGTTTTTTTCCCTTTTTTTTTTTACCAGTTTTAAAACATGCAACACTTTAATTTAAAAAACAACAACACTACATTAATTTAGTGAATGCATGAAATCTTTAGTTAAACGTTTAGGGCAGCCATGCTAAACATGCTGTACCCTGGCACTCCGCTACGTGATTTTTGTTCGCAAAAACTGAACCCGTCCCATTTTAAATATCAAATTTTAGAGCTGCAGGAATTTCACCCAATAAGACAGTTTAACGACAAGAGCTATGAGAGGCAGAAGTGATGACATCTTGGTGCTGATACTACCAAACCCTCCACAACCTTTATGAAGAAACAATGAAAAAAATGCTTCTGATTCTATTGCATAAGGAGAAACTCCAATAAACAAATTAGATTCACAAGACTTAGAATGTTTTTTTTTAAAACGGCTTTCAATTCGAGTCAAATACGTTTTCCCGCTACTTGCTTCTAATGAGACTTTTGTTTTTTGGGTGAGGTTGAAGGATTAGCAGGGCAATATTACAAGAAGCATTAAGTCACAAAGTATAAAAATATTCCATGCATAAGTGAGGCAGTATTGTAACTATAGATTCGAATTGGATTAATGACATGGTAAATAGAAAAAGTGACTGAACAGGCCCAATATTTATACATGTTCTTTTTTACAGTCTTGCAGGACTTTCTTTCAGCTTTTTCGCTGGGAGTTTTTAGTCCCATGTATGGAAAATTTTCACTATCAAAAAAATCTGTCAGTCTCTCACATATGCAAAAACGGCTACTGCTCAGATTCTGGCACACTTTTGCTTTTCTACTGTCTGGTTTGTTCTAGGGGATTGAATGCCCTAAAGACTGATTAATGGTCTATTTTTAATAAGGAAGAACTGGATGAAGCGAACGTTAATGGCTAATATCTCAAGCTTGGCTCTTATACTAGTGGACAAAGCCTCTTGGCCTTCCTTGAGCATTGTTAGTCAAACGTTGTTTTTGCCAACTTTTCTCTCCTAATGGCTTCCATTTAGGTCCTTGTGAGGAACCATTATCAGCCTGCCTTCAGACTACGACACTTTCCATTAACGTCTTTCGTAAAACTAGCAGAGGCACAAAACGAAGGCCCTTTAAGGAGATTACTTTTAAAGAGATTCTCTGATGATGTGCCAAAATTTGGTTTGAGCATTCACACAATGGCATTTTCTTTTTAAGTGAAATACGGAACAGTGGAAAATTCATGGAGCAACAGAACAGTTCAGAATGCCTTTGGCGTCCTTTCCTTGTGAGATAACACCCCCACCCTAGATGCCCAGTCTAAGATGGAAAATCCCTTTTCCTGGAAGCTCTGAGAATCCAATGAAAGCAGGAGCATGCCGGAGCCAGAGCCAGATTCCCTCATCACACACCACAGGTGCAGAATCTTAAGTCTTGCAAACAGGTGTGATTCAAAGGCTTGGGTAAATGTTATTATACACTACACAGGCCAGCTGTGATAGGCTGAACTGGAGGAAATGTTTTGCTTGGAAGTAAAAACATTTGAGTTCAGTGGACTAAGGTTCTTTTTGTTCAGGTTAGGGTTTGGGGGCAAACCATATTTTGCAACATTACATACATCATTGTTTTTTCTATTTTTACCATGCATTTACCAACTTCCATCAAGTTATAGACACCCAAATAGTAAGCTCGTGTCTGGAGATTCCCATGCACTCTTTATGCTTATACATTTGGAGAATTGCCTTCCTAGTTTACTACATTGTGTCTATGGAATTACATTCTTATATTTAATTACATTTTAATTGCACTACAAGCACATCTATTAAACATGTGCTTTATTACAGTTTCTCTCTTTATTAAAGACCACTTGCATGATTATCACAGAATTCTGTTTGCACATACTGTGGGGCTGATACCTACTGTAGATACTTAGCCCACATTTCAAAACTGAAAGGTGAATCTGTAGGATAAAGAGGTAAATAGTGCTGCTGAGAAATGGATATTGATATCCAGCATCTGTAAATCTTTGAATCCACAAGGGAAGGCTTTTAGGATTACCTAAGAACATTTTTTTATGTAAAAGAAGCAGCAGACAAAAGCAACTGAGAAAAAAAATGTGGAATGTCCTGAATTTTTGAAGGAATTTTATTCATGGCTTCCATATTTTGTGAAATAACACGAAGGAACTCTGAGATCTTTGTTCGTGGGAATGTTGCTGAGATTTCCAGTGCTGATTGTTTTAACACATGCCAGAGGCGGAGCAGCCTGAGCTGTGAATTGAAACGCAGTGATCTGCTCAGCTCAGTTTCCCATCCCCTCCTTTCACTTCCTCACTGTTAGGACATTCCTGCTAAGACCGTGAAAGATTGTTCTACAAAAAATGTGGCTGTGGCCTTACAAGCATACAAGCAAAAAGGTCCTCGTTCATTCTCATGTGAGGTATGGCTTATTAGAAGGTTTGAAAGCTAAAAGGTAAGTGAAGAACCTGTAATATATCTGTGATCCTGCTATGTTAGGAGCAGTGTTTAAGTAAAGCATTCACTCACTTTTCTAGCCCATTCATTAGGAATGCAGGCAGTTCAATATGAAACCAGGAAACCAATGGGGCTGGACCAACACTCCACGCGTTCTGCTTCTACAGCAGAGGAATGGGACTGTGGAGAAAGCTGGACCTTTTTGCAGAAATTTTAAAAATTATCACAATTGCAAAATAATTTAGATCTTCATTCAATTATTATTCAATTCAATCACTGTTTCATATTTGTTAAAAGCGCCAGCTAGTGTAGACAGTGCTGGGCAAGAGTTACCCAGGAATTTACTCAGAGCCCCTGCTAGTTTTTCCCTACTTTTATCACCTTTATAAACTCCACTATTATAAGAGTAGAGTTTGAGAGAGAAAAATCTCTGCTTGTCATTTAAAACTCTTTGATTCACATTCATCTTACAGTAAATTTAACAACTCAGTGAAATTATACCTGAGCTGCCACTATGTGCAGCAGTAGTTAATCCATCACATTTGCCCATTAAATCTGGTTGACTAATCTTATTGTCAAGACGTGCTCATCATTAACACTTTTTTCCTTGCAGCTAAAAGGCTACTTGTTCTACTAGAAAATATGTATTGAGATTGACTATGAGTTAAGTACAAAATGGCTATAATTTCCGTAGAATATTGCCGTAGCACTGTATCTGCATAAAAATAGTAAGTGAAAAGTGTGCAAAAAAATGTTGCACAGTTCTGGTCCGTAAAACATAAATTTCAGCTTTTTCAGCTCTACCTCTAGGAATGGGATGTTGGCCCACTAAAATCATTTTATGTCCATCTATTTTTTTACGCTTCATGTCACTTATGAGAGATGTACGATGTTTAAAGTATTTTCTTCCCACAGTTTATTGATTAGAACACATCTTTAACGTCTGAATTCTTCCTCTGAAAAGGGTCTTCTTACTCCATGTAATCTCCGCCACATTTCATCACGTCTTCATTGCCTATTATCTTTTCTTAAAATAGGGGTATCCCCATAAAACACAAGGTGAGTTCCTGAAAATGATTTGTTGCATGCAGGAGATAATGTCCTTTTAAAAGTGTCATTTGAAGTTATTGATGCCTGAGCCGCGCGGCGAGATTCTCAACACCAGGCATTCAGATCCAACTTAAATGCAGCCTATACCATGAAATACTGAAATCTGTCTTCTTGACACCTCAGTAATACATCCTAGATGTATTTCAACTACCGGTATTTGCTTGCGTGATCATAAATTGTATATCACATCATATATTACAATAATGTCCTACAACTACTTACCACATCTGCTGTTGAACAAATTATTTATAACAAATAGCATTATTATTATAGCGCTCCTTACTTTGGTGGCCAGATATTTCAATAAAAATTAAGTATAAACCTTTTTCAGTTATGCTATGCATAGCTCGCTGGAACACTGTTAGCCTTACTTAAAATGTAAAATTGGTTTGAATAAGATTACAAAATGTCTACAAAACTAACGAGATACCATGTTTGCCTTGAACCTCTATTCTTTCCTCAATAATGAAGGGCTCATTTATTTCAAAGAGACCTCAGCTGTTATAAAAATATGATGGATTTTCCTGTAACAGGTCAGTCTCTCAACCTTTGGCAAGGAGCGTAGTCTGCATACTCCACATACGATGTTAAGAGGCATGTTTTTTGTATTTAGCAGCAATTATTTTTTTTCCAAAGTCTACATGATAGTCTTACACTGCAGAGAAGCCTTTGGAAAAAAAACCCAGAGTTGTTTTAATATAAGAAGCAAAACAAACGTGTACAGTCTCTTATGAAAATGTGTAACAGTTAATATCTGAAAAACAAGCCACAGTGGGCGAATTATATTGTATAACATAACAAAACATGTGTCTGAGAAATGTGTACTCACGAATGGTTTAACATGCATTTTAAATTTGCCTAAAATATTCTCGAAAAAGCCTCCATGAGTTGTTTCTTCTTGGATCAGAGAGCTTCCCTGTAAACCATACGCAGATGCTGTTAGAAAAAACATAGTCTGTGATGTTCATCTCATGAACACGAAAGCCTGTCAGGCCGTGACTCGATCCTGTCAGGAACACCCCTACAGCTGTTCAGCCAATTGCACCAGCCATGTGCAGGAGACAGGGAAAGCTGACTGTCATGACGGAGCTCTGTGGTGCAGGGTGCTTTCCACTCCTGAGTCCTTCTGTGTGTTTAGCCTGGACAGTGTGTGGATTAAACAGTGTTCCTGAAGTTGACAATGAACAATGCACCATGTCCTTCCATGCATGTCAATCACCATTTACAGGACACCTGTGGTGATCCACCTGAGCCCAGCGTGTGTACTGCTGCTGTCCATGGGAAGGTGCTCTCACCTATGTAGGAACACAACTGTTTTTAACAGCCCACTCTAGGGTACGACACACATAGTGAGACAGGTAGACACATCTAGGCAGTATGTCCTAGGAAGATAGAAATAAAAGTAAAGTTCCTGGGGAAATTCAGGACATGCAGACTCCACAGAGAAGGTGCCCAAGCAAGAATCAGACCTACTGTACCACAGGACCTAAGAGAAGTGATGCGGCTGTGCTAACTGCTGTCTCACTGTGCTGCCCTACATGCATATTTACTATGGTAAGGTAAATAGAGTAGAAGAATAGAAATAGAAGGGAGAGAATAGGAGCATGGACTGGTCTCGGCAGAACTAGCCTACGGGGTTCGGAGTATCGTGGTGCTGTGTGTGGCCATGCCAGCTGTATCACAGAGCTCTCTGGAATGCCTTATCATTGTCTAATCCTCCTGCCTGTGCCAGACTCCTGGAGGCCTGTCAGCGGCACGTGAAGCTGGTTCTTTCTTGTTCTCTGCTAGGCAGCTGGGTCTTTCCTCTTCTGGACAATATGTACGGAGTCTAGACATTCCCCTTTCATGGAAAATATTAAGTGAAGTTTTTGTTGCTGGATATGCACAAGAGTCCGTAACGTGCTGAACTGATCATCATGATTCAGATGTGGTCCGTTGTAAGAGGTGTTTCATTTCTTGATAATACAGTATATGCATACTAAGACATGAAAAATGCAACCTAGGTTTTTGTTGCCTTTTTAATGCCTCTTACTTTATTTATGTATATGTGGCATGACAGACAGGGCTCTGGACTTGTAATTAGAACTTGAAAGTTGCTTTAGGTATCTTGAAACTGATCCTTAGCTCTTTCTGTTTATTAGGCTCCAGAATGATGATATGAGTGAAAACAAACCAGGGATCTGCAACAATCCAAAACAGGATAACAATTCTGGGTGAGGTTGGGTTTTCCTAAACTTTTGCCATTAATAATCTAAAATCCATAAATTCAAGCATACAGGGAGTGTATGCAGCATTTTCTGTAAAAATGGAAAGCCTGTAAATGTTTTTTTTTTTTTGGCTTTAGAGAAATTTAACATCTCCTTTTCATATTTATGAGCAATTATTTTTTTTGGTAAAGAAATGATATGTGGGATTTAATAAATGAAGAGTGAGTCATGCCTGTATCAGCAGCTGAAATGAGGGCTTGCATGGTGTGAATTAACACAGTGGTGAATGTCCATTTCCAATTTCCCTGGATTCAGATGGAAATTCCTGCTTCACAGATGAACACACAGCAGTGGAAGAAACAACAGCTGGGAGCTGAGAGGCAGGATCATCTCCAGTTAGGATGTAGGCTGTGTAACAGATCTGAAAGTCTGCAGTTGTATGGGGGGGATCACTCCGATTACCCAAATAACTGTGGTAGGCACTTTATTAAACCTCACAGAAAACTAAATCCTGGAAAGACTTTGTGAGCTCTGGCTCCCAAATAATTCTAATAGATTTGTATATGTGACTGTTATTATTAATATAATAGTAAAAATATATTAGAAAAAACAGTGGAGCAGTAGTTAGCGTTGCTTCTTTGCAGTGCTGTGCCCCTGGGTTCCTGGGGTGCTATCTGTGTGGAGTTTGCATGTTCTCCCCATATTCATGGGGGTTTCCTCCGGGTGTTCTGGTTTCCTCCCACAGTCCAAAGACATGTTAGTAGGATAGGTGTCACGGATGTCAGAGAGGACGAACTGTGGAATGGCAGGAGAGCGAAAAAAGACCCTATGCGTAGCAGTGAGACGGGGGTTAGCCCAGGCTCAGCTGTTCAGGAAATGCCGTATAGAAACCTATGCCCTCAAGCCATGGACAGGAGTGACCTGGTGCTAGGTGGGTCTCAGGACATTCGAACCTCAGTAAATAGTAAATAGGTAAATAGGCTACACAACAAGACACACCAGAAAGACATGAATAATCACAGGAAACTAGGAACAGGAGAGAAGCAGAGCGCCCTCTAGGTGTACTGGGTGTGACAGTAGGTTAATCGACTTCTTGAACAATTGGCCCTTGTGTGTGTGTGTGTCTGCGTGTGTCCCGTGCATGTCCTACACCCATCCCAACAAGCAATGGGTGTACCCTGTCTGGCACCCACTGCTTGTTGGGATAGGCTCGGCGACCCTGAATTGGTTAAGGTGGTTAGAAGATGGATGAGAAGATATTGGCAAAAACACATATTTTACTCTGTATATAGCTGAGCACTATGTATATGCAAACAAATCATTTCTGAAAACAGACGTAAGCCTAATGCTGCAGGCTGATGTGTTACTGTACATTGTAATTACATACCGTGGCAGTTACAACAGTTCCGTAGTGTCGCTAAGGAAGTCATTATGTATATTGCTGTTTTCCCCTCAGTTCCAATGCCTGTTTAATTCATATGAAACAATCGCTAATCTGTTTTAGTTACAGTTGCTCCTCAGTTGAAATCTTAACCCAGTGTCATGTCTTTGAAGTCACTTTGCATGTAAAAAGACTGTTTACAGGATTGTAGCTTCTACTGTAGTTACATTTCTATTCACTAGCTTCCCTTGAAACAGTATCTAATAATGGATAAATATGCTGACTACACTGTAACAGTATAACAATATACACGGCCATATTTTACAGCATATTTGATTTTTTGACAGTTTATTAATTTTTCATAAAATATGTGAACACTTAGCCAAGACCAAATAGTTACAAACCATTTGTTTGAACATGAAGGCTTTGAGCGAGAAACGTTCGGCTATTTTATGACATTTTAAAATTGTTTTGTATTAAACCGGATATAAGAATAACACTGGTTTAATAAGGAGCTGGACATTGCTATTTATTTTGTAAGACTGCCAAATATTGTTCTTGGCGGTTTTAAGATCCCCTGTCGGTCACAATTACTTTCAAGATCGCTGTAAATTTTGTTCTTTTGGCTGACTTCCTGGGCGGTAAGGAAATAATCCTGTCTACCTGTCTAAGTAAGTGACTGGATTATAAGCAGGTGGTATTTTTTGTGTCACAGTGCAGCAGAGGACTGGACGCTCATGCCTCGATCTGACATGGCAGGCCATGTAAATCTAATCCACAAAAACTCTCTGGCAGAAGGCAGCGCAGAGAACTGCCCCTGCGAGGACTCAAACACCTCCGACTTCAGAGCCACAGGATGATGAATTCAACTAGGCCAAAAGGCCAGCCCTCCTGGCCAGGGAAAAGTCCACTCTATCTATGTCCCTGTGGATGTTACCCACAGTAACAGATTCTATGCCAACTGAGCCTTGCTGCACTCAGTGAAATAACATGAGGCCCACCCCTGGCTATGCCCCCAATTGGAAGATTAATCTTTGGGGTGATTTTTCCTCTTTGGTGGTATTTGGCTGCTGCCATGCAGCTCTGTGTTAATGACAGAAACTCTAATGGCACTGATGTTTGAGCCTTAAGCATTTAATTAAACAACATGAGCTTAGCCTGAGGAACAAAGCAGGGCTCAGCCCTTTAATAGACTATTGAGAATAACATAAGCTTAACAGAAAAGACTTCCTTTGGATTGGGCTGGGTCTCTCTTCTCTTGTAGCTGCAGAATATGTGACAGAGTCATTTCTACTTGGGGACAGCTTCACAGTTCTAACGCTGGGAGAAAAACCACAGGTACGAGACATTTCAATTCTGTCAGGCGAAGATAATAATAATAATAATTCCTCACACTTATATAGCGCTTTTCTGGACACTCCACTCAAAGCGCTTTACAGATAATGGGGACTCCCCTCCCCCACCAATGTGCAGCCCCACCTGGATGATGCGTTGGCAGCCATAGTGCGCCAGAACGCTCACCACACACCAGCTATTATTCTCATTCCACCTCTTCCAAACCTGGGATTGGGAGTTTTCATGCACACAAGGATGGCACAGGTGAACTCTGATGGTGACGCTTGTCTTGATGTGTTCAATGTTGTAGAAGTTCTTTTAGACAAATTGAACATACATGAGCTTATTGACGAATTTCTGTTTGGGAAACCTGGCATTTTTTTTATATTTTTAATTTTTGATATGATGCTCTAACTAAAGGCTCTAGTGTTTTTTTCTACAGTTTTGAAACAAGTTATTTAAGAGAGCATGTGTAATGCCTCCCAACAGTACAGTTCGCCCAGTATAGTTTTTCCTTGTCCAATTTCCCAGAGTCATTCTTGACTCAAAAAACAACATACAGAGTCCATCCTTCGCAGTGAATCCTGCAGCACCACACCTGTCTGTTCAAAGCTAGTTTCTCTGGTCCCTTGGCCAAGATAAAGTCTTCAGAGGTTGACAGTTGCTTCTGACAGTTGATGGTTATTAGACAAGAAAAAGAGGATCAAAGGTTTCGACAGCAATAATTTCCAATCTTTTTTCCGCCTTCCATTTTCTTCGTATCAGATACATAGATTTTTTTTTTGTTTTCAACATATTATTTATTTTTGTGTGTGAAAACGAAAGCCTTGTTTTTACAAGCATGGGCCAACTCTCGGCACAAACATCAGAAGCATGAGGAGAGGTTTTCTGGCCTGGCGAGGCAGAGAAAAAGCAGAGGAAGAGAGCTGGAGAACAGAATCTGTGAGAGCCCAATTCATCATTTTTTTTTCTAATGGTAATGCTTATGGTAAATTAAGCATTCTCCGTACCCTGAAGACAAATTTCTGCTAATCGAATAAATGACTGCTCTGCACCAGAAGAAACATGTATTTGCAATCGGTCTTAATTTGTCCAATTAGGTAATTAAATTATTCAGTGGGGTTTTCCTGTGCTCAAAGGGGAGTTTTGAACCATGCATAAAATATGATGGAACTGGTCTGAAAAGGAATGTACATATTATCTGGCTTGAAATACAATTCTTTAATATTCGTCTCCCAGTTGCTTCCATTATGCTCCTTGGCTGAATTGCTGCAGTTCAGTATCTTTCTCAGCTGTTGTTTACACTGCAAACAATAGCAGAGACCTCTCTCCTGGTCTGGACATGCCCACCATGCTTCAGATATGATCGAACCGGTCAAAAGGGGAATGTACAGTACATGTGCCAACCATAAGACTCATTTCAGTTCCTCCATGAAATCCATATTTTAAAGAATGCCCCTTAGTGGAGCCTGTTGAGTAGCATCCAGCCTCCTGCCCCTTCTTCTGCTTTCTGAGGGATTTTTGTCTGTCTCTCTGGTTTATGCTTCTTGCTCTTCCTGGGCAGACATCAGGCTGAACGCCCTCGCCTGCTGCTAATGAGATAAGATCACTTTATTAGCCATATACAATTTCTCTCCATGAGACACACAGGCACACAGACAGGGAGAGAGAAGCTTGGGGTCAGAGCGCACAGTCAGACATTTATACTGCACCCCTGGGGTGGGGTTAAGGGCCTTGCTCAGGGGCCCAACGGAGTAGGATTCCTCTGCCAGCCATGGGATTTGAACTGGCAACCTTCTAGCCACAGACGCAGATCCTTAGCCACAGAGCTACTCCTCTATTGCCTGTGATCCCTGAACGAGCTGAAAAAAAATGTATATTGGAAGTCTCTCACAGCAATCATCATGTTCTCCAGAGTGGCTGTGTTTTCCTGCTTTATTTTTTCTTGCCCTTTACAGCACTGTTAAACACTTATTAACTACCTACTTCAACTTTACATATACTGCGCTGGCAAAACTGTCCTCAGCCACCTTACTGGATATCTGTGATGCCTGAGACTTCGCATTACTGAGCGCGGCATGGTTGCTCTAATGAAGAGGTCAGTTTGCTTTCGGATGAAAAATTGAAGTCATCCTGCTTAACGCCTGCAGATAAACCCAGTAAAGGTGTGCAGATAGATGGAGATGGAGAGGGAGTTTTCTGTAAAATTTAAATCCATGGCGGTTTCTATCTTGAGGAAAGGAAGTTAATCCCCAAAGAGAAACTGTCCTGGAAAGAAAGAACGCAGATCCTGCGGAAAAGCTGGCTCGCTGTTGCTGCAGCTTGAGGGGCTGACACTGCTCGAGTGTTGACAATGCTCTGAGGACCAGTTTTTAGGAAGTTGCGATCTTAATTCAAAACCCAATCTGGTTTCTTTCTAGTCGTCCAGGCATGGAAAAAAGGTTTTGTTACAGCTCTCCAAGAGAACAAGTAAAACCTGATATCGCTAACATTTTACATGACCTGATCCACATCATTTTCATGTAAAAAAACGCCCGTCAGATGTAAATGCTCAAGACAGGAATGTGACCCTGGTGAGCACAGATGTAACTGGACAAGCTCCACTGGGAACAGAGCTGCTCTGCCTTTCCAACAAGACTGCAAGGAGCCTACAGCCTGAGCAGAGTCCTGCTCCCTTGCTGTCCAATTACTGAGTGCCCATCTGTAGATCTGTGCTCTAACAGCTCCTCAGTGGATTGGGACTGAGAGGAGGAGCCAGGACACCATTGCCAACAACACTGACAGGGGGTCTGACAAATCCTCAATTTATTTGGCCCAACAAGCCTTGGGCTGCTTAAAAAAGGAGAGTGCATGGTATTCAATACCAGCTGCAAGCAGCAAGAACCAGAAAATACCTTCATATCATATCAGAAGGAGTCAGAAAAGCAAACAGAAGACATGACTGAAAGTGTGAAGAAAAAAAAATGAATAAAAAGACATCACAAAAAATGCAATCACTGCTGTCTGAGCTTTATATTTTATCCATTTTGTATTGGTTGGATCTCCCCCATGTATGTGGAATAATTAATGAAAAGGGTTAATTGGAATTTTCAGATGGAAATTGGTAGATCTTTTCAGTGAACTAATCCCTAGCAGCAGAATGACGTTTGTCCACCAGGTGGCACTGCTTACTAGGTGTTAAAAACCGTTTCTTAATGGGTTGGCTCTTTACCCAACTTACTCCTTGTGTGTTGGCTGCACAGTCACAGTTTCCTCCAGTTTTGTTCTGAGCCACAGAACTGGACCTCCTCATAGCCTAACCATTGCAAGTTAACATGTCTTAAAGGGGCTTAAGAAACCTGCAGAACTATGACTCTCCACAACCAGGGCATCAGTGACAATGGCCTCTGGAGTTCTGTTTTTCTTTGTGTCTGCAGCTCTGGCCACTCAGCCCGGCCAGTATGACTTCAGGGATCCAGGTTCTGGCTCCCTGCCAATTTTCCTGTCCCCTGAAGTTGAGGTCAGACTGGACTGGAAAAGAGAGTTACTGCTTCAGTACAAGAGCACCACCTGCCAATAAGGCATCTCTTTTTGTCCAAAGGGCTGATCCAGGGAGTCCGCTCCAGACAGAGGCTGGGAAACCCCAATGTAACTGGTGCTACAACTCAAGTGTTATCTGGAGCTAGACCTTCCAGGGCTGGAGCTCTCAATACCAAGAGGGTGCAACAGGCTGCCACCGTGACCGTCGCGGTTCCGCGCGGGCCCGTGCCCTCCGCTACCCGTTCTGTCCCGCAACACCTGGGGCGCGAACCAACAGGGAACCAGCCAAGCCATGTTGTGGATGCTGGTTCCCTTTCTGGGATCTTCCAGGGAGCGGCTGGATGAGATTTTAAGGTCTCTAAGCTACTAGCTATCAGACCAGCATGTTGCGTGAAATGGCTTTTTGTTTGCTGTCCTTATGTGCTCAAGCACAAGGCATGCAAGGGGCTACTCCAGACACAGCAGCTGTCCATGTGCCTCAGCTCGAAGGCTCTGGGTCAAGCCCCGTCCAGACAATGTGCATCGAGGACACTGTCGATCACCGTGTGGGCCTGTCCTCATCTGGGCACGTAGAAACATTTTTGGCTCCTTTTGGAAAAATGACTAATTTGTCCGTTATTTCAAGATACTATCTTTCGTGTTCTCAGGCTGAAATGCCTTTCTCAAAAACATCTTGCTCTGTTACGTGCTCCACACATCTCAGTGTAGTGGAAAATAAGTATGAAGAAGAAGCATTTAGTTTCTTTTTTAAACGTACCACCTTAAGGATACAGAAAAATTGATTATTTAAGCGTGAGTGAGAATTATCGACAGCTCTAAACCTCAGGCAAAGAATAAAAAGGATCAGAAGCTGAGGTTTATCTGATTTTAGCTATGATATCTACTCTGAATTATCATGAAACCTCATTAAACATGAGGCTGAAAGTTTAGCTTCTACATCTTTCAAATAAATTGATTTACCCAGCCTTTTTCTTACAGTTATCAGGTGGAAAACAGTCACAGCCAGGCATGAGATACTGTAGAGAATATTATCGTGAGATTGGCAGAAGTCTTTGTCGGTTCAATAGCGTTGAAAATCCCAATATGTGCCTTTTCTTCAACAGCAGTAAACTGCTCTGGACATCTACAAAGAACCTTATCTCTACACAGAAAAACACCTGCATTTGGTGGAGATAAAAAGAAAGAGGTTGAGATATAAAAACTGAAATTCTTTTCTCTATCTCTGTTGCTGTCCTCCTGTTTTGTGAAAAGCAAGACGCACTAGCAATATCTGATGTTAAATCATTAATCCCCTATGTGATTAGATTAAGAAGGAAGCTGTTAGGCGGGACAAGTTAATGCCACTCATTGGGAGAAGAAACATGATGGGGATCAAGCTCATTAGGGCCTCTGCAAGGAAAGAAGTTCTTGCCAAAATAAATACAGCAATTTGCTGCGTTTCCCCACGATTTCACTTTTGGCTCTTTTCACACATAGGGATTGGGCTTACTGGAAGACACGTCACGAAGAAAGATCGCTTTCTTCAGGACAGCATGAACAAGCAGAGTCACGTGAAGAAACAGAGGAGAGAACAGGAAAGGTGCGCATTTGAGATTGAATTGGCGAGTTCCCATCCTGATGAAACCTTTGCATTGCAAGGTGAGATGAGATTACCATGCCTAGAGGGGCTAAGGCACAGAATAGACACTCCCGGAGCCACACTTTAGAACTAAATATCCATGTCGGGGAACCCTAGCCCTGCTCTTCCAGGGCTTCAAGTCACTTCATATCTGTGGAGAGAAGGGTTCAATTAGTTCAGACCTAATTAGATCAGTTTCATATTTTTCCTCAGGTCTGAAGCTGCTGGTCATTTAGGTCAAATGTAGGTTTTATTGATAAATATTAAATGATCACTGTCTAAAAAAGCAACTTAAATTGTGACCAGTTAAGCAGGTGACATGCTAAATGAAGTACTGTAGTCTGAAGTTTGTTTAAAATTAAAATGTAATTACCCCTCAGCCCCCAGAGACCAGAATTGAACATGCTAATTCCTTACATGATTAATAACTTTAAGTGCGGAAAATTACTTTCCTCACTGATCAATAACCTCTAAAAAAAAAAGTTCATTTGGGAGAGTTTTTAAAATTTACTGGACTGGGGTGTCTCCAGGGCCCGAGTCTGAGAATGAGATATAGAAAATTAATGATCAGTGTTAGAAAAAATACTTATCAATTATGAATAATAGGTGCAAGACAGTCATGTAAGAGATTACTTTTAAGTATCTGTAAATTGGTGATAAAATCTGTAATCTATGAAGAACAGTAGTTCTGTACACACACTACACAGACCTCTATAAAAACCTACTTTTTAAAATGATTTCCACTCAACTTGTTAATTTCGAAAAGTGATTCCTTATACCAGTATCTGGTAATTGTAGAGGAGTACTTTTTTAAAGTAATTTCCCCCCGACATCATCTATCACCTTGTGGCCCTTAAGAACCTCAGATCCAGGGAGACCTTGAGCTGGTCTTCTGCAGAGAGGCAAAGAGCAGGGGTACCGTTCTTTCTGATTAGGGTTTATGAGAATTGGGGATCGTTCGAGAGCAGCAATGAATTGCAGTTAGTGGGGTTTTTGGGGTTTAGCTCAAGCACGAGGATGGTGGCAGTTCACCTGCCTAGGAGCAGCACAGGTTGTGTGGTGATCTGTTTGGGTCAGCCTTATCAAAACTGACAATATGACTAACGAGCACCATGAAAAATGAAACATCCAGACTGAGCAGGATTTATCGGATTGAGCAGTCTACCTTGCTGTTAGCTGTGGTCCTTGTCAGGGGTCCCCAACCCTGAAACTAAAGAATAGAAACACTTATAGATTACTTGAGCAAGTAATTTGCTCCATTAAGGACTCTTATGTCCTTGAGGGCAGAAGTACATTCAGGTTTCTGCTCCAATTTGATTTCTAAAGTTTCTATATAAAAATATATAAGTATATATATATTATATATATAACGTTGAACAAATCGCTTGCTATTGGTCACCACTAAGCTGTTCCAAGCTGTTTCTGTTTTAATTGTAACTTATAAAACCCGCTGAACCTGGGCTCTCCAGGAGCAGGGCTGGAGTCCCCTGGTCTAAGCCAAAGATCTCAAAACAATAATTTTTTCTTTTGCTTTTAATAAACCACAAAATGAGAAGAGGGCGCTTTACAAGCCATGCGGTGAGAGGTTTTTGCTACAGACAGCTCTTTCTGTAATGGAGAACCTCATGATGTGAGTGTGGGACTGGTGGTGTCAAGACAGCCAAGACATATAAGACAGCATGGGGTCTTGTCCAGGGAGGCGGTGTTTCTGTTCACACAGTTGGCGACTCTTGGCTGGCAGCAGGAACATTGATAGTTCCTGGTAGTCTCGCTAACATTCATGCGGACGCAGGGTTTTTCAGCCTCAGAGGTGTTGCACAATGTCTCTGAGCTCTGGGATCTTGGCTAAGGCAAACAGCAGGATTTGCAAAAGCTGGCAGAATAGGGAACTGACTTAATAAAAGGTGATATATGCCTTTTTTACCCCATTGCCTAATGTTCTAAGTTACAGAGTAACAGCTTGGCACATGACCCTCGGCAGCTGTTCTGCACCCTGCGTCCTTCACTGGTTGCAAAAGTATTAGAAAGGTTCTGAACGAAGCAGATATACATTGAACAGAGGACCTCAAACCCTGCAAACTATGTTTTCTGGAAGTACCTAAGTGTTCTGAGAAGAGGCTGTGCGCTATACTTCAGGACTGACCTTCCCTCCCTTTCCTTAGTGAGGCAGAATCAGGGCAGACACCAGCCGAGCTGGTTTCACTGGATTTTCCTCTAAGTGAGCCTTTCATTTGTTGTACATTATCAGCGCAGTGAAGAAATTCTGAAATGGGTGCAAATGGCATCTTTGTAGTATTCCGGGTATTTCAATCCACCTCGCTATGGTGATCAACTTGATTTGTGTTCCTGTTGCACTGAATATTTTGAGCATCTTTGACAAAATTCTCCATGGGCAATTGAATCACCATGCTTTCCAATCTAAAGCACAAGACTGACATCAACCTGCTTTGAATTATTAACGCCCTCTCTGAAAATCCCATCACGGTGAAGGAGGCTGAGTCATACTCAATTTTTGCCCTGCATTTTCATGTAGATTTGATTTTTAACTCTGTGACCTAGAAAATCATCTTTTTAACTGGACACCTTTCCTAAACTCCCAACCTTCTCATTCAATATAGTGAAAAGCAGGTAGACAGAAAAGAGGATTTCTTAGTTCAAGTAAATTATAGAGACATACTTTAGACTCACAGTTACTCTTATTCTGTGTCACCTTAATTTCCAATGGCATTACAGAAACTCTAAGGCTCTTACAATGTAATGGAAGCAGTAACAGAGTTTTCAAAAGCTGATATTTTTTGGAGGTTTCTAGAGTGATAACTTTATGAGCCTCTCTTGGCATAATATTGAGGGTCTAACTAGAGACTCAACAGTGTGACCCTGGCAATTAAGTGTGTAATCCCTGTGAATTTGTTTTTGCATCTGAAAGGACATTATCACCTCCCCGTTTGTTAAACATATCCATGAAAATTAAATAATTAAAATCTGAATTAAATCCACTCTAGCTGGAAAATAAAAGAGAACTTCTTAACCAAGTCTAGCATTTCTCTCTTTCCAAGGATAAGATGGCAAACAGAACCAGTACAGTAGCTCAGATTCAGAAACACCTCTTCTGGTGAAAACTAAGGGATTTGCACTGGGATTAATGAGCAACAAGAAATCAGCTGGGAAACAGTGTGGAGTGGGTGAGTAATTTGAACGATTATTAGGTGGTGTAAATCAATCAGATAATGTTGAGAATTTGTCTGTGCGTCAGATCAGATTTATCATCTCCATGGCTGAAAGTGCGCTGCCCAAGCAGGGGATTTATAAAGAATGAAAACACAAACCGTTTCCAAACTACCGTTAATTTTCCTTTCTTTTTTTTTCCACCTGTAAAAGTTAGAGGCTCATGGAGCTGGTATGTGTCAGGTTAAAACAGCCCCACTGAAACAGGACCCCCCTCTCAGTACAACATGCACTACTTGATGAATTCATTATTATCTCACCTGGCCCGAGAATGAGACAAGGTTATTAGTCATTTGGATTCTGTTTCTCCATCTTGAAAAAACATGTTCCACACTCTGCAAATGCCACAGGTACAGTGAATTTCAGAACCTTCTCAGCTGCTGCCTTTTACTTTTCTCAGGGAGTGGGCGTGCTGGAAACTGCAACACAGAAAGAACAAATAGCAGCATTAAGAGCAGATTTATGTAATGCAGATGATACAATATTTGTTTGCCAGGCAGACTATGACTGGGCTGAGCCCCATCTTCCTAACGCTATAGCTGTGGACAACCCACTACACTGACCCTTCCTTCCACTGTGTTGAAAATGCATTTGAAAAAAAATGAAGACATTTTACTGGACTTGCTAAGCAGACAGTATGTTGCTTATTGCTGTTAAAGAATAAGATACAGTTGAGGTACTTTTGTTAACAACACCGCTGTGTCGTATGCGTGTGACCAACCATCCATTGTCTAACTGCTTCTTCCAATTCAGGGAGACATACACAAACACACACACTCACTCCAGAGCCAACTTTCCCAGAAGCCAGTTAACCTTCCAGCATGTGTTTGGACTGTGGAAGGAAACTGGAGCACCCAGAGGACACCGAAGCAGACATGGGTGAACATGTAAACTCCACACACATAGCAGCACCAGGCCTGTACTGAGCAGCTTTCCCAAAACCGGTTTCTTCTTGCTGAAATCTAAGCACCGAGCCGGTTTTTATTTTACTGACAATTTACAAAGAAAAAAGCACTTTAACGGTAGCATAGCAAACAGTTGAAACTGTTTCAATTAGTTTCAATTTGCAATGTACTGAGTCATTCTCCGTAAACCAATTACAAAGATAATAATAATAGCAGGGAACAGATATAACTTGTCCCAAATGACAGAACCACATATGGTATATGACAATGAAATGCCTGAATGTAGCACAGTACTTAGTATAAAGTGTTCAAGTGTATTAATCTCCCATCAGTCATAATATTTATTCTCCAAACATTGACTCCCGTTTCACTTCATTTGCTACAATCCATTCCTTTCTCACATTCCTGACTGTTAAAATCTCATCAAAAGGTGACAGTCTTGCTGTTCAGGGCTCACTTAAAGACCTCACAGATCCTGGCCTGTTTCCTCCTAGACTGCAGTCAGTGCAGGAAAGGTTATTACTTCACGTCTCACTTGCCTCTAATCAGAGGAGTGTTTAATAAATGATCTGCCTATGCCTCTATCCCTGGAAGGGCTGACACAGCGCCAAGCCATTACATCTTAAGCATAGATCCATAATGTAAACAGGTAACGGTGTGCCTTGAAATGTAAGGACCAGACACTCTAAACCTAACCTCTAATCTCTAGCCTTTAACCTTTTACTTTAACTAACAAATGCTAACCTTGACTATAACCACTGCCAGAACAGAACAATCCTACCAAATGCAAAATTGCGTTTTATATTAAAACAATCCATTCTAAATGAATGTGGATGCTATGGACTTTTTAGCAGGCTAATATTAAGTTCATTTGGACTTGTATTTTTCCATTTTCTACAAGATGCCCTGACAAAAGAACTGCACTTTTGTGACAGAAACACTGTAATGAAAATATTCTTTATTTGTTCTTTTTGTTATTGCTGTATAGTATTTATTGACAGGTGCAACAAGAAAATAAGATTTTTATGGCTGGAGTTAGAACAAGTAGCCTACAATTGCCAGGTGAGCTCTCTCTGTGTCAGCGAATGCCATTATCTTTGTTCTGCAGGGCTACAAACACCGCTGATTCCCAGCTTTAGAGTCCCGGGTTCCGTTCTGCTCCAGGAAGTCTTCAGTGTGGAGCTGGATGTTCCACATTATGCAGCTTTCTGGGTGATGCAATGTTTTCCTCCCACCTACTGAAGACATGATAGCTTGGTTTACTGGCATCTCTAAACTGCACCTGTGCTCATGCCCTGTGATGGACTGGTGTTTTTTCAGGACAGGGATCTAGGTTGGAATTAGCAGCTTTCTGATAACGGGTGACTATATGTTTCTCTAAAAATGAAATCATATATGACCTCTTCCAATAAGTCTGCATGCCTGAAATCTTTAAAAAAAATTAAAAATTAAATTGAGTGGAGAGAACCCTGGAAAACACGTAACTGCGCACATCATAAACCCGTGGAATAACTACAACAGACCTTTCACCTCCGCAGGGCACGTCTGCAGGGTCTTTTAAATGGCCAGAGTAATTATTATTTAAATGCAAACAGGTGGTTTTAAAAGCTTAACAATCAATAGAAACGTGCCCAACACAATCTCTGAAAACTTGGTAGTGCGCGTAAAAATGCCTTTAAAAACCTGCAGTTTATAAAAATGTCTGGCCGGTGACTGCATTCCTGAACTTTCTCCAAAATAATACAAAATGTGAGTCCCCAGTCGAACAAGTCCTTCCATATGCTTTCAATTAGACCGGGACTAGAGGGCAGGTGAGCTTCTCAAGTGGCTCTGTGAAGCTGGTATTGTCAGACCTCTTACTGAACTCACCTCAATTATCTTTGTGTTTCGGAGTCTTAATTAAAAGCGTCAGTGTGGTACAGAGATAAAAAAAAACTTGTTTGCGTTTGCTGTTTTCGTCTCACTGAACTACACACCCTTCTCCAAAAGGAGAAGAAAGGAGTCCCTGGAGATTGTCAAGGCAGAGTAATTTACAAAGGAATTGCAAAGCAGGCCTCGCGCACTGTGTGTAGGTCACACCTACTGCTCCACCGAGAGACGGGCTTTCGGGCTGAAGTAATGACACGAACACTCGCCGACACGGTTAATTCCAGACGCTTCCACAGTGTGTTTTCTCTCTTCAGGATAATATCCTCATCAGCCATTATGATCTCGACCGCAGTATAGCGCTGCTTGTCACTGGGAGCGCGACACCTCCCACCAACTGGTCAAAATGGAGGCTCCCAGGAGACCGGACAGTGACTGCCCCCTTGGCACCGAGACCTTTCATCTTTCCGTCGTGGCGCTCCAACACCAGATTTAGCTTGTGGCACAGCTAAAGCCCCCAAATGAGATCTCTTCTAGCCACAATGGCGGCGCTTCTGTACCCAAAGAGTTGTGGATGTCCGGAACAGGGCGCTACCCTCCCATGTAGTTGTAGTTTGATCAGAAGCTGGATGAGATCCTCATAGACTGTTAATTAGCGATTAAATGCCGTATTTGCTCGACGAACCGGTGGCTTTCTCTAGTTTGTAACCGTTCTTATGTTCTGTAGCAAAAAAAAACCCGTTAGATTTCACCAATAATTATTACATCTAAACAAAAGTTAATTTTAAAGGAAAAGACACACAAATGACGAAAGCGCGTTTGACAAAACTCCGCTTCTTCTTTCCTGCTTTGCGGGGTGTGATTAACCTTGAGGTGCTTCATTGCAGCTTCCCGCTCCAAGCTGCAATTTTGTCTTTCTTCCTTTGCCCTCTCATCCCCGTCATTTCTTTGTCATTCCTTCCCCAACTCAAAAAGAAACTAGGAGAGAAACGGGCACCGCACGCCAGCATCACTACCTGCCGTGTGTGCAGAATAATCTTTTTTTTTTCTTTGCAGTACAGTACCCTGAGATTTTTCCTCCCGTGGTGAGAGGAAATGTTGATATCTGTTCACCCTGCAGCAAATGTTATTATCATGGACATTTTTCCAGGTTTTTTAATTCATTCGGGAAGGCCCGCGCTATTTGCTAGGATTCTCTATACAGACGATTGGAATGAGAATTACAACTGTGTTCAGGAGAGCAGGAGGAAAGTTTTGGAAAACTTGCGGATGTCTGCTAATGACTGTTTTTCGGGCGCCCTCGCCGGGGATACACGCGTTAGCGAAACACGATGCTCCTTAAGAACGAGTGTTAAAGTCTAGAGAAGAATATTTGATTCTTGGCTCGAGTTTCGACTCCCTTCCGCGATAGTCTTTGAGCTCCATCCTCCGGCAGATTTTGGCTATTACTGGAGTATAGGCACAGTGTACTCTTTTTAGAAGTGCAAGATCACCATCTAGTGTTAATGCCAATTTAAAGCATTGGGACCACCCAAAGCCTTACAGCCAAAATATTTCGCATAAAGTAGTACTGTCCAGGTCCACTAGAGGTCGTCACTGCTGGAACTAGACTTTGCCTTAAGCGTTTGGAGGCACAGAGGCGTATTCCGCAGAATACGTTTGAATTTGGGAATATGGGTGTGATCCCAAGACCTAATCCCTGGTATTACCGTACATATAGTTTTGCAATATGTACGAAATTTTTAAACGACGTTTACTTTTTTGTTGTCCTTGTTTCCAGTTTTGCGCAAATAAGAACGTTGTTCTGTTTTGAAAATCGATGTAAATAGACTGCTGTCGGCTGTAGTATAATGTTGCTTAGGGCACCAGAGTCCAGACCGAAGGTTTGGGGGTTGAAATAGCTCCCGAGATTTTCAGCTTTTTCCAAAGAAAAAGGAGCTGCTTCTCAAGAAAATTGCTCTATTGCTGACTCTCCATATGATTATCTCCACATCACTAGCAGCTATATCACTCTGCAACTCACAGCTGGCAGCCCAATGAAGCTAAGTAGGGGTGAGCCTGGTCAGTACCTGGCTGAGAGACCTCCTGGGAAGCTAAGCAGGTGTGAGGATCCTAATAATCCTAATAATCCCCATCTCTGAATTGGCTACATCACTCTGCTCTCCAGCCCACTGCCATCTGCTAAGCAGGTGTGAGCCTGGTCAATACCTGGCTGAGAGACCTCCTGGGAAAAACTAAGGTCGCTGCTGGAAGAGGTGTTAGTGGGGCCAGCAGGGGGCATTAGCATTAGCTCCACGGGGACACTATACTGTAAATAGGCCTTCGGAGGAGACGGAAAACCGAGGTCCTTAAAAATCCCAAATCCCAGTTTCTCAAAAAGAGTAGGGGTGTAACCCATGGGGTGTAACCAATGTAATTCGCTACATCTAATAACTGCCACTGCCATCACATCACAGCTGGCAACTGGAGCTAAGCAAGTGTGAGCCTGGCCAGTACCTGGAGGGGAGACCTGGAGGGCCAGCAGGGGGCGCTCACTAATAGTGAATAGTATAGTAATAGTAATTAGTTAATAACTAATTAGTTATTAAAAAAGCACCCCAGCAATGGAACCCAATGCCAACATGATATACCTGGTTTTCCAGGAACGATCATTGGTTTGTTCAGCATGGGGATTTGAACCTGAAACCCACACTCACACACCCACACTGCTGCTTAAAAACTGCAACCACAGGTGTGCTTCCCTGGCTGCGGGAAGGCTTTCTTCAGCTTTGCAGCTTGTAAGAATGCTCATAAATAAGTAGGGATGGGGAATATTGACGTGTATGCAGCCATTTAAGAACCACTATTACAGTACTACAGTACTAATTGTGTTACTAAAACGGAAACGGTATTATGTCCCCACGAAGATATGTTCCGATATCAGCCAGGTGCGATTTATTTATCTTTATTTAGCTGAAACCTATCGAACATGCCTCCAGACCATTTTGTATTCATGAACAGTATTTAAATACACGACGGTCCACTTCATGTTAGCGTTTATTGTAACAGTAAACTTTATGTACAGGAACAAGAACTGCTGAAAATAGAAGAAAAGAAACACAACGTGTCGGCTGTGGAGCCTTTTTCGGGTGAGAGCCATTTTCAGCAGGGGATAAACCTGTACTTGTTCCTTTGCAGACTTTCCAGCTCCCTACTTGAACAACTTTATACACGTGTTCATAGCGAACAGCAAAAATTGGAACAGAATGAAAGAAAGGGTATTCGTTTCCATCCAAATTTTAATTTTGCATGTTACCCCACAAGAAGAACGCTGTGGCCAGAAATAGGAAGTCACGCAGATGAAGCCCGAGTCTCCTCCCGTCAGCTGTTTTTCCCACACGCAAACGTGACGTCAGGGACAACACCCCCGACCCGCCTCCCTGACGTCATCAGCTTCCTGGCGGTGCCTGTGCGGATTTTGCGCACTGCGAAGCTCCGAGCAGGAATAAGCCGGCTAGGAGCTACAGTAGCGTTACGGCTGTCGCACATTTCCTGTCGGGGGTAATTCAAACAACAAATCCACTCGAACGAAAGTAAGCAGGTGACGATGACATCCTGACGATGGCCCAGAAAGATACGTTTTTGCATCTGTTTGCTGGAGGGTGAGTTCTTTTGTTAATTTCTCATGGTTCTTAGCTGAACGCGAAAGATGATGAAATTGTATCTGACGTTGGTCTCCTGTTCTCGGTGAACTCAGGGGTGTCGCGGTGGCCGTCTGAGCAATTAAAGTTTTTTTTAAAAAAAAACGGCGCAGAGCTGCGATCCGAGTATTTATGAAACCTTTCAACACAGTGCATTCGTGTGGACTTGGCTATGAGGTTTTAAAGGCGGCGCAGCACGCCTTGCCTGTGGCTCTGACATATTGGAATTGTTTAACCTTGTAAAACTGAAAATGACATTTGAGTGCGTCTGTACCGGTTTGGCTTAACTTTGTGCGGTGCATTTCTGTGAGAGAGGCGGCGGGTTAAGATGTTTTCAGACAGATGAAGTCTTGAAGGGTTGTTTGGGACCGACGTGTGGATTTTTTAAGTTACTTTAAACAGAATGTTTATATCTTAAATTTCAGCTGTAGTGTGGAGCGGGTGATTGGCACGTGAATGCAGCGTGGTGTAGTATTTTATCAGGAGGGACGGTGTGGTGTCTTCTCTTCAAATGATGCGAGTTAGATTAAAAAACAAGAGGTTTAAGGCAACCTTAAGTCCAACTGTTGAAAGTATTGCACAGAGTCCAGGGTGATTCAGGCCTCTGAGCTATTGCTTATAGACGCCTGGTTTATCGTTATGCAACCTCATGAATGCGTTTCATGAACAGATCTGCTGAAAGGTGAAAGATGTCCTTTCTTCTGGTTGTTAAGGACACGTACACGAAGGCTCGAATGCTCTTCGGTTTGGTTTCATGTTGTATGTGCTGGAAGTCTTTTTGTTTTTAATGAAAATTTATATTATGGATTCAAAAGAGCTCGCACGGTGTTCAAAGGTATAGCATGGAAAGGCACGATTCTGCGTGCTAAAGCTGGATAGAGGACTGCTCGACCCCGATATTAAAGTTTTGCAGTTCTACATTATGGCCAGTCTGTACGCGACGCGATCACTAAATTAATTAATTGCATTTACATAGCTGTTTACATATGGGGAAAAGACTTCATCCAAATGCCTTCAGTGGGCACAGTGCCGATGGAGAACTCATGCATTGCTGTTTTTTCTTTTCTATAGTTTATTTTCGGAATTTCTATTTCGTTTTAAATAAGCCTCCCGTTCTTGTTACATTTTTTTCCTGTTCTCTCCCCTTTCCGCCCCTGCAACCTCTGTTAACCTATTTATTAAAAGCGCCCGGTTTGGTCACAAGATCGGGGACCCGGTAGTTCAGGGAGGGCATACTAAATTTAACAAACAGGACATGGCAGGGATGCACATCTTTAAAAGGTGCTGATCGCTTCGTGTGAAACATGTACTCCAGTCTGCACGAACCCTGAGCCCGAGTTCTCAGGTAACGGGGGAGCTGGCAACATGTAGCATGAAATGAACTGCCAGGCGCTTAGATTATAGCCTATGCAGGTGTACTGCAGCCTTTAATGCGTGGCGTGGCCCTTTTGATGATCCCCGGGGTGTCTTCGGGGGTACACCTGCTGGTCCCCGCCCCGCCCCGCTTCCTTGTCCTTTTCCATCGACGCAATTGATCAGCCAAGCGAACACACGTTCTAGGAGTCGCAGCAAGTGAAGCAAAACGCACACGACAGGTCGTAGCCATAAATTAAAAATCAACGAAGTGCCGTCGCCCCGGCTCGTCTGGTGTGACGCGGGGAATGCGCGCCTGGCTGCCTGGCTGCCGGTGCTCTCTCCCTGCAGAAGCCAATCATTAACCGCTCTGATACTGGGAGACAGCGGCTCGGCCCCGGCAGCTGGGAAGCCGGCTGCTGCCTTTTTTATTTCGCTGTGGTTCAACCAGCAAATCGAAAGGCGGCACGTCTCCCCCGGTCGGGATCAGGAGATCAGCAGTCACTCGTACCCGCCTCTCTTGCAGGTTATGCAGAGGCTAGTTTCTGATGAAGGATAAGGTTGGCACACCTGTTGGATGCCTGTGAGACTGTTACGTTTTTCGCTCTTTCTTTTCCTCCTCGAGCCCGGAATAATTGAAGGATACAAGTTGCTTATCTACCCCTCATGAAGAACAAACTAAAATAGTCTTCATCGTTTCTTAACGTGGAACATTTTCCTTTTTTGCCTGTCCCACGCTCTCGTGCTGTTACAGCCAGTGACAAAACAGCCTTGCTGTAGGAGGCTTTGGCTTTCTATGATGAGCCGTTTTTTTTACCTGTTTTTAAGGTACGTTTAAACTCCGTCTTGCATGGGGAGTTGCTCGCAGGAAACTCCAGTGTTGATGTTCTCAAACGGGTAAATAGTTAACAAACAAATGTAACAAACACTACAGATAAAAGAATCGTAGTGCAATATTGATGGCACTAGCCTGTTCAAAGGCTAGCCTGTCCAAACTGGACATGAGTTTAATTAATGAAAAAAAGATAATAAAATGATAATCACTTTAGAAATCCTTTAGTACTATTAAATGAGATTTCCTCTCTTTACCCCTGGAATGAACGTCCTCGGCCAGGCTGTGCTTCGCTGTGGGTGTGGTCTTTATTTTTTTTTTGCCAGCAGCCATATCACCCTGCAACTCACAGCTGGCAGCCCACTGAAGCTCAGCAGGTGTGAGCCTGGTCAGTACCTGGATGGGAGACCTCCTGGGAAAAACTAAGGTCGCTGCTGGAAGAGGTGTTAGTGGGGCCTGCAGGGGGCGCTCACCCTGCGGTCTGTGTGGGTCCTAATGCCCCAGTATAGTGACGGGGACACTATACTGTAAACAGGCGCCGTCCTTCGGAGGAGACGTAAAACCGAGGTCCTGACTCTCTGTGGTCATTAAAAATCCCAGGGCGTTTCTCGAAAAGAGTAGGGGTGTAACCCCGGCGTCCTGGGGTTCCCATTGGCCCTTACCAATCATGGCCTCCTAATAATCCCCATCTATAAATTGGCTTCATTACTCTGCTCTCCTCCCCACTGAGAGCTGGTGTGTGGGGAGCGTTCTGGCGCACTATGGCTGCCGTTGCATCATCCAGGTGGGGCTGCACATTGTGGTGGTGGAGGGGAGTCCCTATTACCTGTAAAGCGCTTTGAGTGGAGTGTCCAGAAAAGCACTATATAAGTGTAAGCAATTATTATTATTATTATTATTTATTGGTTCGTTTCGCCCGGTGCGGTCCAGTCGGTTCACGTGAGCCGCTCTCTGCAGGTGTAACGCCCTGTTGCGCCACACGCGGCGCTGCTCTCCCGCGGCCGCTGGCCCTGTGACCTGTGACCTGTGACCTGTGACCCTGCGGTGGCGATCCGGCCTGCGTCAGGAGCCGCGTTCTGTTTGTTCTGAGTGAACCTCGGAGCAGCTAGACAAACAGACGTGGGTTTTGAGAGGATTGTCCGTAAACACTTTTTTTAAAAAAAACAACAACCTTAAATGTGAACTTTAATCCCTGTAATGAAGTGTGTGGGCTTTCAAAGTTAACTTTTGGGGGGAGGATAACATCTGTCACTGAGAAACAGAGAAGCAAAGAGGAGATTAAGTCTGAAGGCTTGTGCTGTGTAACTGCTTCTCTCCATACTCACTGTAATAATGCTGTCTTTGCCATGAGGCATCGAGGACAGTAGGATAAGGAACTCCTTTCAATATCAAATGCTTTTGCAGAACAAGTAGAGTCAACATTAAAACACCTTTTTACTTAACCAGCCCTTGAAACGTCTGACATCCCAGATGACGGTCCTGTTGTGAAGCCCAGCACTTCTCACCTGCCTGTGCTTTGCGTTAGGGCTCCGCTCTTACTGCTGCAGGTCACTCCATTCGTTCTTGATGATTCAAACAACTGGGGTGTGAAACAAAGCTGAGCTTCGTAAAAGAAACTCGCAGTGGAAACGGGTTCAGCTAACAGAAAGGGGTGTGAAAGAGTCATGTCCCTTGTTTTGAACAGATTGCTCAATCTGCGAGAGTTTCACAAGTGAGTGCACGCTGCGTCTGTAGAAGAAAACTGCAAAAGTGTAAAATTAACTCGGTGCCATTTTTGCCTGTGTTTAAGGATTTAGCTGCTTGCAAGATATTAAGGTATGAAAAGCTTCTCTCCAAAGATTGCAGCTTCTTTTCGTTGTAGGTCTTTGGAAGGACAGTGGTAGCTGACTGGATAACAAGAAAACCTAACTTCTAAATATCTAGTGTGACTTCTCACAGGAAAACAAAAGCATTGGTTTAAATCTGACAACGGGAGGCATATCTTTATATAAAGGGTTATGGGAGTTTAAACAAAATAACACATTCAACAACCTGAGGTCTTTCTGTAAACAGCTGGATCAAATCCTCAGATACCACTAATTAGCTATTCAAAAACTAACAAGCTAGGTGAGCCTGGCCTGTTGTTTGTAACCATTCTTATGTTCACTGACAGCTGATAACATCTGAACACAAAGTGTTGCTGTTGGTTTTTTTTTCCTGGAACAGTTGTTTTTAACCTTTTTCCATTGATAACATTTGTCACTCCTTCCACAGTTCAAAGATAAATCAGGAAAGAAACGGGCACTGCGCCACAGAAACGTTCCCTGCTATGCGTTGAAGTTAATCTTCGAACCCGATTTTGCCAATAATTGCTTTGTTGTGAGTGGAGGATTTTCATTTATTTTCACATTTACAGTGTCAGAATCAGTTTCTGGGAAAAAGAAATCCTTGTTGGAATGCCCACACACTCTCATGCATCAGAGTGAGCTCGCACTGAAGGTGTGCTAACCTTCAGCCTAGGAATCAGCAGGAACCCAGAGTGGAATTTTAGCTGCTTTTATTCAGGGAGGATTAAGGGCCTGTCTCTACATAGCACTGTAGGGGGCATTGAATGTGAATGAAATTCAAATTAAGACAGAAATGAAGGCTAAAAAATGGAAAATAACTCCTTACTCCTGGATTTGGAAACAGATGAAGACATCTGCTTTTGTATGCTATAGATTTTGACTTCAATCTACATTAAAACAGGTTTTTGAAGTGATATGGTTTGTAAAAAAAGGCTCCTGCAGGAGCAGCTGGGAGGTAATTGGGATGAAATTCGTTAACTATGGCTTTCTTATTGCCAGGTTGACAGAGGAATTACTGGAAAAAAGAGTCACACAAAGAGTTTGGAAAATCCTGGTTCACACAGTAGCAGTTTATCCTGTGGAATGTGTGCAGGGAAGGATGAGGGAGAGGAAAGGTGTTCGAGTGTTGAGGTTCCGGAGGTCTGGTTAGCGTCCTGCAGGAGGAACACGCCCTCAATCTGCCTGTGTTTTCCTGTTCCCAGGTGTGGTGGGACAGTGGGCGCTATCATGACGTGCCCCCTGGAGGTCATCAAGACCCGGCTGCAGTCCTCCGGCCTGTCGCTGCGCCCCATCTTCCAGGTCCAGCTGGGCACCCTGAACGGCACGGGCATGATCCGGCCTTCGCCTGTGGCCCCGGGCCTCTTCCAAGTGTTGAGGTAACGGCGTCTCGTCAGCACCAGGGTTATTTGCTAACCTTGCTTCCCGGTATATTAAACGAACAGAAAGTGAGCGCTGCATCTCGAAAAGGCTCAGACTGTGGTTAAGAATGTGGTTAAGGCCTCATCCAGCACATAAGCTCTGTTATGTCTTTTCACCAACGATTCTTAACCCAAGTAGGCTCATGCATCACCATTACCTGGTGCAAAGGGGTCTGCAGACACAAAGGATTGTACCAGCCTTCGCTGGGCGCAGCTGGTGTGGAAGTCCTCCTGCTACGTGCAGAGAGTCAGTGCTTGCTGTGCGCGGGCGAGGGTGACCTATTTTGGGCATCTCTGAGGCGACCGTTCCAAGTGCAGTTCCAAGGAAGATCAGACCACGGACCGTGTGACGTCTGCTCTGGGACTTGGCTTGCGCTTACATGCAGTAAAAGCCTCCTGATGAGCAGCCTTCAGGAAATTAAAATCTGTGATGACGTTCCACTTGGATTGAAGTCCGTTCAGTTTGTATTAACTCCTATAGAGCCTCGGACCCCTTCCTCTCTTTGAAGCTATAATTTTCTATCAGTTAGAAAGTTAGAATAGAGGTTTTTAAATGACTGTAGGTTCTGCAGAAAGAAAACTAGAAAAAAGTAAGGGAAAAGTAAAGGTCATTTTCTAGTTTTAAAACTAGTGCTGAGTCCTGTTTTCTGGTCGTTGAATCTGAAAATTAAATCTTTCTAGATAAGTACGAAGTTAAATTTTATGCACCCCATGACTGCCTTTTGCAGATCTCATTAAACCATTCTGTGCCCCCTGTGCTGAGGATTGTGGCCCTGCGTTTACCGTTGCGTTCGAGGTGCTGTGTTGCCAAGTAGCAGCTCCCCTCGCTTTGCACCGCCCAGCTCTTAATCGCTGCTGTCTGTCTGGGCAGGCTTCCTCTTTATGGGCAGTGATCTCTGGCCTGGCAGCCCCGGTCTGCTTCTCAGCCGTGCTACTGTATCTCTGCTGCGTGACTGCCAGGGGCTGGCATTTTTTTTTCCTTAGCTGACTCTCAGAAGCTTGAAATTGAAACCGAGCGAGACCTTTTCATTACCAGCACCGAGGGCCTTGGAAACCTCCAGAGCCAGAGTGTAAATTACAGCCAGGGCTGCATCTCTGTCGTCTGCTGACGCTGACTGTAGCCAGAAATGAATAGTCTGATTCTCTTGCTGAGGGCTATTATCTCAAAACAGCAAATGGGCAAAATCAGAGTGTTTGCAGTTGATGAATCTGTTGTTGGACTTGTGTTAATTATGCTAAAAAAGAATATTGTTTTCTTTTAACACTTGCGTGTGTTTGTTTTTTAGGAAGTGTTCTAATAATAGTGGTAATTGCTGGTTGTCGGAAAAATCTGGGAACTAAAAAGCTGGTGAATCGTTAAGTAGCTAGCGGCTGCAGCTTCTTTGCCACCAGTGCGCCTGCTCATCCCTTGAAAAGTCATTCTTTTTGTGGCACAGAGCCCTTCATGTCCCTGTGTGCCATACAGCAGTTCATCAAAAATCCACACTTCTGTTTTATTGCACAATCCAGTATCTAGTCCTATTGGTACTATAGTGCTTGCTACCCATGTTCTCTCTCCTCAGAAAAGTTCAAAGTTGACCTAACGCTAAGTGAATGGCTTAAAAGAGCTCTCGCACAATCTTCTAATATGGTTTTTATCCTGGCTGCTGCTGTTTCCTAGAGACCTGTGGTCGGTCCAGTATAGGATGGTTGTGTGTTCGATTTCTTTTCGATTGATTGCATACTTGTGTGTAGCACCTTATCTCTCCCACAGACGCTTGTTAATGTTTTTCTCACCTGTGCACCGGGACAGATAGCGCAGAGACGTGCTTGCCAGAATAAGCAGAGGTGTTTTGGCTCACACTAGCGATAAGGCGCTTTGGGAGTAAATGGTTACCAAATGCGCCTTGAGCTTTTTAGTGTTGCTATGGTATCAGGCTACACGGAATAAAGAAATTTGTAATAAAATTGAGTCTTGCTGAAGGGTACAAACGTACCATTCTACCTGAGATATAAGCCCACAAGTTTCTGATTATAACTTATCTGATGTTCTTAACTCAAATACCTATTATTATAAGCTCCATAGAAAAAAAAACACTGCTCCAAATGGTATGTTCTTTTTTTCCAGGTCCATTTTGGAGAAAGAAGGCCCAAGGTCACTCTTCAGGGGCCTGGGGCCCAATCTTGTTGGCGTAGCCCCTTCCAGGTAGGAACGGGCTTGAATGGATGTGTTCTGGGTCGGTGTAAAAGCGTGGTGATTTTTCATGGTGGGCGTTGATCTCGAGGAGAGTTCTTGGCTGTGATTGTGTTACAGTTGTTTTGACGCTATTGGGAAACCGCTTTGCATGGTCAAAATGTTTTTGATGCCGCGGTTAATAAGTTGCCAGAAGGGACAGGAGGTTGTAAACAGTGCTGCCTGTTGAGTAAGACAGCAGCCAGTTGGTGCCACATGGGAGTTACAGAGGCTTTCTGTCCTGACATGATGAGACAGAGCGTGTGATTGTACTTCCTGTACTCTTTCACCCTTGAGTCTCGGTACAAACAGCACTGAGCCTGTCAGGTCATCAAGGTCACGGAGGCCTAAGTTTCTCAGAAAGGAGGGAGAAGAGAGCAAAACGCCGTCTTATTGGGCAAAGCTGTTTTTTTTCCTGTCCCTTGTTACATTATAACACTTCCCCCTTGCTGGGCTCTTTACACAGTGAGTGTTGGGCAGAAAAACAACGACACTTGGAATAATTAACTCCCAAGCCTGGAAGAACCTGCTCTTTTCTGCAAGGCTGTACGTGATGTAACAACAGGGTAATCGTAATCGTATATTGAAGGAGGGAAAATGCAGCTGTCAGAGGACTAAATATTATTTGGCTGATGATTTTATCTGGAGCAATATAGCATTTTCACCCATTTATACAGCTGGGTATTTTATTGCAAGAATTCAGGTAAGGTACCTTAATCTAGGGTACGACAGCAATGCCAAACCTGGGATTTGAACCTATAACTTTTCAGCTACCGCACCCCTGGCCACTGCTCGAAACGTGGAAGTGAAAGATACTCTTGCCCCCTGTCAGGGGTCCAAGGCAGGATTTGGGGATGAGACTGTAGAGAGATTATTGTGCTGGCTGCCTGGCCGGCTGTCCCGGTGCTTTTGGTATGCAGAAGCAAGGCAGCCATTCATGAAGCAGCAGTACAATAAAGGAGGAGCTGGGTGCTTACTCAGGCCTTTTCAGCTCTGCCAGTGCAGGCTGTTCCAGAACCTGTTCAAAGAGATCAGTGTGGAACAAAACGGAGGGTATCAATCATTGCTAAAAGAGCACATGGACTAAAAATGTGCCATGTACACACCCATAATGCATTTGCAGTTTTCATCTGGAAGACGATTGTGAATTAAGCCTCTGCCATTGAGCTGTAGATGTTTTGCTTTAGACATGAGTAAATTAGAAACGTATTCTGCTCAGGCTTATAACCTTGTGCTCTCCCTTAGTCAGCCAAAACAAACACATGCGGTGTCTGAGACTCAGCGGAGCCCCCTTTAGATGGGGTGGGGGGGTTCTGCTTGTATTGTCCCCGCCCATATCGTTCCTCTGTTTGTTTCTCATCCCAACTCTCTCTCTCTTCCTCTCTCGTTGTGTCCTCCCACCCAGAGCGATCTACTTTGCTGCCTACTCCAAATCCAAGGAGAAGTTCAACACTGTATTCGTGCCGAACAGTGGCGTCGTGCACATGTGCTCTGCGGGTTTCGCGGGTGAGTCTTTTTCCTCTTCTCGGGATCGTGGGTGAAATGAGGTGGGATCGTTTCAGCAAATTAAAACACATCTTCCTTTTGGGGGGGGGGGGAATCTCTGCTTCCTCGCATCTCTGTGTTTGATGTGATGTTCCTGGGCCGGTGCGGAGGAAACAGAACCCTTGCGATCTGGCTGAAGTGCTCTTGTTATGAAACACAGCTGCTGGCATCAGCCGGGCTTTCCACAGCAGTTGAGGAATTTGCCTCTCGCTTGCAGAGATCATGTGCGCTAATTATACACCCTGCACCACTGCGTGACTGATCGCGCACGCCAGACAGTGCCTCTGCTTTTATAGGTTTGCCAAATACAAGTTCCACCACCTGCTTTGTTTAGAGGAACGCCGTCTGCTTAAAAAGAAAAAAAGTGCTCTTTGAGGTTTGGAACAGTCCATTCAAAAAAACAACTGCAGTGATTCTCTGGCTTTTTCAAAACATTTTTTCCCCATCCCCTCCGACAGATAAAATAACAGGGTTTTCCTTCTTATGTGAAGGAAGATGTTGCTGCTGAAAACAAATCGCTAAAAAAAGACACTGCTAAGGAGTCAGGCTAGTAAAGAGAAACCAGGTGCGTTCTGGGGTTTAAGAGGCCATCCTGCACGGACGGGCTGGAGGAACTGAGCCTCTTTAATCTGCAGCAGAGACAGCTGTGAGGGGCCCTCGTACAAATATTCAAGATCCTCGAAGGCACTGACTTGGTAAAAACCGAGCGGACTTCTACACCAGGGAACAGTGAAACACAGACCAGAGGTCTCATGTGCAAACTCTGTGGAAGTGCATTTAAAACCGAGAACGGGAGACGCTTCTTTACGCAGAGGGTTGTGGGAGTCTGGAACAAGCTGCCCAGCCAAGTTGTTGAAACCCGTACTGGTTCAGATGACTACAAACTAGAGGGGGGGGCAATTGGCTCTGTTGTCTGGGGTCCAGTGGGATGTGGAGAGCAGGCTGGAGGATGAACGGGCTCCAGTGCATTAGGGGTGTAAAGAAGGTGTTTTGGAGAAGTACAGTATTAAGCTCTTGTTTTTTTTCCCCCCTCCTTGTTGCAGCTTTCATCACGAACTCCCTGATGAACCCAATCTGGATGGTGAAAACCCGAATGCAGCTGGAAAGAAGGTAAAACAGGTCCCGACTCCGGAATCCTCTCCCCTTTCTGTACATCTCTGGAGGGCCTCGGAAGGAATGGCCTCTCGGGACCGACGAGAACGTATGAAGATCTGTAGCTTAACTGAGATATTCACATGCAGATGAATGTTTTATGTTGTTTCAGCTACAATAGTTTTGCATACATCAAAGGGAAGCGGTCTTCCTAGTATTTTATATTGGGCACAGTCTGTCCTTGAAGAGAACCACTTCAGTGGCGGAGAATTTGAAAAGCAGGAGTCTCCTGTGTGCCCTCTTTAGCACATGAAACAGCTCATGCATCTCCTGGCACGTCCTGCTCGACATTATAAATATCCTTCTTGACGCAGTTGAGTTGGAATACCTCTATCTATATTCAGGTATAGAAAGGGCAGAGGTCAGAAATATCATATTGTTGGATGCCGTCAGAATCGTGTATTGGCAAAGCCGGTTTGAATGGGCACTTTTGACACCTGCGATTCCTAGCCAGGATGAAATGTGCCGTAACATTTCATTCTGATCGTCGGCATTGCATTCAAACTTCACTCAGGCTGCATAAAAACTTTGAGCCATCCAGAGGGATTTGCATACACAGTCAGACTCGCACATGATTATGTCCTGTGCCACACCATTGGAAAAAACTGTCATGGAACGGTATCTTTTCAGCAGAAATAATTAGACGGTCATTCTGTGAGAATTTACACTACCAAGATAAAAGAGCATTAGGCTTGCGTCTGCAGCATTTGAGCCCGTCGGTGAGGGAAGCACAGCTCCTCACCCTGCGTTCACCCTCCCACGCGTGTCGAAGTCTGAGTGAAGCCATTTCCTCATTCTCTCCGTGTGGGGAGCATGAGAAAGGTTATGACGTTTTACACAAGATCAGTGTGCATCTTCAGTTCGTATTTCATAAGAATGTAGAAGCACAGGCAACACGGACGCCCTCCAAGTCGAGGAAAAAACCAGCTGAGCAAAGTTCATTGACTGTCCTCTCTTACTCATTATCTCTTGATTTTTACTAACGTTATTATTATTATAAAGATTATCCTGGTCGTTCTGAATGTCGGTCTTAATACTATCTTACAAAGTTGTCAGTTTCAGCCCAGATATAAAAACGCAGCTGTTCGTTCCAAAAAATGTTTGGGTATAAAGTGAAGAACACATAGAAATTGGTTGAAGAGTTACTTCTCTTTTTTCTCATTCTTAAAAAAAGTTACGTTGGAGGATTAGAATGTGAATTCCGATTTTCCTTTTGTCTCAAATAACAAAGCAGTGAAAGTCTCCTGATGGCTGTATGAGCAGTTGAAAGTATAAGTGAGCCAGTGGGTTGTTTGAAAATCACTCCGTGGATTGTTTTAACTCCTCGGAGTGAAATGAGTTTTTTGGGGGGGGCATATTTTAAAGCGACATTTCATGACCAGAACACTCTAACACTTTTACACATGCATGTGTAAAAATCCAGCCTCCCGGAAACCAAACAGAAAAATGAATTGATTTGCGAATCCATACTTGAGTCCCTGTAATTTCCACGTGCCTGAACGGGATTATGCTGGGTTTTTTAACGCGCAAGTGGTGTTTGAACAGCTGACATCACCTCCTGACCGGCTGCTGATTCTGGCTCTCTGTCTCCCCCTGCAGGGAACGGGGTGTGAAGCAGATGAACGCATTGCAGTGCGCCAGACACGTGTATCGGACGGAAGGGGTCTGCGGGTTTTACCGCGGACTGACGGCGTCCTACGCCGGGATATCAGAGACTATTATCTGTTTTGTTATTTACGAAACGTTAAAGAAGCATCTGGCGAATTCCAAGATGGCCGAGAAGGAGGCTTCGGATTTCCTGGGGCTGATGGCGGCCGCGGCCTTCGCCAAGGGTTGCGCCTCCTGTATAGCGTACCCACACGGTAGGTGTGAGGCCTCCAGGGGTCAGTGCGTGTGTCTTTGCGAGAGAGGCCGAGAAGGAGGGAACCCCATTTACCCCCCACCTTAACTGCTTGGTCATTCATCCTACAAATCCTCTACAAACATCTCGTTACCCAGGATGTACGTGTATTACATACTTTTAAACACGTGAGGGTAACCGATTTACTCAACAAAGAAAAAAAAAATAATTGCATACACTTATATAGCGCTTTTCTGGACACTCCACTCAAAGCGCTTTACAGATAATGGGGACTCCCCTCCACCACCCCCAATGTGCAGCCCCACCTGGATGATGCGACGGCAGCCATAGTGCGCCAGAACGCCCCCCACACATCAGCTCTCAGTGGGGAGGAGAGCAGAGCAAAACAGGTCATTGCTCGTCTGTTTTTAAGCTGTGAAGAAGGAGTCAGTTTTGTCCTTTTTCTCAGTGATTTGTACCTAAGATTTGGCATTGCAGTTAAGTCTTCTTTTGTGAAAAGTTAGTTTACCATTAAAAAGTAATAAATTCGAAGTACAACACTGCCACCTTGTGCTCTGTTACGCAATTGTCCATATATGAACAGGGTTGGCAATTGTCGAATTATTGTAAAGTTTGACACCTCAGTTAAAATAGAAGATGTTTAAAGAGCGATATCATTATGACGGTGTCTTTATAAATACTGTAAGGAGCACATTCTGTCCTGTACCAGCACAGGTGCAGGTGGTGGGTTTTTTTTGGAATCGCTTGGCTTTGGCCTGTTCCTGGAACGATGTGTATTTAGTCCTAGACTAAACGTTGTCTTGTGTTCTCCCCTTGCTCCTCAGAGGTGATCCGAACGAGACTTAGGGAGGAGGGCAGCAAGTACAAGTATTTCTTCCAGACGGCCCGGCTGGTGGCGCTGGAGGAGGGCTATCCGGCGTTCTACCGGGGACTGATGGCGCAGCTCATCCGCCAGATTCCCAACACGGCCATCGTGCTCTCCACGTACGAGCTCATCGTCTACCTGCTCGGAGACGTGGCCAAGTAGATCACAGCAGTGGACCGAGCCCACGGCACACAGAACGGCACCAGCAGCTCTCCTGAGGCCTGACACCTTCCTCCACTCATCCCAGGACAGTGTCACGGGCGGCTGCGCCGACACGGATGCAGACTTTAGACTGTGTTACCCAGACTTTTATATATTATTGTTTTTATTTGAAGAAATAAAAAAACGGGAGATTTTTTTTTTTTACAAGACACTAAAAGTGTTCCTGAATTTCATCCTCGGCACTTTGACGGAAGACAAAGCAGAAGTGTTCTCTGGTCCTGGATCTGTCGAGTATGAACTAGGAGGTCATTATGAAGAAATGCAGCTGGAGGAGTCTAGATAACCTGTGCTGTTAGTTACTGTTTCTTTCAGATTTCAACAGATGAAAAGGTCCACTAGTTTGCTTGCAGATTGTTTAATTAAACAAGAATGTTTAGCTGATGCACTGAAAGTCAGTGAAACCTGCTGCAGTCCCTCTGAAGTCAGCTAGACTAGTGTGGTTGACAGAAAGACTTGCATACATGCACTGTTCTCAATTCTTGGACTACTGGCTGGAGTTTTGGACGTCTACAGTTCTGTTTATTTTTTTATCCTGTAGGGTGGAGTTTAATTTAAATTATTTCTGAATAGCCTTGCTATGTGTCCTAGGATGGAATCAGATTTTATAACTCTGTTTAACACTTCCTTCTTTTTGTCACAAGAAAAACACATTGTTGTGTTTTACGAACGAGGACCTAAATGCATATTTAAACCATGGTTTAATAAAAATGCAAATATGGATATTACGTTTGCGACTGAATTGGGAGTACATTTGGGGTTAAAAAAAACTCTTGACGCCTTCGTGACGAATTCAGATGTGATGCCAGTTAGGAAATGTATCACACAAGCCCCTTCGTCACGCATTCAATCATTTCTTTTTGTAGTGGTATTGGTGTTTGGGGTCCCAGAATTCTCTGTAATGGGTTCCGACTATATTAGCCGACTAAGGAAAAAGGTGTGAGTGTTTGTGATTAAACCTGTCCAGCACGTCAAACCCATGATTAATACTGTGCAGTGGTTATGGCCTCACCAGCGTCTAACGGTGAAGTTGTTTAAACTAGTGATTCCTAACCCGTGGGAACACCAGCCCACCAGTGTTCTCTGAGGTGCCCACTGGAGAGGGTGGGTAATACAGTACAGTACATAGGGAGTGACGTCAGAAAGAAGTGTTCACCCAAGTGTAGTAATCACAGCGGTGATGGTCACTATCCGTAACTGTGCTCCTATACTAAAAACCGCAGGAGTACTTGCGCTCCTATAGTACTTGCAGTCTATATACTGGCTGTAACCAAAACCGAAGCTTCTCTGTTTGAACAGTGTTGCGCACAATTTGAACGCCGTCACCGAGAAGCTGATGTGATCGTAGCTGCTGGTGGTTAGACCTTTGAAGGGAACATGTACAGAAACCACCGGGACAATTGTTTGCAAAGAGCATTCCTCTCTGTCGCAGCTGGGCGTTAAGTTTCTGCTGCTTTGAGCTACCTCGGACGCGCGCGAGTCAGGGTGTTCAGCTGTTGATAAACAGCGCAGGCATAAGCTGTGCACAGCTTTCGTGACTGATCTCTTTGTCACCCTCTCTCGATCTCCATCCCAGCGGGATAGGATTTCCCGGAGGCGAGCCCGGGTGTTTCGCTCAAGGTGAGCAGCGTATGTGTATGTGCCGTTCCTGCAAATGCAAAGCTTCACATGTCACAGGCTGGACGATCTGTTTAAAAGTAAAAGTAAGCCAAGTAAATCAAAGTCATTTCAAACATTAAAAACTGTAGAAGTTCGATTCCTCCTTTATTCCTGCGGTTCTTTTGGGCCATGGTCCGTAAGCCCGTTTGTTGGTTCAGAGAGCAGCAATTCCTTGTGACGTTACATTGAAACATAAGTTGTTGGTTTTTTTTTTTTAAAAAAGGTGAAACAATGACTAATGAAATAATGAGTTTTCTACGATTTTTATGGCCTCTTCCTTCTTACAAAGTGGCAATGCTGAGCAGGCAGCGGGTGAACAACTGCCTGAAAATTCTGCAAACCCTGCTCTTCATGTTGTACAGCGATCAGCCTGGCCTCCAGGTGAAGCCTTGTTCTAGCTCTCCCCCTTTCGAACCTTGGTTCCTCTCCAGGTTTCTTCCTACTTTAGTCTGGGGCAGTTTTTCCTTGTCACTGCTGCCTTAGGCTTGCACATAGGGGGGAATATGTTCAGCTGCTTTGTGACAATGTCTGTTGTAGAAACCGCTATACAAATCAAACTGAATTGAATTGACGCGCTCACTGGGACACGCGCGGCCAGGCGACACGATTTTTTTTAAAAAAAGTTTATTTACATGCAAAATGGGAAAATACAAACAAACAGCGGTATATACAGTACATACAAATATACAGATGTCTCAACATGACACAACAAGGTAGCAACAAGTGAATGAAACGGGGGGGGGGGGGAACAAGAACAAAAAACACTTTGTCCATAGTACAGAGGTTATGTGGTGTTTATGGAGTGACATTAAAAAAGTTTATATGCTAAAAGACTTCTCTAGACCAGCTCACCCGGCCAGGTGACAGATGCGCTGCAGTTGCGCGCTCCGTCCTGCGTGCCGGAAGTCGCGCTCCTCGGCGCGGGGCGGACCAAGAAGGCGCGTGGGGCGAGCCCCGCTCTCTGATTGGCTGCCTGCCCGGGTTCGGCCAGGCGGGGCTCGGGGATGGCCGCTTGGAGGTTATAGAACGGCGCGCGCTGGCTCGCGTCCCCCCGGCTGTGCCCGCGACCGAGACGGACGGCAGGCGTGTGCAGCCCCCCCCACCCCCACCCTCCCCCCAAAAAAAAAAACACGAGCCGGAGGACCATGGAGGTTTTCGGTCAGATGCTAGCGGAGTACCCCCAGCTTACCCTCGCCGGGGGAGTCGGAGCGACTGCCTGCGCTGCCGGGGCAGTCGTTTACAGGATTGCAACGAGGTTGGTGGAGCGCTGTAACAATAGGCCCGATTGCGCCGGGGGCTGTCGTGGAGGGTTTCTGCGGGACACTGCGCCTGGCGCTGGCGGCGTGTGCTTTGGCAAGCCCGCCCCTCTCCCCTCACTTGGGTTTGGGCATGTTTGCAGTAGTTGTGTGTGTGCTCCCGGTTTTGTTTCTGGTCTGTTAGGAGTCAGCTGTTGGCCGCGGTGTTTGCGGCGCTGCCTTCCTATTGCGATTTAACAGTGTTGGGTGCATTGGTGATTCTGTAGCACAGAGTTATCATGCCGGGTAGTGTAAGGTGGTAATAATATTGTATTTAGGTCGAAGTCATGGTAAATGGTTCCCGTTTCTTGTCTTCTCTTAATCTTAAATTAAAATGAAAAGGCACGTTTAGGAGCATCTGATCTAATCCTTCCGTGTCGGGTGCAGTACTGTACTCGATCCTTCTCGTTCTGGCGCCTACAGATAAGATGCTCCGGGGTGAGAAGGTTCATTAACAAAACAAGGCGCTGTCATTTTTCACCTTGCCTCATGACCTGGTTCCGCTCTGTGATCTAGAGCGCGAGGTGTGGCCTTGAACGAGCTCCCCCCAACATCTGGAGCAAAGGGAATACAGATGTGCACAGCTGTGATCGGTCCGCGAGAGGCTGCACAAAGGCATCGCCTCGCGTTCGCTCCGTCGGTGTCCCGCTCTCGAGCTGCCCGGGGCTGGGCATCACGCCGCGTGGGGGTGTATAATACGTCTCAAACTTTATGTTGAAGAAGGATCTCTCGGCTCTGGCTATTGCTAACCTTCTTAATAGTAATGTTCACTGCCGTTGGGCCAGTTACGCGCGTCTTATAATACCGCGTCAAATTCTGCGCGAAGCTGTTGAGAGTTTTAAATAATTTTTAAAGACAAATAATCTTTGATTAGTAGAGGACAGTCGGGGCAACTGCTTCAGACAGATGGTCCCATCGCACCGAGGAGCAGCAGCTGCGGCAAATGTATGATCTATCCCCTCATATCCCCCCCTGTACAGCTGCTCCAGACTTTGAGTTTGGCTGGGTGTCACCCAAACAGCCAGCGACACTGTAATCGTCGAATCGCACGTTTCTTCCAAAGTGGTTAGATTTGTATTCTTACATGAGCGTCGGAACACTTCCTTGCTGTTCGTCGCGACCTGTAGGACAAGGAACATTTTGTTTTTTTTTTTATCAATCGCCTTTGCTAGCGTTCCGTTTTCAGCACGGGCTCCACACGCGCGTCAGCTGGTCTCGGTCTGTGACCGTGACGAGACGGCACTGATCCCCACGGACAGCGAGCAGCTGCTGGCGGGACAGAGCCTGCAGTATTCGGGTGGCGATGGTCAGAGCTACAGTATGTGTTTCACGCTGCTGTGCCGGCGACACACAATGCAAAATGAAGAGGGCATTTGGGCGGGCGGGGCGGGGGGTTCTGCCTGTCCTACATTTATTGTAATCTGACGAACGGCGAAGGAGTGAAGCAAATGCAGTGATGTTTTTGTTTTTATCCTGATGTGCGGCGTGTCGCATGGGTCTGTGCTCTGGACCCCTGACTGCGGGGTCGCTGGTTCAGATCCTGGGGGGGGGGGGTGCTGTAGCAATCGCTGCCGAGGCTTATAAGTAAAAGAAGATTGATCACGTTCACCACTGTACATCGCTTTGTATACAAGCTTCAGCCAAACCCAGATTAGAGAATATTTAATTAATGGGGGGGATGTTTGGTTATCTTTATTTTTTTTAAGTCTAAGTGAATCACCTCGGCATTTGTTCTGAGCCGTTTTTAAGGAAACGGATAAGTCCCGCACGCTAACGCTCTCTCTCTCTGTGCCTGAGCTCACATGCACATCCTGATACTCCAGGTGAATGAAAGGAAAGTTCCCCCCCATTGCTCTAACGGGTTTGAAGGATAACGGTGGTGATGCGCTTTGCACAAACCAGGGATGCAGGGCGTCTCGTGGGGCCGGTAGTGTCTGATCTTCAGATAACACCTCCAGCGTGTAGGTAGTGAGCCGTGAGATATGAGTGTTCTGTTCTCCCTTTGTGTGCTGTTGAGGCCCACGTGCACCATGAGACACCATATGGTGTCATTCCCACCCCCCTTGCTTAACCTCAATAAGGTTTAAGAACAACATGATAAGGATTAAGGAAGCAGTACGGAGACTAATACACAAGTACACTTCACCTGCCTGAACCGTGCCTCTCAGATTGCTTCCGCTGTCTTGTTTAAAAAAAGTCTGTTGCCCCTTCTGAAACGAATACTTGTTTTGCCTGTGTGCCTATTTTGTATTTGACAAAAACGCCTGTATTTGCGGTGTTTGTGTGAAGTGCCGTGTAGTATCGGTTAGGATGCAGAGATGTGCACAGCTGAGTCTCTTCGCAGGCTGCGCTCCGAGAGGGCTGTAAGGATGGGATGGGTCTGTGTTCGTCCGTGTTCCCCTCGAGCCAGGGAGAAGGAGGCTGACCCGGTCCAGCTCCAGCTGTGTGTATTTGTCCTGATGGAGTCTTGTGTGTTGTAAACTCACTGCTAACCAGCACTCAAACATGGCAGTAGCAAACACTTTCATCGTTTTATTGACGCAGCTTATAACGAAGGTGATGTACATTAAAGTTTTGAAAACCCTTATACTCATGAAGCGAGCAGGGCACAATGCACTTACCTGCTGTGAACTAATTTATTTAGCTGATGCTTTTAGCCCAAGGGACTTGCATTGTACCCATTGATACAGCTGAGTATTTTACTGGAACGATTCGGGTGAAGCACTTTGCTCAGGGGTACAACAGCAGTGTCTTGATTTGGATTTGAACCCACGACCTCCCAGCTACCTGTCTCGAGCCCTGACCACTGCTCCACACTGCTGCCAACTCAGTGATATTCCCAGAATCAAGAAAGAAACGGTAGACAGACCTAACTGCATGTTTGCACAAGGGAGGCTATTTAATAGAAAGAGACAGCGAAAATGAACCTGTTAGAAAAGTTAACTGGTGTTCAGTAAATGAGAAAATGCAGGCGGGGGCGTTTTGGAACAGCAGTACTGTTCCCAGAGATGAAGCACTCAAAAAGACAGAATGGTCTTGGTTTTTATTGCTGTCTGTTGCTAATGGATGTCAGACACCAGACCGGCGGCTCTGTCTAAGTCTGGAGCAGAATACTGTCAGGGGTTTTGTTTGCAGACAAGAACGACAGTCGCAGAAAACCATTTTGAAAGCATGGCTCATCTCCTGTTCACGGGGGGTGTATTCACCTCTGGATTTAGTTTGTTCTTTGCTGTTTTTTCCCCCCCAGGAAGAAGCCCACGCACGTCCAGGTTAACTGCTGGTTCTGCAGCCAGGACACTGTCGTTCCGTATGGGAACAGGAACTGCTGGGATTGCCCCAACTGTGAGCAGTACAACGGCTTCCAGGAGGTAATGTGCTTGGGAAATCTTTTTACGGTCTGATCAGCTGATCAGCAGTGCCGCACAGCTGCCAGGGGGCGCCCCCTGCTGCCCGTCCCCCAGCTGGCATCGCAAGCACTACAGTCATGGAGGAGGCAGGGAAAACATTGTGCGTTAATAGATGTTAGTCATATCACTCTGCTGAGCCCTTTGTTCTGCAGCACGCAGCTCCGTGGTGTGAAAAGGTGACGTTTTGTGCAGCGGAAACCAGGGTACGGAGGCTGAGGCCAGCCAGACTGTAAATTCAGACCATGATGGTGCAAAGATAAATGCTGAAGAAAAGGATGTGATCATCTATCCATCCATCCCTTTTCTAACCCCTTTTTTCCCCATTCGGGGTCACGTGGGGCTGGAGTCTATCCCAGCAAGCAACAAGCACACCCTGGACGGGACGCCAGTCCATTGCAGGGCACCCACACTCCCACCAGGGCCAGTTTCAACCTCCACAGGAAGCCAGTTAACCTGCCAGCATGAATTTGCTCTGGGGCAGGAACCCCATGCGACCACAGGGGGAACATACAAACTCCACACAGACAGCACCTCAGGAATTGAACCCGGGGCCCCAGAGCTGTGAGGCAGCTGTGAGGTTAAAATGTTGCTTTTTGTTTTGCCCTGTGTGTGTCTGTGCTTCAGAATGGTGACTACAACAAGCCCATCCCTGCGCAGTATATGGAGCATCTGAACCATGGCGTGTCTGCCGGCCTGCCTGTGCCACAAACGCCAAAGACTCTTCAGTTCGTTAACTGTCAGATGTTACTGTGCAAGAAATGCAATAATAACCAGACTCTGAAGATCAAACAGCTGGCTTCATTTGCGCCAAGAGAAGAGGTATGTGGCTATTTTTCTTTAAAAGGGTCAGGTTGTAATAATATTTAATATTTATTAATTAACCATATTATTTTTAACCATACTATTTTTGCACTGTTCCAAGAATTACCTTGCACTGTTTTTGTCCTGTTATATTTTCTCTGTTTGTGGAATTTTGCACAGTTTTGATTACTTGATTACATGTTATTTATGTTATGTTATTACATGTTACTGTTATTGCTATTGTGTTACTGTCTATTGTCTTATCTTCTGTCCTATTTATATACTGCACCTGAGTGACTAATGAGAAACACTTTTCATTATACTATGCACCTGTGTAAGTTTCATGACAATAAAGTTGAATTGAGTTGTTTGTATGTATGCGAGTGTGTACTGTGGGCATGAATGTCACACTGCTGCAATGTAATGTTGCAGTTGTGCAGCAGGGGGCGCCATGCTCCCATGTGTTTAGCCCATAAGTAAGATCTGGTACAGTTTAGCGAAATGATCATTTCCATCATATACATATGGGAACATATTTGATTCAATGTGTGTATGCTGTTTTATAAATCTGTTTGTAATAATTTAGCATAATTAGGTGTTTTATTATTTTTGAGTGTAGTTGATCTTTATCTGTAGTGAAGTGAAAGAAGTTATTCTAGTCCAAAAACATAAGAGATTTAAGTATGCAGAAAAAGACATATACGGTTGTACACATCCTTGTTATAGGATAACATTTTGGGGTTTTTTTTAGAATAAGAAGTAAATGCAGTCAAACATTATATTTCTTTGAGGAAAGCAATGAAAATCTCCATATAAATGCATTCAAATCCCATGTGAATCAGATGGGAAAATAGAATGCATAGGCTGTGAAGGGTCAAAGTCAGACATTGTCATAGGGACAACTGTAAGCATGCTTGTTTTCACAAGACACAAGCTTTCAAAAGAGACACTGTACAATAGGACACGCTATGCACATAGCATACAGTATCTATCCATAGTGTGTCCTGCTATGACATGCAAAGGAACAAGTAATAGGTTTATTCCATGCTTAAAAGAGAAGAGAGAAAACGCAACGTTTCGGCTGTGAAGCCTTCTTCAGGTGTGAGAAAGACAGGGCAGGCAGCAAAGATTAAACAGCACAGAAGAACACAAGCTGGGAGAAAGGAGGGAACAGGAGAGGCAGAGAGGCCACTCAGGAAGTGCAAAGTGGAGAGGGGTGAAGAAAGGTGTGAAGTCAAAACCTGCATGAGAATAGAGAAGAGTACATGAAAATAAGTCGGTCATTTCAAGTTGTGCTTTCCAGTTCAATAGTTTTTTTGTGGATTCATGATGAACTTAAACTTTTTCATCTTCTGTCACTTGTGTAATAACTTTTAATTGAAATACCGTGAATCCGTGGTTTTTCCCCACGTCTGAAGGTTCGGTTTGGAGTTTTTTTTTTTTAAATGATATCTGTACAAACAGCTGCCCTTGTGTAACTTTAGCCATTGACTGCCTGGGGCAGAATCTTCCTCTGACATTCAACATTTCAGCAGACGAAGCCCACAGACATTTATCATTGCCGCATCCAGCCCAGGCTGTGTTTTGACAAGTTAATTTTGACACATTGTCTTGGGTGTTTGCTGCTCCGGAGGCTTGTCTCCTGGGGAGCTGTGTTTGAAGTGGGGCCAGCCGACCAGGGGCTCTCCGCTGGAGAGCGGCATGAGCTAATCGGCTTCTTCCCATTAGTGGGGTGGCTCTTTGCCCTTCAGAGCGCTGGAGATCTTTGTTTTTTGGATCCCAAAGTAGTTTTTCCAGTAGTTTCTGGTTTGCGCCTGCAGGTATAATGCTTTCACAATGTAGCTCCTTCTGCTGACATCCAGAAAGTAGGGTAAACGTGGGTGACTGACCCTTCTCATTTAACGCCTCGAGAGCAGTTTGCGGAGGTTTTGTGTGCGAAAGCACTCCTCTAGTTTTTTGTATCTTTTTATTGGTACTAATTTATTTCCTTCTATGTCTTTCGAAGTTTGGTAGCCACCTTTTTGCCTGAACTGCTCCACTCGTGACGGTTGGAGATGCACCAGTTGAGCAGTTCTGGGGGTATTTCTGGGCAGCGTGTGCGCTAGTGATATTCAGTGCTGGCGGCAGCCTTGTGATAAATGGGCTTCGTATAAGACATAGGAATCGCCGGGCATCTAAAGTCTTGGCAGGACGTGATCAGCTGGATGCATGTGAGCTGACAGAGTGTGTATACTGTATGATATCTAGGAAGTAACCAAAGCAAACTGCAGCCTGAGAGAAAAGGGGAGAGCTGCCTTTTCGTGGCCGGGCCAGGGATTGCAGCTTCAGAACGAGAACCGGGTGGGAGTCCTGATGAGTGCCAGGGGGCCTGTCCGGATTCGGGCCATTCGGCGCCTTCGGGGCATCCGATACCACAGGATACTGATGCATCAGAGGCTGGCATTGATGTTCGTGAACGTCAGCTCATTCAGAAGGAGTTTGCAGGTTTACACCCTTTAAAGAAATAGGTTTTTTTATTTGTAACCCCTTAATTACTGTATGCAAGTCAAGGTAGGCGTATTCTGCACTGGAGTCTTATTTTCCTGGTTTTTAAGGGCAGGAAGCACGCGGCGCGAGTGTGCTTGTGTGTTTTGTTCCTCAGAGACGTGCCTCTGATTAAGGGGGCAGGCGCTGGGGGGAAGCCGAGGAGGGCACATTGCTTCATTAAAAAGAATGCGGCACGTCGTCGTTCCTAATTCGTTTTGCTCTGCGCATCTCGCTCAGGAGAAGTACGACGAGGAGATTGAGGTCTATCGGCATCACATAGAGCAGACGTACAAGCTGTGCCGCCCGTGCCAGACGGCTGTGGAGTACTACATCAAGCACCAGAACCGCCAGCTCCGAGCCCTGCTCTTCAGCCACCAGCTGAGGCGCGGTAGAGACGCGGACAAGGCCTTCGTGCAGGCGAGTGCCATGCTGGCTCGGCCCTGAGCCCGTGTGCTGGGTGGGGGGGGGGGTGCAGCCGCAGTGGTCTGGCACTGAGAAACCTCAGGGTTTCCAACCATAAAGAGGCCTTTTTTCTACGCGTCTCATCTTCGTCATCTTAAAAGCATCAGACGCATAAATTTGTTCATAGCATAGTAAGGGCATAAGAATGAGTGCAAATGTAAGTTTTGCGCAGGGCAAATAAGAAATTGTATGAATATGGTAGAACACAGGACTTTGCACACATGCTTTGGAAGTGCTGTAATTTAAAACGTGTAAGAACAGGAAAAATGAGACAATTATTCATATTAAACCTGTGACATTCAATTTCCTTGTCATATCTTGGATGCTGTTGCTCAAAACCTCGGTGAAATTACAGAAGAGTATATGTATGCCAAGGATAAAATTGTTGATTGCTGAAAAAAAAGTATAGAAATAAAAACATGGGCATGTTTAAAGTGTAATGTATTGAATGAGGAAATTGCTTTGCTCTCCAGAACTCCTACAGTTTTTCCACTCCTGCCCGTGTGATCCTCCTGCGGGTCCTGGCGTTCCTGGCCTGTGCTTTCCTGGTGGCACTGATGACCTGCGGCTCCAGAAACCCTTTCCTCACTGCCGGTGCTCCTGCGGCTCCAGTCCAGCCCCTAGCCAGCAACGCCAGCGCGCCGGGGAACGGCAGTGCTGGGAGCGTGGGGATCTGGCCCGAACTCCTCAGCCTGTTTTCCAGGGAGGTCCTGGAGAAGCTGCAGGCCGCATGGGACTATGGGAGAAGCCATCAGCTGGCAGTGGTGTGCACGGGCTTGCTCGCCTGCATCATGGCCGTGTTCATGGCTGGGCGCATCAGGTGACTTGACCCTTTAAGTGCATTTGGTTAAATTCAGTACATTCCTGTATGTGAATTGAGGGGTTTTTTTTTACCTGGTTGAATAAGGATACTCTGTTGCAACAATACTCTTTGAAATATAGGTCATGGCATTTTTCCCACATACGTTGTGGACCTCCAGTCAGTGCTGAGCTCCCAGTACAAGGCTCTGGCACCAGTGACGCGGTCAAAGACAAGTGGCTGTAAGGTGGGCAGGTCGAAGGAGTCTGCCCTCGCTTCCTCAGTCTCCCGTGTGCAGTCACAGGGTCTACAGCCCCCTGAAAAACACAGCTGGAATTTCCAGAATGGCAGAATATAAGAAAACAGTTTAACAGAAGCTATTTCAGCCATTTAAGCCATGAATACATATATATATATACACATATATACACACTGTGTATTAGAAAAAAAGGTTTTAGAATAAAGAAATACTTGAATCAAACTTTGTTTTGCAAGAAAGCTTGTATTGCTGAAGTGTTTAGATTTATATTGGAATTCATAAGTGTTCTGCAAAATATATAATTCGTTATTCCATAGCTTATTTTGTTGTTGCTGTTACTGGAACGTCTTGCTGTTAATGCGGTCCTTCAATCTGGGGTGTCTGACCGCGTTTTCTCCCTCTTTCCCACGCTGCAGGCTGAGGCGTATTGACGCCGTGGCCTCCGTCCTCTGGCTCCTGGTGATGGGCGTGCACATGCTGGAGCACTATCTCGAGACCGGCGCCCCCCGCTGGCTGGATACGGTCAAGCTCGGCACCACCTCCCTTTGTTGCTTGGTGGGGTTCGCTGCCGCCGTGGCCACCCGCAAATCCAGCGGCCAGAGAAGGAGCCGAGCGCGCAGGTCAGAATCTGAGCAGTGACCCTGCCGCGGGTTGTTAAAACGCACCCTCCCGAGGGCCTAGGCGCTCTCGTGTGGGTGCTGAGATCTCTGGTGCCCAGCCGTGGACACGGGCTGCCTCTCGTCTCTCCTCCTTCCTTCTGCTGTTCTTTTAACGAATTACCTCCGTCCCTCCACCCCGTTGTCCTTCAGAAACTCCTTCTTTTTGAATGCCGGAGAGACTCGGAACGAAAAGCGACTTTGCCTCGCCATCCGAAACCTTTCGCGCTGTGCCATCCATTCGTTTCTACCAAAACGTCGGCCTCCTGCAGATTTTTGTTTCTTTCACGTTGTAAACAAAAAAAAACAAACATTCTCGGCATTCAAAAGCCATTCATTCGCATTCTTGCTTTTCAAAGGGCTTGCATTGTGTTTTGTGTCTCTGATAAAGTGCTTTAGAAGTGACTTGCGAAACCCAGTTCTTCACCCTCTTGCTTCCTTGCTCTGTCCCCTCACAACGAGAGTAGTAAGCTGTGCTCTGAAACGAGGTGCCCAGCTGACATTGTACTCAGAGTAGAAAATATTTTGGTTGAACCAGCCAATAGAGCAGCTCTAGCACCTTTTAAAACATAAAAACAAGAAATGAGTCCTGTGAAAATTCTCGGCGGTGATAAATGTCTTTTTAAAGGACAGGGTTTTCATTTTTTTTGCACTGTCCCTGTTTTATTTCCCTAGCAATATGAATGACATGTTAGATTGCTTTTTATAAGCGTAAAGCTGTGATTGGGCGTTGAGGGATTCAAAGGCACATCTGAATTGTAAGGTCTGTCCATGAAGTCTTCACACAGTGGTTTGCCAAGCAGCAGATATGAGCTTGCTTGTTGATTTACCTCTCTGTCAAATGTCCTGCTGGTAAAATGACAGATATTACAATTTTGTCTGATCCTTTTCTCCAAAGCTATGTAAAAATTCTACACCAAACGCATATTAGGAAACAATGTAACACAAACAATTTAGGATAGGATTCCCCGAAGTATCGTGTGGTGTTGAGCACTGCTTTCCGTTAAAACTGCTTCTAAGAATTGTCCTTTTATCGTTCGCTGGATGTCGTACAAATGTTCCAGGACCCAGAGTTGGAGGAGGCAGTACTCGAGAGGTGCATGCGTTGTGTGGAAAACACTTTCTGGCACTTCACTGATATGCTGTAGAGGTAATGTAAATGTGTGCACTCTTGACCTCACGTCACGCTTAAAATCCACGCGTTCCAGGTGTGTCTGAGCCTCGGCCTGTTTTTCATCACAGCGGGGCACTTTCCAGTCGCTGTCTTTACTGAAGAGCAGAAATGAAATCGATCAACCGTCCAGCGTTGTGTTCTCTTTCCCATTCCGTCCGCGGTACGAGCCGCAGGTCGCTCGCTGCACAACCGTTTGCGGCGGAAGACGGATCCGTCAGTAGCGCCCAACTTACCGCAGACCGACCGCGTTTAGCTGGCAAAACGTTTAAAAATACTGTTTTCTCCAGCAGCTCTCGATGATCCGTTTGCCCCTTAGGGTTGTATCCTAGCGTGTGCTCGTAGCACGATAAGAGACAGTGCCGCACTAATTCAAGTTAATAACTTCCCTAATATTTTATTTAAAATATAGTCTAGGTATTTTTCAGGGTGTTTATAGCAATGGAGTCTCACTGAGATTTGTATTCCATATACAGTCTGTTGTTAAAGTGTGGTTTAGTTTTTTTTCTGGAAGGAATCCGAGCCTTGAGAATGCGGTAACCGGTAGGTGTTTTGAAGGCCCTTGCTGTAAAAGTTGGAATGTTCTGAACCCTTATCTTCTCTCACATCCCCAGTGTTGTGTTTTGCTAATGGAGTGTGCAGAGTGAGAATCCTGCAGGCTCCTTCAACCTGACGCTTTCAGTGAATTTAGTCAAATCTGGGGGGGGGGGGGGATCCTTTCATTTTCTCAGATGTCTTCACCTCTTTCTTAAAAACGAGTCTGGAGTTTGAGGAGAACTTTTCATAACTGTTCTCTCGATAAAGTCACTGCTTTCATAGCAGGGAATAAGTCCGTTCTCTTACTACTGCCCCTTAGTCAGACAGTTCTGACGGATTGGATTAAATTGTAAAAGCATTTTCCTTTTTTTTAACAAGCTGGGCTGTTGTTTGAAGCCAGCAAAATAGGGGATTTTTCTACCGGTCTCCGTTTAAATTTAATTTTCACTTTTTTTCATGTCATGAGCATTATTCTGTTATTATTCCAGTTTCATAAAAAAACAAGGATTTTGAAACAAGGATTTGCTCCATTGATAATCATGACTTTTGGACGTGTCCCTATTTTACCATTTGTTCTCTATCAGTGACGAAATCTGCTGGCTTATAACTCAACCTGTTAAGAGAGCTGTTTTCTCCTTTTGGAGAAAGCAGTGAAAAATGAATCGCAGTTATTTTTGGATTCATGTGTTTAGCTGGAAGTGACATCCACCCTGCGTTACTTGGAAGCTGGGGATGATTAGACAGATGTGCGGTTATTTTAATTGCCAAGTATTTTGGGTGCTGCTTCCAACTGCTGTATAAGAACAAAATTGAAAGAGCTGGACCTTTTGGTTAGTAAACAAGGAAAATGGTCTGTTGGTCAAATACAGTGCAGTAGTTCCCAGTGGATATCTGGTGAGCAGGGACTGGCCAGATGTGTTTGGCTTTTCAGATGTGAGCTTGGTCGTCATTGGTTGTTTTGGTAAGGTTCTGCGGCTTTCGTAGAAGTGTAGGTGTGCTGAGTTGATCACAGACGTTAAGCTGTGGTCAACACGCTTCTGTTTCGAGATTTGATGTGCCCCGTTTGCTTGCGCTAGGGGGGAAAGCCTTGTTGCTTGGATTCCAGGCCAGTACAGGTTTGAACCTTCCAGGAAGTTAATTACTGACTTGTTCCTTAATTGCTTAATCAACCCAGGGCCCCAGCGCATGCTGGTTAGGCTTTAATTGTACCTTAGAATCTCCCACATGTCTCTTTTACTCTTTGCATGGCGAGCTACTGCACCTAATCCCTGACCTCTTATTTTACTTATTTTACAAGTGTGCACTTGGGTTTTTTTTTTGCAATTGCAACAAAGCCAGAGTTTGGCCAAGGGTACTTATTCCTGTTTTTTTTTTTGTCAATTCATGACTAGCATTCAAGGGACAAAGAGTCTGAGAACCTGAGTGTTTTTTTAACTCAATATCAAGGAGAGAAGCCGTTTGTAAAAACCCAGTTTTGCCACTTGGCCCATCGTGTTGTCCTGCATAAAAGTCTGTCGGTGCGTTTTCAGTTGACTCTGCAAATTCCATAACGTTTTGTATGAGAGTGATGGTAGAATAGGAAAGAATAGTCAGTGAAATACACTACCAGTCCTGAACTCTGAATGATCCGTAACATGGACTACTAGAATCTTGCCAAGGCAGGGTTTTGAGTTTAAAGCTAATTTACTTTCTTGGACTAGCCTGCCTTAAATTGCATTTATTTATTGCCTTCAAGTACTGTGAAGTGTAACATTTGTTAATCATTTACTAGGCTTGTGCTATATGTATTATTGTGTTTTACCAATATATATTATTTTGTATTTATGCAGTGTTTTTTAAACCTATTTACTCCAGTGAATGACAACAATAGTGATGTGAATGATGAACTACAGTTTGATTTGTTTCTGATAACAGGTACTGTACTGTGTGTGTTGAGGGAGTCCTGTGTTCTCTCTAGCCTCACTCAGAAGCGTGTTTTTCTGCGTTGCATGATTAGGAATGTGATTTTTAGAGGACTTTCCCTCTTCTCGACAAAGGGCTACATATGCTGTAGCTCTGATTTTTTTTAAGCGTTCTGCTTAGCACTGCATGGACCCGATATTCACATGAATGTTCTCAGGGCCTTTTCTCTTCAGAGTAAATCAAACAAAGTGAAGTATAGTAAACATTGCTAAACCTAGTGCGTATCGGTATTTTACAATTTATTCTTTCTCTTTTGTTTGAGATTGCCAGTGAATTTCAATTATGTGTAACTGAAAGGTTGCATCAGGTATTTTAACGAAATCCTGTTGCGACGGTTAGTTTAAGAGTTCTTTTAGTTACATGTACACAAATAAGCAAGTCGCTCAGAATTTACATAAACAAAACTCAAAGCTCCAAAGTCTGCAGTATTTTAGTCAGTCATTCCAGATCCTTGTTCTTCCGCGTGACGCTCGGTACTGGTCTGTTGTTCACTGCTCAAGAATGTTCAAGCGAAGATGGGTCAATGCAGTGCTGCCAACCTCATGGTAGCTGGGTCTAGAGAGAACACTAGAGAGGCTTTTCTCCACTTCCCTGAATTGTCTTTGAATTTATAATAGAGTAGCTCACATAAGGAGATGCTGAGCTTTTTTTAATCCAAAAAAGAAATGTAGCCAAAAGATTTTGTAGCATGCACATACAATAACACTATGGGCATAGTTCATGTAGGGTGGAGGACTACCTCTGATGTGGTTCTAGGTGGCGATGTTCATTAGGTAACTACATGCCTTAACAGGACACAAAGAGCCACCAGTCTTGAAGGTGCCGTGACCCTTACTAATAAACAGTGCCACCTAGTGGCAGTCCAGAGTTAGTCCTCCACCCTGCCTGTACTGGAAGACTGGATTCCTGCTGGTTTTCGAGAGAAACATAGGGGGAGATCCGACTACGTTTACAAGTAATTATCCCAGTTAAGGAATTAGCATCAGGGTTGGAATAAAAGCCAGAAAACCTCCAGAGAATATAGGAGCGGAATCGGTCTTCCCCAATTTAAACATTTTTTTATAATATCCATTATTAGGTTTGTGTAATCATTTTTTGTTAACATTATCATAACTATACTATTTGTTATGTGTACTTGTTCAATTTTAACTACAAATATAGTGTTCTGAGTTTTTGGTGTTTATTTCAGAGCGACATATCTCCCTCTAAAAGGCACTTGGCAGCTATTGCATCTTCACTACATTTTAAAACGTACTCATTGCCCTCTATCGTGTTTAGCATCATTAAGCAGATCGGTCAAGTATTCTGATTTCGGTCGTGGTACAGCACATCCCCATCGTTCCTAAAACACGGGAGGCACGTCTTTTTCAGCAGCTGATATAGACTACGTCCCTTCCTGGATGCCAGAGAGGCTCTGGGGTTAGTAAGCAGCTCCTACTGTAGGCTCTGCTGGAGGGATTGGTGAGGCCGAGCACTCAGCACCTCGGGACTTCTAACATTATTAGCACGTTTTTTTATGTTTTTTACCTGGAAAATCATGTCTTCCAATAGTGAATTTAAACAGATGCTGCACAACAATGAGCACCTATTACTCGGAACACTATCAGTACAGTCCAGTATTCACTGATGAGGAATATTCACTGTATTATGAATACAGTACAATAAGACTGTGTACCGTGTTGAGGTCTGCCTGTATTTTACACCACTTCTCTGTACAGTGAACACTTTTTGCACGCACAGATTACATCACAAAACACTGCTAATTAACCATAGTTTAATCTGAATGAACTTATTAGAAAATATCATATGGTGTTCGGATAGAATTAGTTTTTGTTAGATTGTGTCATGGGGATCCAGTCGTGTTGCGACTCATTGTTTGAACATGAGATGGATGGTGTTGACTTCAGAATACAGTAGTGTTATAGGTGTTAACATCTCCCTAAAAAGAAGAAAACAAAAATGAGAACATACAGTGTCTTAGAATTGAAGTAGATTAAAATAAGTATTAATATAACTTAAATATAAATTTGTCGTGCCTATACTTGCAGAATTACTGGGAGAACATTTCAGGTCTCTAGTGATGCACTGTTCATAACTATGTGTATTTTGAAAGGATCCATCTCTTACCCCAGAATCAAAAAAGCTAATAAGTGTTCTTTCTAAAAGTTGATTTACCTCAGAATTTGGGAGAAATTGAATGAATGGCACTTAGCTACAGGCTACTCAACATTTAATCGTGTCAATAGTTAATGATAATTGGAATCATTGGAATAAAAAATGTACAAATGAAATTCCGTTTAATAGATGGAAAAATAACTTTATATTGAAATGTACAGTTAAGTGAATATAACATGCCTACAAACACAATGAAATATTTTCATTGTAAAGCTCCATTGCATTAAATTTATCTGAGCTTGTCTGTATTTTTTTTTAAATTTGATATTCTACAGAAAGTGCACACATGTTTTTAAGTACTGCATCTTAAGATGGGTGTTTATTTTCTGATTTATTTTCTGAATAAATGCTCTGTATTTTGACATCTGCTATCTGGATCCCTTAAATAAACTACTGTGGAAAAGTATATCTGTTTTGTGTTTTAATAATTGTGCCTTGTAGGCTTGTTAGCCATGAAGTCAGCCAATGGCATGCCCATTTTTCTCCTTAAAGAAACTCTGTGGTTGGAACAGTTTTAGTTCCAAGGAAGAAACAGTTGGTCAGAAACTCTTTATCTGCCCCCAGTGCAGGATCCTCATCATGAACCATGATGAAATGAAATCCAGGGACTCCAGTTTCATATCGAGGACTGAACTTTTCCTTATTGTCGCATAGTGCCCTAGAGTATCACAAGCGTCATTTTAAAAAACAGTTGGATGTCGCTTGTATTGAAAAGGACTAGAGAAAGAAAGCATTGTCATTAAACTTACCTCCTGATTTTAACCACTCAGTTCAATTCAATGTATTCATCGATTCACAACATTTTGCTTTAATTCAACTAAATAATCGCCATCATCTTTTTAAACGTTATTGTGCGTGCTAGTACAGTAAGTAATGCTTCCAGAGCCAATAGCCAAGTTCATTTGTGGCCTGCCAGTCCCTGTGTCTAATATTAAGGCAAACTACCTTGATGGTAAATTATAGATAGTCTTTTTAAACCTTTCTTGGTCTTTTTGTCTTTAGAGTTACGGTGTTTATTTATTCAAGCACAAGTACGAAAGCTCAGTTTGTGCCATTTGCTTGCCTGTGGTGTGTCTTCCACTCATGCACCATGTGCACTTGGGTCCCACGAGTGGTAAACGTGTGAGCAGTCTCACTGCGGATTTGCTCAGACCATGTGAAGATATATGTGTGTGAGGGGTGGAGGTGCTGCAAAAGCTGTGTTTTGATTGTAATTTAAAGGATTAATTTAAACTTGCAAACAGGAAATGGCAGCTGGCATCGCTGTGCTTGGGAGTTCTGGAAGTGAACTCCAAAGGGCTCACCTCACCGAAAGATGCCAATCAGCCATTACATTGAGATCACCGTAACGGTACATAGTGGCTCCCTGAGTTCACTCCCAGTGCACTGCCAGTCTGCCGTGTGCTAACTGACAGCTGCATATATTCACCCAGCATTCCCTGTGATTTCAGAGCTTCTGCAAAAAAATGCTATTGCTTTGCAATGTTTTGCAAAAAGCCTGGTACATGATTCATAGTGTTTTTGCCGAAACGCAGGGTTCACTTAGGCTAGAATAGCCTGTGAGAAAAGGCGTTTTAATGTAGTATTGACATTCATACAAGCGTGTCTGCACATTTAAAGGTAACAGCATTCATCAAAGCCACCAACGTAGCCTGGATTCCTCTCTTTTTGTTGGAGTGATTTATAACAACGCAGTGCCGTTTTGTGACCGTATCTAGCGTTGGTCCAAGAGGAATGGTATTTCCTAGCATCGCCAGGCTGCGCCCAGTAGTGCATTAGCCGAGATATCCGTTTGCAATGCCACACGCTTGGACTGGCGTCCCGCCCAGGGTGTACTCTGCCTTGTGCCCGTTGCTTGCTGGAATAGGCTGTGGCTCCCCTGCAGCCCTGAAGTGGAAGAAACAATAAGAAAATGGGTGGATAAATGGAAGAACAGCAGTACCTTTCAGAAATAACTACATTGCATCAGGCATTGCCTTTGGTTTTAAATGTGCTTGCTAACTTCTCCCTGAAGTGGGTGGAGGTGCTGGATTGATCTGAAGCAGTCCTCATGCCTGCACAGTTTTGGTGCTACTCAAATGTGTTTTTGTATTCTCCCAGCAGAGGGCAAGCTGGAGTTTTCTTCAGTTCCTCCTGTTTGCTTCCTCGAGCCATTTTCTCTCTTTTAAATCCTTAAACTGAAATCTCATTGCATATCGGCCAAAAGCTAGGTTATAACTGCACATGCAGCAGATTGCACACAACAGATAATTACCAAATATGTTTTTACTTTTATGCTGATGTTGAAATGAATTTATAAAAAATCATTTATCAACATTTCTTTAAAAACTTCATTTCAAATTGGTCAATTAAAATTCCTAAGAAAGATTAAGTGAATAATGGGAAGATTTTATCTGGTGTTAGGTTTCATGTGTATGTGCAGTCTCGTTTCTAAGATTATTTTCACACATGCAGTACTGCCTTGAATACCGAGGAACTTCCTGCTTTACAGAAAAAGAAACTTATAAACTCTGTGTTATTCCAAACCCCAATCCCCAGTTAATCTCCAGTTGTTAGTCAGCTTTGCTCACTGATGCACTGATTCCACTGAGGTGCAGCCCCACTGCACAGCAGCTCAGGAGGAGTAAGAAACTGCTTCTCCAGTGGCCTTAATGAGACACTAGATTGTAGAAGCTCAGACTCAAATTTAGCCAGGACAGTGGGTCAATACCCCTGCTCTGTTGAAAAGTGCTGTGGCATGTTTGTGGTTTCATTTATCAGAAGGATGGCGCCTCCTACAGCTCAGTGTCCCCAGTCACTATCCTGCGGTATTGGATTGGAGGTTCTGATTGAGAGTGATGAGCGCCTCCTACTGGTCCACCAACACCACGGTGTTAACATCTCTGCCATGCATGCAGCGGTCCCCCAGCCTCCCCCCTGTGCTCCCGTGGGCAACGCGAGGGGCCATCGCATCCTTTGCTGGTTGAAACCGAAGCTCCCGGGACCCCAGGGCGATGTACACCAGCGCTTGTGGAGTCCCAGCCCCAGCCCGCTCCTGGGGCTACTGTGCTGTGGCACGGGGATGTGCAGGAGGAGACTGCTGTGTGGCTGGACCTGCGCGCTGAGCAAACCCCCCCAGAGCCCCAGCGAGCTCTGCTGGTCAGCAGGTTCACTGCTGCTTGAGAACAGCCCTGCGGAAAATTCACACGATTAAGAGGAGACGGCCCGCATGTTTATAAGGGCTTCGTTTTCTCGAAGTGTGTAGGAGTGTAATTTGTGCACACTTAGCGTACACTTGAAGTGTCACTGCATTGTCACAAGTAACACTTGACTAGTTTAAGATCTGTTTTATTGATGATGTAGCACTGGCAATAAGTCTATAAATGTGAAAGGTCTCGTTCCTGACTGTAAGCACTGGCGCGTTTGTGGATACATTTCTTGGAGGTGTTAGTGCTGCTGTCCTTAGTTTCACTTTAAGGCTGAGGCAGGCTCCAGCTGCATGCTTGCTGCTCTCCTGAGAAATGAAAGGGAGTGCTCTTGAGAGTTGCCTTTGTTCAGGTTGTTTTTGTTTTTGAGGAGAGCTGTTGGTGCCATTAGTGAGTTGGGGGGGGGGGGGGGAGGAGAAAGCAGTTCAAAACAAGATAAATAAAGGTGAAGTAGGTCTTTCCGTTGTGGTTTTTCCCTGGGGTGGGCTGGCGTGGTACAGGGTTCAAGGTTTTGTAGGAGGAGTCTGCAGCTGGATGATAGCTGTCCTGCTGCTGATAGTTGTCAAAGACAGAGGCGTCCAACGCCAGGACAGGAGGGCCGCTGTCCAGCATGTTTTAGTAGGTCCCTGTACCTCCGCGTCACCCAGAGGGCCAGGGAAGGCTGTTAAACTGCTGCACTTCAGCTAGTTAGTAATTCATTTGGCTCGGGAAGTGCAGAGCTCAAATGCAAACCTGCGAACACAGCAGCCCCTCCAGTCCAGCACGGCAGTGGGGCTCCCCCTGTTCTTGTGTGTGCCACACCTTCAAAGACACGGCAGGATCCAATCTGCTCTCCCCCCACAGGTACCTGTCTGGTGGATCAGTCCACCCCCTCTGCGGCGCCGATGCCAGCCTGCTGTCTCCAGCGCTCTCGGGCTCCTTGGCGTTCGTCCCCACACCCCCCCCGAACCTGTCCCGGCTCATCAGCCACCAGCTCGCCCACCGGGCCCGCAGGCCGTCCCCTTCCTCTCTGCCGGGCCGCCTGAATCGAGCCCTGTCCCTGGGCACCATCCCCTCCCTCACTAGGACAGGTGAGTACACGGCTCTTGCGCCCATCTCCTTTCCCCGGTCTTAACAACGCCGCTGAGCTGACATTCATGGTGTACGAGGTTTGCTCGCAGCCTGCGTGTGTCCTTTTGCACAAAGCCAGCCTGCCGGGGGCCAGCAGACCCTTCATTCTTTTTCTCGGATGTTTTATCAAAGCTTGCGGGACTCGGGATGTGTGGCTGTGCCACTAGCATGTCTTCAGCGTACCCCCGATTGTTAGGAAGCAGAAAGGCTTCCTGAGAAATACACTGCCCTCTTCCGGTTCAGTGCAGCTCTTTCGGTTTGTGCGGTGGTTTCTTTGCTTGTTACACAAACACAGTTCTTTTAAAAGCTGGCTGCTTAGTTGGGCGTTATCGTGGTTGCTTGGATGATGATGTAAAGTTAGCTTGTTGGTACAGTATGTCTAGTGTTCTTGTCCACAGTCTTGCCACATTTAGATGCATGTAGGCTCTTCACCTTTTTGGGAGTATCCAGCAGTATCACAAAATGAAAAACATGATCCTTCTTAGAATTTCTGAGTCATGGCGCATTTTGTAGAAAACCTTAATGTGTTATCTATCTTATTTGTTTATTGAGACTTTGTACCAGTGTGGGCTCTAGGGGTGGGTGAGGCCATTTGATTGACACCTGCTAAACAGCTGTATTGTGAAAAGTGGCTTTCGAAGTCTGCAAATTATAGATTGCACTGACAGTGCGTTAAGTTAACGTGACGGAGAAAAATTGCTGGAAATTTTGCAGTTCTGTAGAAGACGGCGATTGATTGTTGTTAAGTGTTTGGGAAGGTTGTGCGGTCTGATTCCAGTTCAAGCACGTCAAGACCAACAGAAATACTGTATTGGCTTCTTGTATTGGTGATTGCAGGGTTTATGAAACTGATTATAGGTTAATATGTATACTACATGATATTAGGTGCAGTTGCAAAACAAAGGTTTTACTGTGCAATGGGAAATTAATCAGTGTTAAAACTTGTAAATACTACAGTAAATCGAGATGTAATGCTGGGCATGGTGCTATTAGTTTCTCCTTCTGGTATTATTTAACTCATAAACTGGTTTTTGCCATTTTTGCATACAACCTACTGTTTTTTTTCCAATTTGTGTTCTGGATTTTTTTCTGCTGTGAACTCCATGAAGAAAGTGAGATGGGATGAGGGTGGCTCTGGCTTACATGCTCAAATTCAGTAGCTTTTTTTTGGAAGAAAGCTTGCATTTTCATCTAAGCATTTTGTCTTTGAAGGCCTGAATATAAACTGTCAAAGTCCTGCAAAGTGCAGGCAGCTTGCGTTGAGAAACTTTAAGACAATCTACATTTGTGTGTGACCAAGAGCAAAAGCAAAGGCATTTCTGGTTCAACTTCTCGAACTACAATGAGTTTCATCCTGTTTTTTTATCAGCCTTTTGGGCACTTGGCCAAAATCGTTTTAAAATGAGATGGAAAGGTCCGTGTGCTGTCATGTGGAACCTGCAAAGTGGTGCATTCTGGGAAGAAGCTCTGTCTGCACGGGTCAGGAGATTTGTGTGCTGAACTGGGAACTGAATGCACATGTCGTTCTCGGCAGGAAAGCAAGGAGAAGCCTGAATTTCAAGAATAGTTCAGCATTGAGGCAAAGTTAGATAGTGAAGGTGGGTAAGTGGTTCTGTGGAAGCCAACGAAAGCAGGACTTGGAAAAAAACTATTTTTGTAGGTGACAAGACTTTCAATAACCTGTTTGTACTGAAATATCAACTTTTTCACTGCTACAGAGGGACTGGCAGGAAAATTAGAAATGACAATAAAATATTAATACAGCTCCAAGCATGAAGACTGTCTACAGTTCCTACATCTCAGTTTTTACGTGCAGTAAGCTACATTTGTAATGATCTTTTAGAAAATCAAATCAGGTTTTGCAGAGTTCCGTGTTGGGGAATTCCCAGGAAAACTGAAACCAGTCGCTCACTTTGCCCAGTCCTGTCCTCTTTTGTGTTTGCTGGAAGGGGAGGAAAACTGCAGATTCGCTACGTGGCCAATATGGGTGATAAAAATCTTGTGGAGAATCGACTGGAGGTGTTGAGTGCCTTCGTATTGGTGCGGTTTTCGTGAAAAATGTGCAAGTAAGAATCAAACTGAAACCTCAGTGGCCCCGCAGATCATGCAAAACATTAAACATCGCCTTCCCAGCAGGTGCCTTTGAAGAACCTTGCTTTAGTCAGCCCTGTTAATGTAGGAGTACAGCTGGAACCATGGTTCTGGGTTCGAGGTGTCGAGGAAAGTCCGGCAAGCCTGAACGGTCATCCCAGTTGTGCAGAAAGAGAAGCTTTTGTGTGTCTACAAAGATGAATTAGAAGACCTAGATAAGGGCTTCATATCAGTTCCATCTAATACTTGAACTGTGTAGCATCTGCCTGCCAGTTCTCGCTATTTTAGCAGCTTGACGATGAACCACGTCTTCTGCCGGTCAGAGGTGACAAATTCCAGCTTGATCGTCATGCATGAGAAAGTAGACGGGGTTTCAGCCACCTAATAAAAATGTAATTTCTCCTCTGGTTTATGACTGATTGCAGAATGACCTTGTTTTGTTGGTCGGTTTTAAAACTGTGTGCGCTTCTTGGTTTTTGAATTTTTAAGTACGTGCTTAATTAACATAATGTTTCTTGTGACAGCGTCTTGCGGTATATTTGAAGGACTGCACAAGAATCCTGTTTTAAACTGAAGATGCACTGACTCTAGCTTTTCAGCTTGTCAAAAATTCACCTGCATTTAAATGAAATAAACTACCGAAAGTCGAATGCCACCCTCCATGTTTGAAGCAGGGCTGACCAAATCAATTTCTTGAGCGCCAGCATATCATTTTGTCCCAGCTTTGTCAATGACTCAGTTATTTACGTAATTGGATAAAATATTCAAACCCTTTTTTTCCACTCTGGTGTCATTCTGTGACAAGTCAGCCAAGGGGGCATGTCCTACTTATAAACTGCACTATAGGTCACTGTCAATTCTGAAGCACAAGTACAATGCCTGGTGCCAGTACTGAATGACTGCTTTACAGTACATTATACACTGTACATTACATAACGGTCACAGATGGTGTTCAGGGTATTTTATTGTTTGGGTAGAAAAAGGACTTTATCCATGAAAGAAGGAAAGGGTTTTTTTTGCATTTGTTTTCATGTCTATTCTTTTTTTGTGACTGAGTCCTTCACTAACTTCATATACTGACTGCAGTATTTTGGCTGTTAAGTATCAGTTTAAATCTCCAGATGAAAAGTATCTGGGGGATGGGGTGTCATTGTGAAAATCACTACTGTGTACCCATGGGTGGAGCACAGTCAATTCTGAGCATGTTGTTTGAGACAAGACAACAAAATGCTACCTTTTATTTAATATGTATTTCCAGCTTCTTACGAATGGGTTTTTGTTAAGGATTATTGTAGATTTTTTAATTTGTGTGCACTCGCTCAGTTTTGCGCGCAGATTTGGAATTAGTCCATTTTCGAATGCTTGCTGAGATGTACAGAAACAGACACAGAAAACATATTCCAGGGGTCGAAAAGAGGTCAAAACCTTAGAAAACGAGAGAGTTTTTTTTTGTTCAATTGTTTGAAATTGCGATGGCCGATTGAGAAAGACACTCGTATTTATATTTTTTGTGTGTTGCAAAACGTGCAGAAATTGATGGGGGGAGGCATCCAAAAGGAAGAGAAACTTTATGTTGTGCATCCACACAAAAAAATCATTTCCGCGTTATAGAATCCCATTGCGTCATTTTTCCAGGAGCTGGGATTCTGTCTCATAAACCGAGTCATTAGGTAGATCCGTGTCTTCTGCTAGAACAGAAGAGCGACTGTTTGAGATGGGTTTCCTTCGTGAAGGCAAAACTGCTTTTAAAAATGGTTGAGAAAAAGGATTAAAGAGAGTGATAAATATATGGTCTGTGCAATAAAGAATATTTGTCTTGCCTACCATTTAATTAAAGGTTATGTTACATGATAAAAACTAAAGCTTGTGTACTGTCTAGAATAAAGTAGTGCCAATGATAATTATTAAACCATTGCACATGCAATAAAACACCATTGTAATTACACAGTGTTGCCAACATAATTACCCATTTTACCCCCATGCCCCTTATTACTGGTGCTGCTGTTTACATACTTGACTTTTTCACTAATTTTTACATAAAAGTGAACCAGCGAGAGTATTTTTTGCACATGACAACATCAACACATGAAGCTGAGGAGAGGATTCGGCAGAGAGATAAACACCCTGCATGGGCCACAGTCAGCTGTTTCTGTCATAAATACAGAGAAAACCTAAACACAGCAATTCTGCGAACTTGCTCTTTGTTTTTGACAATACTTTTTATCCTTTCTTCCACGGTTCAAACCTGTGTCTTGCACTAGCTTGAAATTTCTAGGATTTCGTAGATAGACTTTAATTCTCTTGTAGTACTAATGCTATTTTAAATTCCCCTGCATTTTCTGATAGTTTTTTCTGTGTGTTCTTTTTTTATACCAAGATCACGTACTTTAAAATTCACTCCGAGCAGCTTTCTGAACACTTCCTGCAGTGATTAGCAGTAGTAGAAGGGATTTTTAGGAGGATAAAATGAGCAAATGTTTGCTCACTGAGCAAGCTGTCACTTAGCAGATGTGGCAGTGGGAGTCTGGCTGTATTAGCTGAGTGCAGATGAAAGAATACATCACTGGGTCTTCACTGGTTTAGTGTTAAAGGCCTTTCAGAGAATAAAGACTATTTTGTTGAAGGGTTCCTGAGCACTGTATGAAAACAATTGAATTGAAACACTAATCACTCTATTCCTTTCTAGTATAGGATGCTATTTTTTTTAGCAGTTTTTTGCTTTATCACATTCTGGTGAGCTTTTTAAATTTGAAAAATATCCTAAGCAGCTGTCTCTTCGAAGGTGCTAATTACCATACAATCGCATACAGTTTTCCTTAAAGAGTTTTTGTTCCACTTTAGAAGTTTTAAATGATAGTTATCCTTATCTGTTAGTAATTTTTACAAGTGGTTTTCAGACCCGTCTTAAGAGCATAGACCTGTACAAAAACTTCCTTCTTTTTTTCCTTATATCGCATTCCACCATGTTTTTTTTTACTTTTAAGAGGCATTGTCTCGTTTTAATGCAAAGCACAGAGGAGTATGTCTGTAATTGCAGCCTAAACCCAAACAGTAGTTAAAGCCATTGTCAGAGTAATGTAAAGCCAGCATTCTGCACGTTGTCCACTGTTTGCTGTGGTCTCCTTTTCGATGGATTTTATCATGATCCTGGTTCTTTCAGCTTTTTTCCAGCCCTGTGCGCTTCCTGCAAATGCAAAAGTGAAAGCACTCCCTCATCTTTCCTGATCATATTCCGTGAAGTTTTTTTAATTGGCCGAAATTGTCCTTACTTTTCTATATTTTAGACCTTGCTTTCAGCTCAGCCTTTTGGAGATTTTGAACTGTCCGAAAAAACCCAATTTTGGAAATTTCTGATGAGTAAGTTAGCATTTCATTTAAGGGCTGCAGAAGAGTAATCGAGAGCTCAGCTTTTACAAGAAGACAAGACGATGCAGGAGCCCTGAGCTTAGTTTTGGCTTAACTCTTACTTCTGACGCCGGCTCTTTATCAGAAGGAACCGTTCGGCCCAAATTTCTTTCTCAATTGTGTTTCTGTTTAATTAGCTTACACTTGATAACACACTGAAGGAAAGTACTTTTAAGAAATATCAAGAAAATACCAGGTACTGTGTATTCCCCACTCCTGGAGAATCACCTCTGTGAGCCCAGCTTGAGTTTACTTATTCGCCATATTCATCTTTAATTGTTACTGTTTTAAAGCCTGTAGCCTTTTTAGTTCCTGATAAACCCTGCGGGCCTGTGTCTCTGTAGGACGGGGACTGAGGAGCCCTGCAGGTGTTTTACATCCTCTACAAGGGCTAGTGTCCGTATACCGGCCGATTCGCCACTGCGGTCTGTTCAGCTTGTGCTCTCGCTGGAAACACAGCCGGTTCCTCCCCGTCCTTGAGGAGCTGCTGAGCAAGCCAAGCCGCGCGACTAGGAGCCCTCATCGAAAGACCTTACTGAGCCGAGGGGAAGAGCCCCCTTCTGAGCCCCGTTTCCGGCTCGGAGAGATCCCGGGAGAACCGTCTTGTCCATCGCTCCCAGACCTTTCTCCACTCGCGTGCGGAAGCAAAGGAGGCAGCTGTAGACGTAACAAAGGAGGCGCCGTGTCTGCTGAGAGGCCAGATGTGCCTCACAATGGGCAGAAAGGCAGTTATTGTTTCCCCTCTAAATATTTCATGATGTCTACCAGCACCCTGCAAGAAAGGGGTGTTAAAAGACAGCGAGGATGTTTTCTTCTTTTAATATCCCAGCCGACGTGCGTCAGCCTATGTGTTGCCATCACCTCCAGGGACAGTGCGTCTGCACTTCTGACCTTCTGACCCGGTGCACGTTCTCCGTCGGGAAAACAAGGGGGCTCTTTTTTCCCCCCCGAATAATGGAGGAGTGGCTTGCGGTGGCGTTTGCCGACAGGTTGGAGGCTGAGCCTGCGACGTGCGGAGCGGCGGGTGGAGGCCCGTGCCGGCCCTGGGCCGCCTCGCTGTGCGAACGAGGGGCCCGCATGGCGGAGACAGCCCGTGATAAATGAAGGCCGAGTCAAAGGACAGGAGGCGCTGCTCTGTGGCAGGGAGGAGGCCGGACAATAGCTGCTCCTGGGCGCGGGATCATGTTGCCAGACGTGAGGGAGCGATCTTCCTTTCACTCTTGTGTTCTCCCCCGAGGACTTGAAAGAAAGGAAGACTGCAGCCCCCCAGGCGGCAGCGGCGCAGGGCTGACGTTGCAGCTGTGTGTGTGTTACGGTGAGGTATTCGCGGAATGGCGCTTCAGGAAGCCGGGGCTGCGTTCTTCTTCATCCTTGTCACTGAGGAGCCCTGTTTTTTTCCTCTTTTTTTGTGTGTGTTGGGGGGGGACACTGGTCGGAGCCACGATGGGGCTTTGATGCCAGCCTGGTTTTGTTACGCATCCCGCTCAGTAAAGGATGGCTTTCTGTTCATTTCACCTGCACGCAGGTCTACAGTGACACCTTAATACCAGGATGGTTTTAATGGTAAAGAAAGAGACCTAATAGGGTTGATTCTTTTCTTCATGGAGAACTATCAAATATTCACTTAGTTTGTAGAATCGTCAGTGTTGCCAAAATGCTTTTTATCGCTTTTATTGTCGCTTGTTCTTTCAATTCAAATACGTCTGAAGCGTTCGATCCTGTTTAAAACTGGCAGTTTAATAGCTGGCTCCAGTTGTGCTAAGGCATGTGTGTGCTGTTGTCTTTTAATTGAGATAATTTGTGCTTGAGAGGCAGTTTTCTGCAAGACTAGGCTTGAGCCATGTGCTTGCAGTTCAACATGGTGACATCCTGTGTGTGAAACAAGGTTGTTGGCCAGCTTATGAAGTGTATTAATCATGCATGCTACTGACAACCTGACAAATCCCGTTTCTACCTTGATACCTCTCCTGATCACTCTTGTACGCCATCAAGTCATAGCTCAGATGTCCAGTAATTCTGATTTGAGCTGTAGAGTGCCAATACCTGTGTGTGCAGCTTTGTTTCCCCTCCTTTTTAAGCTTTAAAAAGCAGCTATTCAAGTGCAAGACCCTGGCTCATTAGTCCGCAACAGAACACTTAAAACTAAAACCATAAGCACGGCAGCTCTGAGCTGCAGGCTGGCAGGTGTTCCGACGCCTCTGCAGACACCCGCTCACTCCTGCTGACCCGAGACAGCCGGTTCCTTCTCGGTCACGGCTGAGGGCTCCCCCTGCCTCTCTTCCTCCTTCCAGCTCTGCTTCCCGTGACTCGGGAAAGCGAGACGCGCGTTTGGCCTGTTTCAGAGGGCGCGTTCTGTTCAGAGTCGCGCCTCGGGAGCACGGTGGCGTGTTTCTGTTCGAGGCAGAGCTTTCTCGCCCCCGAGTGCGGGGTTCGGACGCTGTCATAGGCGGGTTGGGTTTTGCGGCTGGCACCTTTGGTAAGCCATCATGCTCAGAGGGGACACTGGAGTCTTGACTCTGCAGCCTGCCGGTTTTTTTTCCTTCTGCTGTCAATACTTGGTTTCAATGCAAGAGAAACCAAAAATAAAAAATGTACAGGGGCTTTGTGTGTCACGAGCATGAGCATCTGGATGTCTGCAGCTGCAAGGATTTTAGCAGACAGTCGTGCCTTGTAGACAGGCACATCTCTGCCCAGCGGTTCAGACTAAGGCAGCACGCTCTGGGGCTTCAGGACATGCTGGTGGGCCGGACGTCCGACAGTCAGGAGGGATGCAGGTCCAGTCCCTTCGCTATCGGTCTGGTGCGTTACTCCTCCATCGTTCTCCATCGTTCTGATCTCTTGCTCCGCTTGCTGTTGCAGACTCCGGCTACTTGTTCAGCGGGAGTCGGCCCTCTTCCCAGTGTAAAGATTCTTCGCCATCAGGTGAGTCTCCTCCGATGCAGACTGCGGACTGCAGGGCATCGTCCTGTAAAAGTCCCTTTGCAGTTGATGTCATTGGGTTAGGTGACTCGGGTTGTCTCAAACTGGAGTGGTGCCTCACCGGTCTGGAATATGCACCGTTCGTAACGCGCACGTGCGGGCTGACTGCGCCGCCTTTACTGCTGGCCTCTTATTAGAGTCAACCCCATGAGGCGCCGCTCAATAGAGGAGGTTTTCGAACTTGGGGACTGGCCTGCCGGGAGCTCTTCCCAGACCTCGGGCTGTTGCTGTTTGCTGTAGCTGCTGCCTGACTCACTGGGCCTCTGTCTCCCGCCGCAGATTACTCCTCCCTGAAGCCGGGGAGCCGGCCCGCGTCCCCCGGCCCCTCTCCCACGCCCTCGGTGGCCGGCTCGGTGACGTCCAGCTCCGGCTCCGCGCGGCAGCGGCGCCCGCTCATCAGCCCCGCGCGGCTGCAGCTGGGCGGCCGCCGGCTGCAGCTCTTCTCCTCTCCCGCCGCCGCCCCCTGCGCCGCCTTCGCCCCCGAGGTGCCCGCCTTTCCGCCGCACCAGCAGGGTACGTACCCTCATCGCCCGTCTCCCCTCCGCTGCACGGCTCCTGGCGGGCCGGGGGGTGCTGGCTTTCCTAACTAGCACACGGGCCTCAGTAATTGCTTGATTGGACAAGGCGGAGCCTCTCCTTGTTCTTGAGACCTGTAGACCCTGCCTCTCGAGGACAGAAGCTGAGGAAACTGCTGGAGGGGAAAGGAGACGAGTTGCAATAGAAAAACATTCATATTTGCAGGTTTTCTAATGTTTTAGTAACATGGTAGAAAAATGGTAGTATGTTTTTTGGGAGGGGTGATCATGATTTACATTAAGCGCTCCTTAAAATGAATAAGAGTTATACGGAGGCATGCAGACCGACGATGCTCTCTGTCTCTGCTGTGCAGCACGTGCTTGATTGATCTGATCAGAACCGATCGAGCCAGGTGTGGATCAGGGCCAGGGGCAGTCTGCACACAGCTGTCCGAGATCGCTGTTCTTTATCTGCTGTGAGCTTAAGCAAGAAGAGGGGCCAGGTAGTGGCTGTTGTGATGAAGTGCCAGTGAGACCAGACAAAACAGCCACTGCACACATCAGATAGCATTCGACTACTGAAATATACGGTTTTTAGATTGTTCAGACTGCAAGCTGAAACTTCCTTTCATCATTATGTGAGCATCTGTCAATGTCCTAGGCACCTAGAATGTCATAGGGGATTATTTCTCTTGAATGTTTTATATCACCAGTTTTTTTACATAAAACAAACCACCTGATAAGGATGTTGAAAAAAGTGTCAAAGCTGATACAGCAGTTTGTTACAGTTACCTGAAGCATGGAGTAGTACGATGGTTAAAACTCAAAGCCTGTAGCTTAACTAATAAATTATACCCTATCCGCGGCGTGTAATTATAACAGTGTGATTAAACACCACTCTTCAGCTTTGATGTGAAGAGAATGATTCAAAGCCAAGCATTCAAAGTACCAGCTTTTCAGTAATAAAAATTGAATTAAAACTACTTAATCTTCTTCATATTTTCATCCGTCAGTCACTATTGAATTGCAATGCTTTTTCAGTGCAGATAATTGTCTTTTGTAGACAAGTTCTTAGATTCAGCTCATCATAATTGCCGTTGGGGTTTTTCTCCCCACATAGTAAGACCTGAACTGATGTGTTTTGTCATCTTCCCAAGGCTGCATTAAAATAATATCTGTTGTCTTTATTATTCAGTGAAGCTAATTATTTCTTCTTCGAGGAGGAAGTTTGCTGGCCTAAAATTCTTGCCGTTTTTTTTTTTATCTTTGAGATGCGTTTTTCCCTTTCTGAAAGGGAATAGCAGGTTAAAGATGCTTGGCTAGGGGATATCCTGGTTCCTGCTTTCCTGTAGGGCCCTGTCTGTATATCCTATACCTGTCCCTGATATATGAATATAAAATGGGCTGTTGTAAGGACATTATGGGAAAAATCCCCCTATAGATAAAACATTTTTCTTAGGAACTACAAACTAATTTCAAATCTGCCCTTCAGAGCAAAGATTCTAGGGGATTCACTCAGTTATAAAGGCAGCTCAGAAACGAGTTAGATGAAGCAAGTACAGCACAGACATGGCTTTATTTGAGGCCCTTTGACACAGTCTTTATTTTTAGTATGTGGTAGGCAGATGCCCTTGTCCAGGGTGACTTTGTCCAGAGGTGAGAGGTGTGCTGTGTGCTGCAGAGCTGTGGAGTGAATGTAGGCAAGTAGATGAATGTCAAACGAGTGTCATTACTGCCCGTGACCTGCCGGTCTGATGTTTGTGAGATGGGCCAGG